>NW_009952798.1:3040369-3049901 GCF_000747805.2 Chaetura pelagica
CTGCTGAAACAGGCTGGCAGTGAGCCGGTCCCTGCAGGAGGGCAGAGAAAGTGACCTCAGCTCTGAGTCCTTTCCCCAGTCCGTGCCATCTTGCAGCACACAGTGCTTGCTGGGGCAGATGGACAGACACCCCAGTGAAAGCTTTTCTCATAATTTGTCCTTTTTTTTTGTTTCAGGGCCCTATTGGCTTGGATGGCAAACCGGTGAGCAAACAGCTTCTCTCAAGGCTTTCTGCCTTTACTCCTTGCTGAGTTCCACTGTCCTGCTAGCTTGCCTGATCCAGAGTATGTTTTTAAGAGGATTGTTTTGCAACGTCATGCACATGCATGGATTAAGAGGAAATTAGAAAGTTGGCAGGCAGCAGGATACCACAGATGCCTTGGGAGAGGTGCAGGAGTCTGGAGATTAGGGAAGGCAGAGTGTAGCTGCTTCCTTTCTAGACAGATCTATAAAATAGCAGCTCACAAGAGCAAGAGCCTTCCTGCTGCAGGGAAAGCCTTAGCAGGCACTCCCACCCTGAATCAGACAGGCAGAGCAGGACCCCAGGCATCAGCCCTCTGCTGTAGGCAGCTGAGAGCCTCCTTTGAAGTCGACCATACAGCTTCTTTCCTGTTGCTGCTGTGCTGCAGAGTTGCAGTAGGAGAGGATCCTAAAGATCTCCATGCTGCCTTTAAAGCCTCCTTCTAATCAGCTTTGTAGTAGAGAGAGAGAGAGACCTGAGTTATTCCCATCCTTCAGTCAGCCAGGCACAAATATACATAATTCCCTAGGAGGAACTCAACTAACATGAAACCCACAGTGCCAGACAGCTCCTTAGTCAAGTTCCCCACTTCCTCTAGCCATGCTGTAATGGAGAAGGAGCTGGTAGCACATACCTCTGGCACTTAATTTCCTACAGCAGGAGCCCATTTTTGCCAAGAGGAACACCCAGCAACATCTCTCTTGTGCTGCTCTGGGGACACACACGTGAGCCCCAGCAAGGTGCAGCACACTCACTCAGCTGAAGATGCTTTGCAAACCTAAGCAGGGCTTAACCGTACAGTAATTGCAGGCACCTCCCCAGGCAAGGAGTAAGTGGGTTAAGCCAGCATCTTCTAGAGACTGCAGTGGCCAAAGCTGATGCATGTTTTCTTTCTTTTGCAGGGTCATCCTGGACAGAAGGGGGAGATGGTAAAAGAAATACACGTTTGTCTGTGGGTGGTGGGTTGGTTTATGATGACGTTTCCTCTCAGCTGGAAACAAGCTCCTAGGCAGGGCAGTGATCCTAGTTCAGCTGATGCAGAATCACAGAATCACCACCATAAACTAGTTGCAGCCCCAATTCTGTAACTTCATAATAGCAGTGCTGGGATGCACGTCTGTAATTTCTACATTATGGCTATCAGATTCATCATGTCACAGCAGCAACTCTTTAGTTAGGCATGGGATATGCTTTTCTTGCAGTTAGCAATTATGTTCTTTAAATATACTCTGGGAGCTGACATTTTTTGTGGTTGGCCTCATAGTAGAAGTAAAAGTTGATGGAAAGTTTTCTGGAAACCCATATGGTGGCTTTCAACTTATCTAACAAAAAAACCCAACCAACAACCCACCATATTTTTTGTATTAAATATGTTTCTTTTCCCTCTTGAAGCTCTGTTTCATATGTGCATGGTACTCAAATGCTTTTGGTTGAAAATGATGAACTTAGGCCACACTTGTTGGAAACCCAAATGTGGTCTTGTTCCTCTTGACATCTCTGATGATGAAATCCCCAAACATGAGTATGCCAAGCTAGCAGCTCTGTAGTCACCTTCATTCACTGAATTGCTGAACGTTTTCTTCTGCTAATTCTGTTTTTTTGAGCCTGAGTGTCAGTGGAACCCTCTGGCAAGCACATGTTGAAGATCCCCCTTCCCTGCGGAGGGGTGAGCTGACATCTCCATGTTGCACAACCCTGGCTCAGGCAGTTGCAGCTCAGGCTTCAGCCCTGGCTGCTTCTGGCTCTATGAGGAGACGTGCTGTCAGCTGAGGTCCTGGGAACAGTAAGGGTGTGTTTTCCTGATGATTTTTCTCCTATCCTTTTCATAATTGCCCCCCACAGTGAAGCTAGAACATATGTGCATTTTCACTCCTCCAGAGTAACAAAGGGAACCCAGATCTCTCTTGGGAACTTCTCTACACAATTGTTTTTAAGATCTGAGTTTCCACCTACTCCATATACTGGAGTGTTTTTGTGTTCTTGTCACTGTAATTGGGAATCCATCTCACATTCACACCAATGTGTTTCTTTCAAGGGTGCTGCAGGTCCCAGGGGACAGCCTGTAAGTATCCCATCTCTTGCAGTGGCACTTCCTCCTAATCCCTTTCCTCCTGCATGCACTGAACTCGGGCATTTACTGAGGGCTTTTTTAATAATTTCTCTTTTATAGGGACCCCCAGGACAAAAAGGAGAAAAGGTAATTTTTATGGGAGATTGTATTGAAAATTAAATCTAAGAAGAGAGCAGGGAAGGGACCTGATGGGCCTGGTGTTGTTTGGTCTAACTTGGAGTGGCTGAGAAACACAGCAAGAACAGGGTGCTTGTTGGGTGCAAACTGGGATAGCTGCACTGAGTTCAGTCTAGCCACAATGATTTACACCTTCTGGATCTGACCTGTGTGACTATTTTGGTCCTTCTCTGTCTGTGGTTTAAACTCTCCCCTCTTAATCCCCTTCTTTCACAGGGTCAGTGTGCAGAGTACCCGCACAGGGTAAGTCATTAGCGTTATTATTATCTGTCCCGTGCCTTCCTGCATGTTAATCCTCCTTCGTTTGAATGGCTTTTTGTTGGAAATACAGCTCGTTTCATTAACAAGATGCGTCACCGGGGCCCCGAGGGCAGTGCTGGGCTGATTGATGTGTTTCACAGAAAAGCAGCAGATAAGGTTTTCCAGGAGGGATGTTAGTTCTCCCTGTTTGTTCCTGCCCACCGGAGCTGACCCCCAGCTAAAAGCTGTCATTGCTGCTTCCTGGAGACCCTCCCATGCTCCGTGCTGGAGCAGGGAAAGTCCACGTCCTCATGCCAAAAGGTAGTGAAGCCTGGTGTTTCTGAAGGTGACCTGCTCACACCTTGTGCTGCTGCATCAGCTCCATCCTAGTCCCACAGTGCTGCTGTGGCTGCATGGCCAGGAGCAAGGGGGAGGTTGCAGACCTCAGGGAGACTCTATCCTAATTTCTCCCTTTTTCTTCTCCCTCCTGCTGGCCACAACCCTGCATAGAGGCAAAGTTGTGCTCCCTGCTCAGAGTAACTCTGACCACCCCTGGCCACAATGATTTGGCTGATCCCTGGTGAGCTGATGCCTACACTGGTCCCCAGACCTGGTGGACTTTCTGCCTGGAAAGAAGAGGTGGAGAAAGGAGGGTTGATGACAGCAACAGTTTAACAAAATCCAGGATATTGCCCCATGTGCCTCTTTTTCCTGGCCTGACTGGCATGTCCTGCAGCCAAGAGAGGAGAGAGTACATCATGGGTTTTGAGGGGATTACAGTGGTAAAACTCAACCAGCTCTAAAAACAACCAGAGTCCTGAAAATCCACTAGAAATGCACTGGAACGACATCATATGAAGTGGCTGGAATTTGTAATCTGGGTGTACGGGGAGACAGGCTTAAGGGCTTTCTCTGTATTTGCAATGGGCCCCTGGTCAATTAGCTGGGCTCTGGTTCCTGGCCCTGAGGGAGCAGGGCCCAGGATGCTCTGTGCAGCAGAGGCAGGGGAGAGGGCTCAGCTGGCAGGAGGAAGAGGAGGGCTGTGGGTATGTACCAGCCCTGCTGCAACAACAGTGGGTCAGCTGTGTTTATTTAGGCGAGCCAGCTCACTAGATTGTTATGTTACAAAGAAGCTACCAACAGTGTTCACCCGAGAGGTGTCCTGGGCTCCTGTTACAGCCCTGTCAGGGTCCTGTCCTCCTTGCTCAAGGTGAAAAGTAGCGGCAGGACCCCCCCTGATAACAGGAAACAGAGATGCAGTTTGTGCATTGCTGGGAGTAGCCTGGGCTCAGGCCAGGGGGCGAAGCCACACTGGGTTGGTGAGTTAGGGTTTGTAGGCACCTCTGGATGACAGGGCTGTGGCAGAGAGGAGATGGCAGATACAAAGCTTCACATCCCAGGAAAGCCTGGTGATGTTTCCTTGCCTCTCATGGAGGTTCTTCTGGTCTCATAAGCCTCAAAAGCTCAGCACATTAAATAGCCTGTGAGTCATTCCAAGGCAGGGACACAGGAAGGGTGGCTGTCCTTAGATCAGCTCAAGGGTGGGCTGTCACAAAGGGTCTGGTCACAGGTGCAAATCAGCCAAGAGAGGTGCAGTTCCCCCTCTCCCCTCCCAAAATGAAAATTAGGATGAGCCTGGTTGTAAAATTGCCATGCATTCGACTAAATTGCAATTTGTTCTTGCTTTTACTGGTTGACAAGGTCCTTTCTCAGATGTTCTGGGCGAGGAAATGAAAACCAGCATCCTGCAAAGCCAGGGATGTTGTTTCAGTTTTGCTTTGTCTGTGTTTTCTTAGGAAGGAAATGTAAGGCTAGGATGTATGCCTTGGCTCAGGTTGTAGTTTCCTATCTTTTTTCTCTGTGCATCTGTGCGGCCTGCGCTGCTGTGAGGGACAAGCCCGAGTGAGGAGCTGCCCACTTGGTGTGTGCTGGCTGCTTGGGCTGCTCCAAAGTGCAGCCCTCAGCTCGAGGACAGGGCGGACCAGCCATGCCCTGTCTCCTCTCCGGAATGCCGTGTGTCTCTCACTGACCCCGACTGTGTCATGTGTCTTTGCTGTTCCCCAGGAATACCTAAGTACCACCCTTGCAGCCCTGCGCTCTAACCAGATCCTTACACTGAAGGTTTGTGGGTAACTATGTGACAGGACCTAGTTCTGATGCAAAGGCACCAGGATGCAGATCCAATATTGCACGCTGCCTTCTGAAAATAACTTCATGCTGGTACATGGGGTGGGCAGATCCTTCCTCTGCTTTCCTGTGAGCAGCATAGTATTTCAGATACACTCCAGCACTTGAGGAGCTTTGAGAAGATCAGTGCGGTCCTGAATGCTCTCCTGAGCTACAGGGCGTCCTGTCTTTTGGAAAGAGGATTTCCTCCAGGTAAAATCAGCCCTGCTGGTTTTCCAGCAGTGCTGTTTCTGTTGCGATAGCATGCGGCTGGCTGGTTCAGTGCATTCCAACACAGCTGCCTGATTGGAGGGCAGAGGTGCTGCAATATTGGGCTCACTTCACTTTGCAACAGGACTGGATCCTTGCTTTCACTGCAAACACACAGAACAGTGTATAGAGGGACTAAAATGCTCTGCTTGGATGTGTATGGTTACTGTGGTGAGAGACCTGTGGGCACACCTCTTGGATCCAAGTGCACAGCTCACATGGGGTAACATTGCACACGGGCACGTTTTTGTGCCTGAGCATAGAAAGCCTCTTTCTCTTCTGCCTGTGTAAATCAAGAGCAGCTTCAATGGACAACTGATAGGAACAGGAAAGTGGATCAGGCTCAAGGAGCATTCCTGGGCCTGGAGCCGGCATGGTGGGTGCCAGGCTGACACCAGCATGCATGCAAGTGGAAACTGGATACAGCAGAAGGATGAACAAATGCTCCTGAGCTTTAGTGCACTTGATTTCTGTGTGTCTGGGTCAGCTTTGTGCCCTAAGGCAGCATTCCTGGCTATAAGCAGTCAGAGGCTGATGTTACTGTTAAACAAGGAATAGCAAAGCACAAGGCAATACCCTGCTCAGGACTCAGAGGCACCAAGGTCTAGTCTTTGCCCTTGGCCATGATGGCTGTGTCTTCCCAGATAAATGAACCATGCCAGGACCCGTTTTCTGGCTCTGGTGCCTGCTGTTGACCCCAGCTAGCCTCTCTCCACTCCCTTCCACACCCCCAGGAGGGGTGAGGCCTGGAGATATGCTCTGTTTCTTCTAAGGGAAGGTAGAAATAGGAAACTGCACTTGGAAATCTTGGGGAAAGTTCACATTTTTATAGTTGCCTTACATTTGATTATGTGAATTAAGAGAAACAGTCCTATCACTGTAGAGTGTAGCAGACTCAGAGGGGAGATGACCAGCAGTAAATACTGCCTGAGGAGAGCAGTGAGGCCGGGTCAAGCCACCCCTCTGGGTAAGTTTCATTTCTGAGCAGAGAAAGCAGCAAAAGCTCTGTGACATGGGGTCGTTGGGTTGACAAGTGGTCCCCCTGCAGTTGCCAGGGCTGACCCAGGACAAGTCCCCCTGTGAGCAAGGCACAGCACAGAGGAGCTCAGAGGTCTGATGCCGAGTACCTGCGCTCACACGGTGGTTTATTTTCACGGCAATCTCTCTATTCCCCTCTTCTCTGTTCTCTCCCCTGGCTGCTCTCTGACTCTCCGTGCCCTAATGGCCTCTTTTGCCCCACGACCTTCTGGTTTGATCTTCTTCAGCTGTTGCCTCTCCTCAATTCAGTGCGGCTGGCTCCACCTCCGGTCATAAAGAGACGCACTTTCCAGGTAGACTTTTCCTCCTTGTTGCCTGTTTCTAAGCCTATCCTGGTGCTTGCGATTAATCAGCTTGCTACCTGTCTTTCTTCCCCTACAGAGGGATTTCCAAGAGGTTTTGGACAGAGCTAAGGGACTTTCTTTGAAGCAGGGGAGATCTTTGATGTGATAATGTGGCTAGAAAGAAATGCAGCAAAGCCAGTTTTCTCAACTGAAAGAAATGGGCCATGAAACTCTTCTCAGGACTGTTGACAAATGGTCTCCTACCTTAAGGAGTCAGTTCCTGCATATTCAATCTCCAGAAGAGGTTAGAAACCTCTTGCTGAAATGCAGCTAATGTCTGAGAAATTTAGCTGAGATGAATGAATAGACAAATGCTTCTTCTAAGGGTAGTCTAGTCCAAGACACTTGGGAAAATGTGTTTAAATAAGCTCTTTATAATGGTTTCATTACATTGCATTAAATCTTTGTGTAAACACATTTATTTTGGTTTCCAGGGCCATAATTCATGTTTAGTTTAGTTTATTTTGGGAATGAATTCATAAAAGGAATTATGGACATATGAATAGGGTAGGAATGTCCATAGCCAGAGTTTGTGTGGCTTTTAATGAGCCCACTTTAAGCTCCCTTGTTCCATCAATTGGGATTAACTTTCCAGTGTGGACAAACCGCTGTAATTACCCTGCTGAAGTGTGCTGGGCACCCTCTATTAAGTGGCTGGGTTTTGTCACCCAGCTGCCTGTCTAGACTGTCAGATACTAGCAGGGAACTGCAGTCTGCAATACAGGCCTTTACCACGAGGTGCCTGGTCCTTGCCTGGTGCTGGCAAAATCCTGACCTTATCACTGGAGCCCGTGGTGTGAGCTCAGTTTTTATCAATTCAGCGTTCTCACCACACAAAGCCCCGCGGCTTGTGCTGGTTGCCCTTCAAAGTGACAGTCTGGAGAGGCAGGCCAAGAACTGACCTCTTGGGAAGGCTTTGAAAGCTGAAGTTTGTATCCAGAATGAAGTGGGAAACTTGAATAGCTGCCCTGCATCCTGTCGTCAGCCAGGACTGCAAATTCCCTCCGTCCCCAGAGGCTAACTTCACCGGGAGAATTCTGCCCTGATCCCTTTGACCATTGCTACCTTCATTCCCTAAGTGCAACAAAGTGTAATCCACTCCTGCAGATCTGCCAGCACCAAGCAATTCCAGGAGCCCGGTGTATAAATACTGAGAAAAAAACGTTAGGCTGCAAAGGAAATGTAAGCACCAGTGCCTGGGATGGGAAAATCCTGCTGCTGCCTCTGAGCACATCAGCAAGAAGAGCACGTTGCCCAAGGGCGTGGGCTCAGCAGGGATGTGGGCTGAGGGGAGACCTGTGCTAAGAGGCTGAACAAGCATCACATTGCTGAGGCACAATGAGGGTGGATAACTGGTGTTTAAAAGAGCTGAGAAATAGCTCCAGTCAACAGCTAAAAATATAGAATGACATCTGATGAAAATGACACCTGATCTCCAATGTACTGTATCCACTTACTGTCCAGTTAGAGCTGTGGGGGGTCTTTTTGTGCTGAATGCACTAATAACATTATAATGATGTGGTAATAACATTTTGTGTGTTTAGGGATCTGCAGGGACAGGCACTCGCCTACACAAAGCACTCTGTGTCCCAGGCAGAGATGCAAAGGCAATGCAAACAGGGGTTTGGGTCAGCTCCTTCCAGCCACTCCCCATGCTGGGGCAAGGCTCCTGCTCTCCCCATCCCCTGTTGGGGAGCTAGCACCAATTCCCAGCACCATGCTCTGTTTTAGTGCCCTAAATCTGGAGCACGGACTGAGCTGACGGAGTGCAGCTGAGGTGGGAAGAGAGAGAGCCCAAGGAAAACAGGAAAAGCACCCATTGCATGGGTGCAGTAGACTGAGCTGATGGAGTGCAGCTGAGGTGGGAAGAGAAGAGGGAGAGCCCAAGGGAAACAGGAAAAGCACCCATTGCATGGGTGCAGTAAGATCAGAATTCCCTCCTCAATTTACAAGGTACAAGGCCATTTACAGGACTGTTGAACAGTGCTGAGTACAGAGGGTAAGGGATCTCAGGGAGAATCCTGTGTCCCCTTGCACAGGCCACAGGGTGAGCTGAGATTCACTTAGAAAATGGGGAAAACAGTGGGCACCTTCCCTTCCTGGCCCAGCAGGCTTCCCAGTGTGGGCTGCGGGTTGGCGCCAAGGTTCTCTTGAGGAGAAGGGCTGTTGCTCCACACATGACTGAGCTTCCCGTGAGCCTGGCCCGTGTGTTGGAAATTTTCTTTTAAATAGAGCTCCTCGTGGCAGAAGGGATGAAATTTGCAGCTTATTACTTTCATTTATCATTCTAAATAAAGCAAACATCCCTGTATCTGCATGTTTTACTAAAGGCAGCCAAGATAAACAGCCCACTTGTTAGGAACACATGCAGGGGACAGATTTTGTGCATTCTCCTGCACACACAAGTGCGTGAGAGCAGACCTGGCTTTATCCAGCAGCAGTGTGTGTAGAGGGCTTGTAAAGAGGATAAAGGCAGCAGAGACCCAACTGCACATCCGCTGATTTCTGACTGAAAACCGACCATGTTCAATTTCTAGCTTCCTGTGGATCCACCAAGAGGAACTTTTCAAACCGAAACGGAGTGGCTGGCAGTAGGACGTCCTGATATTTTATCTAGAGTGGGGGGAAAATGGGAGGGAGAGCCCATGAGAGTTAACAACTCAGCGTGGGTCCCACCATGCTTTAAGGAGCTCGTTGGATTAATCACTTCTGGATCAGCAGTCTGGTATTCGAACGGGGCGCTTCCAACCCACTGTCTCCTCCGCGCCGCTTGGTCCCAAGTCCAGGTCCTTTGGGCCAGATGACATTGCTGAGGCATGAGCCACAGCCACCGAAGGGCTACCGAGGGGCCTGGGGAGGAACCAGCTGAAACGGCTCCGCTTCCGAGAGCTTAAAATGGCAGGTGGCTCCTCACGCACCAGCTCGTTAAAATCTTACAGGAACAGGCTCTGCCTGGCGTACGTGGGCCTGTTTTGGGCAGGCTCC
>NW_009952798.1:3049930-3077733 GCF_000747805.2 Chaetura pelagica
TGTGGCGTTTCTACTTTTGGCTCCTTGGCAAAACAAAAGGAGTGTTGCCCAACAAATATAGCACAGGATTAAAAAAAAAATAAAATAGGCTGAGGTAAGACACTGTGGCTGTGCTTGGAAGTGCCAGTGTGGTCACGGGAGGCTTTGCTTCATGTATGACTGTCAGGTGCTTTGGAAAGCCTCCTGAGAAGCTCAAGAGACGTCGGTCCTTGACATATAGATGGTACGTGACTGACTCACAAAGAAAAATATCTCTTTGGACTGCTCAGTCATCTGTAGGTGCTCTGTAGAAGAGAGCTAGGACAAGGCAGCCTCAGATGTCTCTGCAAACTGTAGGGTGCTGGCAGCCCAGCCATTCTCAGCAGGGCTCTGCCCCACTCTTGGAAACCTCTCCTGACACTAACCTGAGACTTGCTTCTACCTCTTCTACTCCAGCCAGGCTGACCTGCCTTGAGCCTTTGGGGTGGTGGTGTGAAGGGGTTGCTCTGCCTGCTGATAACCCCTTGTTTTAACAAATCTCAGGGTGAACAAGGTCAAGCGGGAATCCAAGGTCCTCCAGGGCCCCCTGGCCCACCGGGACCCACTGGACCAGCTGGACCCAAAGGAACCCCAGGACAGCCCGGGCCAGTTGGGCCACCTGTGAGTTTGATCACAAAAACCCCTTCAGCTTCCTCTTTCCCTTCAGCACAGACAATTTCCTCTGGCCTTTGTTGCTTCTTCTGAAGCTGAGATAGCCACGGACAGGAGATTTGTGGGGGACATGGATGTGTGTTTCAGCACAGACAATTTCCTCTGGCCTTTGTTGCTTCTTCTGAAGCTGAGATAGCCACGGACAGGAGATTTGTGGGGGACATGGATGTGTGTGGAGAAAGAAGTTCCCAGGAAGGAGGGGGTAGATGGAGGGAAGGAGGAGGTGTGTGCCCTGTCCTGTTGCTATCTGGACACGCTCGTGTGAGCGGGTGACCCCAGGCCTGTTTCCTCCTCAGCCCCTGCAGACAGTTGTGGGGAGGAAGCGACATGTGGAGTGTCATTATCCTCCTCCCAGCAGAAATCTGGCTGATAAGAATCCCTGTGATCCCTTTGAAATCCTGTCCCCGTCCTGTTCTCAGGCTGGTATCAAGCAGCCAAGGAGGGTGAAAGCAGTTGCACCATTTAAAATAATACCACTGCTAAATGGCAAGGGACAGGGCAGAAAATCCTGCTAATGTACCTCTCTCTATTGCAACAGGGCAGAGCAGGAGAACCTGGGAAGCCTGGCAGAGATGGAAAGGTGAGTACCAGAAACCAGCTCTGGTCCTGGGAGCTATAGGGAGAAACAAGGCATGCTGGACATGCAGCAACTGCAGTGTGAAAGGAGTTTCCATCTCCAAGAGTCTTCACAGCCTGGTGGTAGCAGCACAAGCAAGTCTTGTCCCCCCAGGCAAAAGCACCTCTCCACACACAGTATAGGGGTCGAGTGTCCTGTAAGCATTCCCATCTCTCTTTCCACTCTAAGGAGCCAAAGATGAGATGACTAAACATTTGGATTGCTGTAAGCAGGCAACACCAAGGGTGGTACAGGCATCAGTGTGTATCCCTTTCTGCTTCCTCACATCAGGAAGGCAGCTCCTGTGTGGATGTTTTGTTTGTTTATATTTACATCCACACATATCCGGTGTACTTCATGGTTCATGTCAGGTAAATTGTTTGGTTACTTCTCGTTTTAAAACACAAGTGGTTTGTTTGTTAATGTCTTCTCTCTGTTTAGCTTGTCAGAGGGAGCTGAAAAAGCCTGATATACTCCAGAGCTGCACAGTGAACTGAGAACAAATTTCCCAAGCAAAGGCAGAGGAACAGAAAAGATTCTGGAGCATAATGCATGAGGCAAAGCAGCTTTTTAGTCTTCAGATTCAGCATGACCAAGCCTAGGGGGCTGGAGCACTATAGGCATGGATTTATTTGAGAGTGTGGGTTAAGGTAGTATTCACCTACATGAAGAATAGATTGGGGATGTTTGAGCTTACCAGGGCCAAACATCTCTGTAAAGGGGCACTTCAAACCACCGTAGTCAGCATCTCTCCTCACCCTGCAGTCCATGTAACGTTGTCTATATTTGCCAACTCCAGTGTGTGTTTTTATTTTATTGACAGGGCTTGCCTGGGCCTCCTGGACCAAAGGTGAGATGCCTGGCCTCACTGAGAGGGAGCAAGGTGATAAATGGAGAGGTGGATGCTGCTGGCAAGGAGACACATGTGCATCTTAGTGGGTGAAGGAGGGGGAAAAGAGGTTACACCAAATAGCTGAGAAAGATTTCTAACTCAGCTCAGTGTTGCCTTTGGGGCCCAGCCCGTGTGCTGACTCATGGGTTTTGTCCAGGCGACACGTCTGAGCTGCATCTTGACTGAGCAAGACACGCCTCATCAGTCCCTCTTGCAAAATCCTTTGCCACACACAGCTTTATTGGCTCCTTCCACTCTCAAAGCATTTACCAGTGCTTCAGGAACTGATTTTGCAATGCTATTGTTAACTCCACCACAGTTTCCCATTTATTCACTTGCCAAAATGTGAGGGGGGTGGGTGGTGTTGTTGTTTTTCATCTGCAACCACCCACCCCTTTTTGTTTTTATTTGAGATGTGTAGCCAGGGTGAGGAGATAGGAGCTGCAGAGCTGGAACACAGCTGGCAGGAGCTTTCCAGCTGTCAGAGCTTATTGTGCCTTTCCCGCTAGGGTTCAGTCCAGTGCAGGTAACAGTGACCCACGAGTCTGAAGGCTCAGGGGCTCAGTGGAGTCATGCTGAACAAAAAGTGAATTTTCCCCTTTCATCCTAGCATCTTCCCAGGGAAAAAGGCAGGGATTTGTCCTTCTCAGGCCAAGCCTCACTTTCTTTTGTCCTTTTGCCTTTTGCAGGGAGACCCTGGGATTCAGGGATACCCTGGCAGAAAGGTAAGAAGGGTACATTAGTTGTGTTAAGCTGCACTGATGCCTTGCAGGCTCATGGCTGCAAATCTGTGGACTCCTCTGGAGCCAGCTCTGCTCCCACTGGACATGGGGCTGCAATAAGCCCACAAGTCCCCTACTGTCACCTGTGTCAAGGACAGGCTGAGCCCAGAGATAGCTCTAACTCTCCAGTAGTGGTGGTGCAGATGTCTCCTTATCTGTGTGCCTCTCTAAACCCACTTCCAGGCTGAAATATACTTACCGTGTGTCTAGACCTGAACAGGAGGCTGGAAAGGGCCAAATCCCTGGCCATGTATTGCCCTCTGGAATAGAGCAGGAAGAAGTCAATCCTGGTCCAGATTATAAGGCAGAAGGTGGCATTGCCACAGGTCTGCAGCAGCAGCCAGTTAACAGCAGGGTCATCGAGCTTCGAGTGTGTGATGAAGAAATAGAAAGACACAAAGGAAGATTAGAGGGAATGCAGAGATGTGAGCTGGAGAAGGGGAAGGCCAATGTTCCCAGCAGGCAGCAGTCCCGTGTCCCCTGTTATCTCCACGTTGCTTTACGGGTGCTCTGAGAGCAAAACGGCAGGACCCGAGAGCTTTTTAATTAGTCCTGTATAAACCGAGAAGTTTTTGTTATGTCAGGAAGTGGAAATTATAGCCCCCACGGACCACAGCCCACTCCTGCAGACAGGCACAATTTATTGCCTCCTCTTCCAGGGAACCATTGGTTTTTCCATTAAGGAGCCCATCCCGTTCCGTGTGCGCTGGGCCGGCGGCTCTTGGCACGTAGGAGCTGTCGGGGGGTCCCTGCAATGACCTCTCAGCAAGGGCCTCTCTGACGAGCTCCTCTTACACGAAACAACTCGTCTGGCTAATTAACTTACCAAGCAAAAAGCCTGCACGGGGCTCGGAGGAATGAGCCCAAGGTTGTGACCTTTTTCTGGGAGGAATGGATGAAAGCAGGGGAGAAAAACCTCCCTGGTGCGTGGGTCAGGGGAAAGGGAAAAAGAGGGCAAGGAGTTGAGCAAAGATGTTAGCTCTGATGTGATACAGGCTTGTGGGACCACTCCCTTTAATCCATAAATTTCACTCCCTGGATACCTTTCTTGGTGCAGAATGGTGCTCCTCTCCCAGAGAGACTGAGAGGATAGGTTGGTTTGTGGTGGGCACCTCTGGTTTGAATACCTGTCTGGCATCTTTGCTGACCTTTCAGGCAACCCAGAGGCTCCTTTCCTTGCTGCTCACTGTGTTTGCTTCTTCCTCTTGTTTTCTTTCTTCTCTTCCTCAGGGTGAGGAGGGTGAGGCAGGCCTGCCCGGTGCACCTGGCCTCCCTGGAGCAACTGGCCCCAAGGTAACCCTTAAACTCAGAGCCAGGGAAGTTGTCTCCCAAGGGCAGATAAGTGACACACAAGCCTAGCGATGTGCTAAAGGAGTATGGAAGGTCAGGGGCTGGAGGCAGGTCTTTAGACCCTGGTATGAGCCACATACACAGAAAAATTCTGGATAAAGGGCCTGGGCAATCTTTGGCCAGAGTCATTCCCTGCTCTCTTGAATCAGGGCCAGGCTCAGCCCTGCACAATCCTCTGTTAAAGAATAAAACTGACCCAGCCTTTAGAGGCATTTGTACTAAGGCTGGGAGAATGAGGCTGCTCTGGTCCACAGCACAGTTTGAAGGTTTGTCTACACCCAAAACCTGCTGGAAAGCATTAGTACGGGTGACCTCCAGCATCCACCCCAGCAATGCAAGCTGCCTGCCATTCCCAGGGAGGGATGGGCTGCAGCCAGTGTTCAGGCTGGTGCCATGGTACCAGGAGCCACCCTCTGGAGGCCTAGAGTTGGATTTATTGCACACTCCCTCCTTTGACTGCTTTCTTTTTTGTTAGGATTTTCCTTCTTGCTTGGTTTCTTCTCATGTTCACTGTCCCTCTCTTTATTTCCTCCCTCTCTGTTCTTCTCTGGGCAGGGTGAAAAAGGGGACCCTGGCATAAAGGTAGGCATGAGAAATATGGTTTTCTACCATACCAGGAGTTACTGCTCCTTGGGCTGATGGGTTGTAAGAGGAAGTTGGGTCCGAGGCAGCCCTGTGGGGTATTTAATGGAGTACACATCTGTGCTCTGATTAACCACAGACAAACACTCCAAGCTCAGGCAATAAAAGCAGCCTTTATCCATTGGGTGGAATTTGATTCTTACCAAAGGCATTTCTCTGACTATGAAGCTTGCTAATGATTTGTTACATCTCCCCATTTGATGGGCTGGGCTGGGGTTTCCTCATAAAATCTGGTTAGCTGACGCATCAAATCCACTCCAACTCTGCAACTCAGGCTGAGGTTTGGCACCAGGGCTTTCTGTTTCTTGGACACTATGCCCAGATGTTATGTGGCTGAAATTTACTGTGTCCATACATTTTGAAGTATACTACTCTATGTAGACTGTGCTTAAAACATGACAACCTTGGCAAGTGTTGGTGGCAGTCAGAGCATACTGTGTCATGCCATACATCTTAAACATCAGGAGAGAAGACTGATCCTGTAGTATTTTGAAAGGCATGAGTAGTGACACATCCACTTCAAGTATTTAGCATGCAGCCTGCATCTCATTTCTCATGCAGCATATATACTTTCTAGATTTCTTCCATCTGGGTGGATTACTATTTGAAGGGAGAAAAGGCCCCTTCAGAACTTAACATGGAAGTGTTACATGAAGTTTAAAGAAATGTTCTTTGGGAATGCAGGCTCTGGGTTACTAGGTGAATAGAATAGCAGTGATTGTCCTCCCAAAAGAGAACAGTACCTCCTCAGAAACCTATATAAAGTCCAGAGGTTCCCCTGTGTCCATCTCCACATCAGTGTAATTCTGTCAAGCACAAGGAAATTGCTTCTGGTATGTGCCAGTGTAAATGAAAGCAGAATTGCACCCAGAACCAATGTGGTTTTGGGGACTGGGAGTTTTTCACTGCTGTCTCAACAGCCAAGTGCTCTCCTATTTAGCTGAACTGGAGGACAGAAGTTGGAGCATGATGTGGGAAGGAGCAAAGGCTGGAAGTAGAAGCTGTGTTTCACCCCTGCTAACAGTCCCATGTTTCACTCCTAACAGACACCTGCTCTGCTTGCACCCATGTAGAAGGACTGATCAGCCCTTGATTTGGGCTCTGCCAAAGGGAATTCTCCAGGTCTTCCATTGCTGTCTCAAGGTCACCCACATGTGAGGGCCTTCCCTGGTCCATGTGAAGAGAGCAATGACTCGGGGCAACCCCAGAGATGTGCTTTTGCCACTTGGGCCCTTACTCATTCCACTTAACAAAAAGTGGAGATGAAACCTGCCACATGTTTTGTGGAACTAAATCACAGCTTTTAAAGGGCCAGTTCCCCAGTGCCATAGCAGCCTCCTCTTTCACACAGAGACTTCCATTTGTTATTGTCAGGCTCACTTTTCTCTGGACTTCATCTCTTCTTTGCTTGAAGGAATTGAAGGGAAGTGCAGAGATAGCCCTAAATCAGCAACCAGGCATCATCACCCAGCAGCAGCTCCTGAACATCCACATGGCACATACCTTTGTTTTCTTTGGAAATTGTTTCCTCCTGTCATCCTCCCACTTAGGAGGATCGTTTGACTCTCTAGGAGGCTTTTGATGCTTCCATCTTTCGATCCAGTTACATGGGCTAGGTTTAACCTTCTCCTGGTTTTGAGGAGCCCAGGACAAACACTATGATTCATAGTTTAGCTGTAGTGACCAATTTTGCATAGCGTAACACTGCTTTTGCTGGCGGGGAAGACCATTTCAGGCCTGAAGAGCTTTCTGGTTTCACACAGACCTATTGTTCACTCAATAACCTCTCCTCACCCAGTGACAGATGCAGCACAACATAGATTCTCTCTTAACTGTTTTCTTTTGTGGCCACCGTTTTTGCTGTGATCATATTGAGACCTACATCTGTGTCCCATGAAGGTCATTAGACAACCAGTAAGTGTGATCACCTGGGTCATTTGAATAAGCATTTGACTTGCTGCCCTCCAGCCTACACATCACATTCAACTTTACTGACATGGTCTTTTTTTCATTGAAAGCTCCTTAGGATGAGGCTTTTTGTCATGCTCTGAGCAAAGAGCAATAAAGAAGCTGCCCAGAGTCTTACTCAATAACCTCCTCATTATCTGCCTTTCAGAGCAAGAGGCAAAAAGGGTCTCTGTTTTAATTGGCAGCCTGCAACCAGCACTGCTAATGAGCTGATCACTGTGGGGCATGCTTGGTCATGATTGGCACCGAATGGGTTTAAAGCTGCTCACACCAGTTATAAGGGAAGAGAGTGTGAGGGTTTTGCCTGTGCTTGAGGGAGAAGTGAGCCGAACTCTTCTGGAGATACTGAGTAGCATGGAGGTACTTTATAAATCAGCTGAGGAGAGCTGGGAGATGCTGCTGATCACCTTCCTGGAGCCCACTGGGGATCTGTACTGGTATTTTGCCTTTCATATCCACCTTTAGTGATGTTTCCCAGCTTCTGGCTTGGCTGCACCATTCCAGTGCTGGTTTTGGTGGGCTGTGGCACCTTGTGCAGCCCTTTCCAGTCCCAGAGGGCACTGAGGGATTGTGAAGGGTATCATTCTGGTGGGTACTTACTATATCACAATGGCTTTCCAACATGTAAGGGTTTCAACATGTTCTGGAGAGCTGCTTTGTTTTGTTTTAACTTGTGCTCTGGGGTTTCTTTCTGGTTTTTAATGGTGCAGTGTCATGTTTGTTGCTCCTGCTCTTTAATTAGCCCTGGTGCCTGTGTGATCCTGCTGGGGTTGGTGGGGGCTGTGCAGGTGAGCTGAAGTCATCATCAGAAAATGCTGGGTAGTGTGGTTGCTCTGTAACTTGCTCCCTTTAAGAGGCTACCTTGATCCCTCTTAATCAGGTGGCTTTGCTTTTGTAGGGCTAAATAATTAAACAGCTCTCTGGGCAGCTAGTTTCTTCCAGGAAAATCTCTGGGATGAGGAATTGCTTTACCATGCTGGGCTGTTCTGTGGGAGCAGGCTCTGCAAGCAGTGTGGGTGCCTCCTAGCAGGAAGCATTGGTCATGTCCTCTCTGTCTCATTTATGAGTAAAAACAGGGAATGCAGTTGGGAAGGAGGGACTGAGAGTGGCCCTCCCTTCTCCAGTACAAAGCTTTCATAATTATTAGTTTCTTTTTCTTGTGGATGAAAATACCCTGGTTAAGTATCCTGCATGGGGTAGGATGTGCCTGCAGTGCCTGGGTCGTGCATGTTATAGCACTAGACAGCATTGTGCAAAATGCAGTTCATGGGATGTCAAATCACAAAAAGTGCTTTTAAAAAAAGCTTATACCTATGTCCCTGCTAAACTGTCCTTTCAAGTAAGGGCTGAATACTCAGAACAAAATAAAAGCAGTAAGGAGGCTGTCTAAAGATGGTTTATTTTCCATTTGCCACCAGACAAAATTCAGGCTAATGATAAAAGTCTCTGGATAAGTTTGTTCATCCTGCAGTCACTACAGACTGACCCTCTAGATGCAGAATGCCATGGCACAGGGAGTGGTAGCAGGGTTTAGAGGTAGGGTACAGGTGCTGTCTCTCTTCCCAGCACTGCAGCAATGTCAGTCCTGCTGGACACTGCAGGCTGGAGAGGTACCCCTGGTGGGAGAAGGCCCTGGCTGGGGCAGTCAGCTTGGTGACAGTCAGGAAATGGGTTGTGCCCTGTGTCACCCAGCAGATCTCATCACTTGGATGCTCCTCACAGAGCCCTGGAAGGACTCACATCTGTCTCTTGCTGTCTTTCTCTGTGTTTCTTGCTCTGCTTCCAGGGGGAGAGAGGCATGCCAGGGCTGCCAGGAAGACATGGCACTAAGGTACCTTGTAAACAGTGGAGTGACACTTGTCTGCCTGATCTCACCTGTACCACCAGGCTGTCCCTGATGCGACAGCATCCCCCTGGATTTGTGTGTGTGTGTCTGTCAGCCAGTGACTGTCCTCAGCTGGATTCTTTGCTTCTAAATTGCAAGAGAGTAGGGCCTAATTTAAGAAGGAGATGGTGGGGGAAAGAAGCATTCTACAAAGCAAATGGCATGCCCAGTCTGGCACTGTCTTGCACCATCAGGATTTTAGTGCTTTATGCTAGTGAGAGCAGCCCATTGGCAATGTTTTTTAAGGAATTGGTGTTTCCTAAATTGGGTTCCCAAGGGGTGCAAATGGGGTTCCCTAGCACTGTGTGCTATCTCACTGCCATCAGTGGGGTTATGCACCTGTGAGCCTGGAGCAATGCAGCAATGGGTCATGGTCAGTTTGTGAGCAAATCTGCATGTGTGTGCATTGTGGTTTGAGGACCAATACTGGAAAATAACATCCTCTGCATTCGCTGCCATTTAAAGGCCAAAGATTGAGGAACAGGCATCCCAACACATTGTGAAAGCCTAACCCAGGCCACTTGCTGCACGTAATCCCTTTCATGACTTGTCTGTGTTTGCTAAAACCTACTGACCCCTGAGATGATCTGGAATGCTTTCCCCCCCCCATTTATTGTGTAGAATCCCTGATCTCCATCTTCTGTCCTTGTGTTTTTTAGCTTTGTCCCTGATTTCTGTTTCAGAAAGCTGAGAGGTATGATCCTGCTGCTCTCTGGCTCCCCACTCCTCCTTGTTTGAACTTTTCCAAGCTCTTTTCACTTTGAACTTGGCTCCTAGTCCTCCTCTCTGCCTCAGCTGCTACATCCCAACCCCTCTCATTTCCCAGTTTCTAACACTGCTACAGCTCCTTCCCTCTCCTTAGACCTTTATTATCTCTCATATTTGCTTTCATAACTGGACCTTTTCACCAGGACCTAATCAATACTAACACAGGGCACACAGAGATTTCAAAGCAAAAGGCTGATAGGGAAGACCTGCTTTTTTGCATCAGGGCTGTCGAGGAAAATGTGACTGTCCCTGTGGGAGCAGCTGCCTCCTGGGGTTTCGAAGCACCTGTCTCAGATCACAGGGCAGGCTGGACTAGTGGTCCCCTGGTGGTGTCTTGCTCTGTGCTGCAGAATGACACCTCCGTTGCAGTGCTTGGAAGTCTTATTTATTTTTCCCCTGAGTTGGCTGGCTCCAGAGCTCTCCCACAAAACATTTGACTGCAGGGTTTGTCTTCTGTGATAAAAACAGAATGAGGGGAAATAGCAAGACTGAGGCTCTGGGGTAGGAGCTGGCCTTTCTCAGGATGCTTGAGCAGAAGGATGTGGGGATCAAGCCCTGAACCGTGCGTTTGGTCCTCAGTCTGTCATTGCATTCCTCAGTCACTTGGCACTGTTCTGCTTGTTGGCCTTTGCTTCACTTGCAGGACTAAAAACGGGGTGGGTGTGGGTGTGTTTGGGTGTGGAAATCTGGTTGTCTTGGCTGGTTGTGCTCACAATGTCTGCCTTTGGAGGAGCTTTCTGGAAAGCAGAGCTACTTGCCCTCGGTGACCGACCCGCGCAGGGAAGGAGGAGGATGAGTGCTGTGTGGTGTTACAGCATCACTCCAGAGTCTTGGACATGAAAAGATGTGGATTTTGCCCTTCTTAGGTCCCCACCTGGCTGATGTTATTTTGTTTTTAAAAGTTTGTGTTGGGATTCATTTTCAAACACGGTGTTCCTGTCTCTCCTCTCTCCGCCAGGGCGCCCCGGGATCGGCCACCGCAGGGATGAAGGTCAGTTCTACAACTCAGGCTGCAATGCCTTGAGCAGGGCTGGAGGGAGGAGAGAGCCCGAGGCGCAGGAAAAACGGTCGGACAGCTCCCGCTAAAGGGAAATATGGGAACTGCTGTTGCTTTTGGCAGAAAGTAGAACCTGTCGCACCCTTGCTCCTCCCCACCTCTCTGGTCAGAGAGGTTGGTGAACAGGGATGGCAACAGGGAAAGGGCCAGGTGCAGATTGAGGGGGCTAAAAGTTCCTCTGGGGATCCAAGATGCACAAGGAGAGCATGAGTTTTCGTCCTGATGCCCTCTAACTGCTGGGAAAAAAAGACAGAAAGAAAGAAGTTATCTCCAGGGCTGGTGGGGAGGGTTTTCCCCCTTGATGTCACATTGATCTCCTACCAACACACCCACCCTAGCTGCAGATACAGCCTTGCTCTGCTCTTGTGTGCACAGAGCTAGGAGCTGGCAAATTCCTTCATGCCAGCTGTTGAGTCTTGTGTTCCTATACTGTCTCATATCTGCTAAACCTTCTCTTGAAATACTGCAAGGTAGCTCCTCAGTTTCAGAAATGCCTCTTGTCTGAGGCTTGCTGGCTTCTGACAGCAGCCTAGGAGCTTGTTATTGAAGATAACACAAGCTCCAGCCACAAATAATAACAATATGCATTTAAATAATCTTCATGCCTTTACTGAGAAGCCCAAGGCCTCTGTAGGTGAATGTTCTCCCCTCCACTCTGGTAGTTCTAGGTTTTGTACTCCCTTCTCCTTATTTTTCATTTTATTTTCCTGTCTTTTCCTCACCAGGGTGAGCCCGGGACTCCAGGAGAAAAGGTACTTGGAAGGCTTTGCTCTGAGCCTGCATTTCTGGTTTGTTTGCGTGTTTGGGTTTTCTTTTACCCCCTCTTACAGCAGCTGAGGAATGGCTCTGTACTTCCCAGGGTCCAAGGACAGGCTCCAATGACACCTGCCAGTGTAAGCAAAATGGTAGTAGGCCCAGTGATGCCAAGTGAGGAGGGACCATAGTACAAATAGATCCCTTCCCTCCTCCTCATGTCTGTGTTGACGGGAATACCCTCCAGCTGCCTTCCTCCTTTTCTCCCTACTCCACAAAATATCCACGGCACACTTTGCTTAGCAAGTGTAGGAAGGCTTCTCCCCCTCCCCTTGTCCTCTTCTGCCTCCCAGCACTTCTGTGTCCACTAGAAGTCTTCCCATGTTACTGCAGGGAGCTGCTCTACTGTGCACTAAATGAACTGCCCAGCACAGCCACCCCTGTCTCAGTTGTAGTGTGACCTGATTGCAGTTCCTGTGGTGGGCATGCTACAAAAATACCCCATCACTCTCCATCCCTGAGCAGCTGGCTTGGTTTCTGAACAGCTGGCTCCTCTTGTTTGAGGCTCTCTGGCTTATGTGACAGCATGTAACAGGCACATTCTCTGTCTCTTTTTCTTCCCCACGAAGGGAGAGCCTGGAGTCCCAGGGAGAATGGGCCCCCCAGGTTTGCCAGGGAAGAGGGGGCAGCGGGTAGGACATTGTGTGTTTGGGCTTGGTGTCCTGGCAGTGCTGTGCTGAGTTCCCTGCCAGCAGGAGCCTGCTTTGCCTTGCATTGTCGTGCTTGTGGGGGATTATGTGTCCTCTTCTGGCTCTTGCCCACCCTTGATGTGAAGTGTGTTTTTGTGCTCCTGCTTGGGAAGAGGAGTGGGGAGCTGGAAGCAGGAGGGGCAGTGTGAAATGCCTGAGATGTAGTCCTGTCCTGGGAACAACTGAGGACAGTGCTGCATCTTTTGATTCCAGAAATAACATCCTAAACAGAGATTCAGTAATCTGATCTCCCTCCCCAAGAAATCTTCTGCATCATTCAGGCAGCATGGGATGTTTTCAGTAGCCCTTAGGGGCATGTGCACTGAAAACCAGGCCTTGAGTGAAAAGTAGAACACCAAAAAGCAGAGCAAGGCAGAATCGGGGACTCACAGAGGCTTAGGACAGGATTAGGGATTATATTCTTACAAAACACTCACTGGCCAAACCTTTCCTTTGGACATGAGGTCCTGCAAATGTTTTCCCTCTTTCTGGGGAGAGAAGCATTAACTTACAGCAGCACTGTGCATGCTCTGGCAGGGGAGGAAAGCTGAGTTGGGGTGGCTGGGGGCCAAACTACCTTAGAGAAAGGGGTCACTGCACTCTGAAATTGCCTACAAAAAAACCCCAAGATTGCTGCTTGTTAATTATTTTCCACAGAGTGACCAGTGCATGTCTGTTGCTGGAGCACTGATGCAAGTCCCCTGCATGTCAGATGTGTGCCCTTGAGCTCTGATGAGACTGGTGTGCAGCACCAGCCTCTTGTGGGCAGTGGCATGGCAGCAAGAGGAGCCCTTTGCTAGCCTTGCTGATCCAATGTCCTGCTGTTGTGGAGAGAGCTAGGAACCTGTGGGGGTTCTTGGTCATCTGCACAAGCTGTCAAGTTTGAAGATGTGAGGATTGCAGGAAAGAACACACCTCTGATGAGGCATTTGAAACATCTCTTCATGGTAACAGAAACCTCTCGTATCACTCTGTGTCCTCACAAAGGGTCCACAGCAAGACACTGTAGCTGGGAACCATGGGTTTAGCAGGTGTATGTAGTAGACTGAATAGAATTTAACTTTACCATAAAGACCAGTAATATTCAAAGGATGACCCAGATGTTATGGTGAACTAAGCAAAGACACTTCACCAAGCAAATGCTGGATGTCCTTCATTGCTCAGTGCCCTGTGGCATCCTCCATGGTACCTCACACAGCTCCTCCTGCAGGCCTTGCTCTCCAAGCATCATACCAAGGGTTTTACACCATCATCTTTGTCTTTGCCATTTTTGCCACTCCCGTTTCCACTGCTTTTCACCACCAGTGTGTGTTGTAGAGCTTCGCTGCTAACTGAGCCACTGTACTGCCTTTTTTTAGGAGCATGATGATACTGGGATTGGGAGTTAGGGAACAGGAGAAGAAAACATGCCTTGGGAGAGGTGTGGGAGTGTTGGTTGTCAGATCTTCGCCAAAGCAAAGTGGTGTAATTCATAGTATAACGAGGAGGTGTGAAGACTCAAGCAGTGGGCAGTTTCTGTGAGAGGAGCTGAACTCTATCAGGGTACTCCAAATAAAGTTCACTCTGGGTGACAACTTCTCTGGGCATATGGAGTGGGGAGAGTCTGTGCTGAAGGACTGACAGGGACAGGGTTTAGCAGACCAGAGTGATAAGGCAGACATCCAGGGAGGATCCTGGATCCCTTTCCCACTCACATTCCTTTGGATAGAACTGGCAGTGATGTGCAGACATAGTCAAAAGGACAGCAGAAAACCTTCACTATCCAGGTACTGCTGGAGGATGCCTTGTCTATGCCTAAAATAATATTCCCTGGGGAAAGGAAAGAAGGTTTGAAACCAGGAGTAGCTTTGGCTGCTCTTCCAGGATAGAACCTGCAGAGGCAGCCTCGACCATGTCTCTTTTGCCAACAGGGTGAGAAGGGACGAGCTGGTGATCCTGGGCTTCCTGGACTCCCTGGCATGAAGGTTTGTGTTTTCTCTGATTTTTAGGAGAGGACACTCCTCATCCCCTTTCCTTCCTCCCTCCTGTGCCAGCTGTGCACAGCTCATGCAGTGTGCTCTGCGGAGCTCAGCTGGCTGTCAGTGTCAGCAGCCCCAGCCAGGGCTGTGACAGGGCGTGACACAAGGGATGCTTTTTTTTTGTGAGGAATCATCTGCCCTCATGCAGTGAGGGTGAAGCTGTGGTCCTGGGAACAGGGTCAGGGAATGGGGTTCCAGTAGTTCCCCTTTAAAAGCATGAGCTCAGAGGTGAGGTGGCATCTCAGCCTCCTTTCTGCTCCAAGGTCCATGTGTGAGGAGGAGGTGGGGTTCCTGGGAGCTGCACTGCTGTGCTTTGTGTTGGAAGGGTAGCCTTGTGCTCAGCTAAAGCTAAGCTCTGAAGCTGGGCCTTTTTCCCTGTGCTCTGAGACGTGCACAGGAATCACATCCTTTCAGGCAGGCATTCAGAGGGTGCTTTTCCTTGGGAAAAGGGGACAGTGCACTGACTGACAGGAGCTGTTTCAGGAAAGGAGGAGGGTGTCATGACAGCTCAGTGCAAACAAAGCTTTCCTGCTGCTGCCCTTGTATCTGCTCGGTGCAAAGGATGTTTTCTGCAGGGCTGGCTGGCTGGCTGATGACAACAACTCTAGAGGGAGATGTACCAAACAAAGCCATCATCAGGTGGTTTTATCAGCTCAATTTCAGCAGCTGTGTTTAAACTGCAGGCTGGGGGATGAGGTTTGTCCATAGGCAGCTTTACATGGCCCTGGGGAATAAGGGCCAAGGAGCAGTACTGCAGCCAAAGGGATGAGGATAGCAGTGACCACTGGCAGGGCTCTAGGTGGAGCCCCAGGCAGGACTGTGTTGATCTGGTTCCTGAGCAGCTGGTGGCCCTGGAGCAGTGACATTTTGGCTACCAAGGGGCCAGCTGATGAACCTTGTCCTGGGCCCCATCTCTCTAAAACAAGTTTGGCAAGTGAAATTATGGAGATGGAGAGACTGAGCTGTGACACATTCCTTGTTCTTCCTCACAAACAGGGAGAGAAGGGAAATGCTGAGAATGCCCTGGCAGGAGGCAAAGGAGAACCTGGCCCTCCAGGTCTGCCCGGGCCCCCTGGACCAAAGGTGAGTGCTTTTTCACCCAGGGATTGTGCCTGACACAAGATGTGTAGGAGGGGGCAAAGGTTGTGCTCATCTGTGCCCACTTTTGATTACCTGCTGAAGCATGTTCTGCAGCATGTTTCAGTTCTATTGTTTTAAATGCTGGAGGTAAGAGAATTTGTGAACTGTTTCCAGGAGCAAAATACCCTCCTTGTGCTCAAATAACTCTTCTCTAGGCTCTGAGAAACCAGTTGCTCAGAATCCAAACCAGTCTCCAGTGCTTGTGGTACCTGACGCAGGGTGGACACAGGGAGGCAGGATGGAGGCCCTCCAAGTCTCCTCTCTCCCTTCTTTTCTACATTTCCTCAAGGAGCAACAGCAGTAAAATCCTGCCTTGGGTGTCCTTGAAACAGTCATCCTGTGCACTTACTTTGGGTCTGAATTGGGTGCTTTTCTTCACCCCAAATACACCCTCCTCACTGGGTAGATGAGAAGGGGACCTGGTGCGAAGTTATAGCAGGAGATTTGGGTTACCTGAGGAGAAGAGGGCACAGCAGGGCTGCTTGGTTGGAACAGTTCTTCCCCTTGGAAAAGCAAAGCCAGCAGTGGAGTCTTAACCCCTCCACACAATACAAACTCATCCCTTTCCCTTTCTCTTTCTCTCAGGGAGAAGCTGGTGACATTGGCCAGCCTGGCGCTGCAGGATCACGGGGGGAAAAGGTACAGAGTGCTCCTCCACAACCCAGCTCCAGGTTCAGCTGCTGCAAATTTGTACCAAACTTAGCTGAAAAAGGAGCATTTTACAACTAAGCTGTTTAGTCCCAGACTGCTTCAGAGGACTAGGAGAGAACGACGACTCCTGAAGCTCCAGCCAGCAAAGGAAGAGACTTTGCTGATAGCATGTTCTTCTTGTTACAGGGGGAACCTGGTTCACCAGGAGACCAGGGACCCATGGGCCCAAGGGTAGGTGTCCCTTCATTAACACTTTGGCTCCTCAAAGGGGTGGGAAGATGGTGGATCCCACTGGCAGTCTAGACTGGGCCTTTGCTTTCTTGACAGATGCTCTCACTGTCACTCAAAGTGCTTATTGCTGGGCAATGACTAAGTTTGAGATAGGCCATTTCTCCACTCTACACCCCCATCAGAAGACCCTTCCTCCTTAGGGGGGGAAAAAGTCCTCTGAGACATCCTGGGGGGAATTTGTAGGTGGAGGTGAGTTTGGACACCCCAGGTTGAACTCAGGCTCTTGGCAAGTCAGCAAAAGGCAGCAGGAGGGTGTTTGGTGTGTGCTCAAATCTGACAATTGGTCAGGCAATCCAGTGCCTGGATTCTGGCCTCAGCTTCACCCCTTACCAGACCTGCCAGCTTGATGATCATGTCACAGTGATCTGGGCTTGTCTGGCTATGCTTCTGTAGTGTTTTCTCAATCAAATGTGCTTTAAAGAGCTTTATTTAAGAAATGAATAACTGGAGTCTTATAAAACAGGATGCCCTGAGACCCCTTTTTCAGGGTGAGCCACAGCTCCCCAGGGGAAGGGCAGTCCCCAAGCCCTGGCTAAAGAGCTGGTGTTTTGCAGGGCCCCAAAGGAGAGCCTGGGAAGGATGAAATGATGGACTACGATGGTAACATCAGTGAAGCTCTCCAGGTGAGCAACTGCCCTCCTCTGAGGTGACTGCTGGGTGCTTTACTGTTTCCCAGGGGATACATACAACTGGGAACAACAGCTCTTTCCTCAGCTGTAGCTGAGGGAATTACTTGTTCTCTAGTCCCTGTGAGGAGCTGATTTCTTCATTGCATATAGTGTTTTGGTAAATACATGTGCACCTTGTTCAGCTGATCTATTAACACTGGTGGGTTTAGAGGTCATGTAGAGGCCCTTCAGGAGTGGCCCAAGACCTGTGGTGGCTAAAAGGATTGCAGAGCTTCCTTGGGAGTTTGGACTGGTGGTCTGTGGTGAATGTGGCTGTGCCCAGCTCTGGGTTAGCCTGGGAACTACTTGGAAGAAGGGGACGTAGTAGAATAACAGCTCCATGGGACTCAGAGTTGGGTGTTTTGGGTTATTTTTAGGCTTCTTGTTCATTTTTTAGGCTTCTTGTTCATTTGGGCCAGTGTTACATTAGTGGAGAACAAGCCACCTCCAGGAAAAAGCTCAGTTTTCCAATGGCTGTCTTCCTTTTTGATTGATTGATTTAACTTTTTTATTTTTCCCCTAGGAAATAAGAACTTTGGCCTTGATGGTGAGTTCTTAGCTTTGCTGTGTGTTTTTAAGCAAGTAGCCATATGTTCCTCCTAAGCAGATGGCCTGACAATTTAGGTGCAGCTCAAACATTCGGCCTTTACTGTTGGAAGCTAAAGTTGGGGCAGCTGACAGCTGAAGGAAGAGCTCATCTTGCCTTCTGATCATGACACTTGAATTCTAATCAGGCCCTTTATTCCTCTAAAACATGCTGCTCAAAAGGAGCAGGGAAGAGGAAGGGAAGGGGAGGTGACCAAAGTAAGGGAAAAAGGAAGCTTTGGGTGCCTGGCAGGAAAGCTTTTACTGGCAATTTATGATGGACACTTCTGTGATGGGAGGGGAGGATTTATTTTCACCACTAAGAAGTATAACTTGATGTAACAGTCCTGTGCAAAACTGATCATTTAAAGCAGCAGTGACTACAAGCCCTGTAAAGACAGAGAGAGGCAAAGGAGTTATTTTGAGCCAAAGTAAAGGGGGAAAGTGTCCCCATATTTTGCTTCTCAGGGCAAGAAACCTGGATAGGAAAACAAGGTATTTTTTAAAATGCAGTATGATAGGCAGCACAAAATGTGTCTGTGTAGCATCACTCCTTAGGCCAAAGTGTTCCTTAGGTCTCCTTAGAGTGGTAACTGCCAAGAGTGATCAGGAAACCTGCTCAAAAGTACTTAGTGGTGTTGCTGGGGATTTCAGTGGGACAGTGTTTCCTGTGAGCTCTACTCTAAAAATACCCTCTGGTAGATAGGAAGGGAAAACCTTGTGAAGTTCATCTCTGTTTCAGGAGCAGGTAGCTGTGGTTACTTTCACTCTCTTCCATGAGAGTGAAGAAATACCCACTTACCTAAAACTCACTTTGGACTGGCCTGCAGCTCTCTCAGGATCCCATTGCTCAGCTTCCCAAACAAATGCAATTTTAGGAGTCCCTGGGAAAAATTCCCCTGCGATTTTTCCCTTCACCTCAGAAGAGCTGTTTCATTTCAAAACATGAAAATAAAAGCTCTGAAAACAAGCTTTTTTCTTTATCTAGGGACCCCCAGGACTTCCGGGTGTAGCTGGACCTCCAGGGCCACCAGGACAGAAGGTATTTGCTCAGCTCAGCATTTGCAGAGCTAAGGAAAACACAAGTACAGTCCAGGCAAAATTCTCCCACTCAACCCTTCCCAATGCTCCTACTCTCCCTGTCCAGCACTATCAGACTGTCCCTTTGCTCTCTACCATTCCTCCTCATCCACAATATCCTGAAAATCTTTTTCCCACAATGATAATGCCTTATCTGAAAGATGAGATGGAGGATCTTTTCTGCTTGCCCTCCCCTTTAGGAAGCAGCTTATGGGAACTGGTGTCTCTGGGGGAATTGTGTAGGTTGGGGACTGTGTCAAAGCACTGGGGCCACAAACTATCCATCAGGATAAACAAAGCTGGGGAAATTCTTAACAAGTCACACAATGTACTGTTTCAACAGGGGCTTCCATGCTTTTTTATCTGTGACTGCTGGTTACCAGAGTCCCTGCAGGCTATTTCTGTAATGCCAATGCCCCTCCCTTCATCATCACACTGCCTCACAGAAGGTCTCAGAATAGCTGCTTTCAAACTGCCCAAGTAACAATTTTTGTGTTTCAGGGTGAAATTGGCTTGCCAGGTCCTCCAGGCCATGATGGAGAAAAGGTGAGACATTGCACCTCTGTGGGCTGCTCTTCCCTTCAGTGGTCTCCTCTGGGGTTAGTGTGTTCCACCTCTGTCCCTGATGTTGCACAGCTGCTTTTCCCAAAGAGGGGGGGCAAAAAAGTGTTTTCCTTCACAAAAAAATGAGCATTAATGGTTAATCCAAGTCTTAAGTTATAAGGAGTCATTCGGATGGCATGGCACTTTGTCCTGCCTGTGACTCTTCAGATGGCTTTGCTAAGGGTGAGAAGATGAGCAATGGGAGAAGCTCCGGGCCAGGGAGTCCCTCTGCAGGAGCAACCCTACCCTTGTCTGTAAACCTTTCACTCTCTTGTGTTGATTTCTTCTAGGGACCACGTGGCAAGCCTGGAGAAATGGGCCCCCCTGGCCCTCATGGACTGCCAGGAAAAGATGGACCACCTGGAATACAGGGAGAGCCAGGCCCTGTGGGGGTGACAGGAGAAAAGGGTGATAAAGGAGAGCCAGGACAAGCTGGTGCACCGGTGAGTGAACAGAAGCCAGCTGGAGCATTGCTGGCTCTCCTGGTGCTGGGGCAAGGCCCTGGGGCTTCTCAGTGCCCCTCTGAGGTAGGTGCTGGAGGCACCTCATTGCTGCTGTGGGCAGTGTACCAGTACAGAAGCAAGCTCTTGGCTGCCTGGCAGATGTGTTGTCCATCTTGCTGGTGTGGCTGTCCCCAGCTGCCTGCCCTGCCCTCTGGGCATTGTGTCACTCCCTCAGCTTTGCTACCTGGCATGTTGCTTGAACTGAAAGGTCACTGAAAAGGGCTGACTGGGAGCAAGGCAGTGGAGGTACCAGCACAAATGCCCTCCTAAGAGGGTGACTGCACTTTTATCCCTGCCACTAGCTGGGGCGGGGGGCCCAGTCTCCCAGCCTCAGTCTGTCACAACTCCTGTGTCCCCAGCACTAGTCAAAAGGGGTTTGTGCAACAACCTTCTGCCTCTCTGCAAGAGTACTAGGCTAAAACTCCTGCTGTCACAACAGCTGGCTCTTGGGAAGTGATTTCTAGCATGAACTCCAGCAAGCTTGCATAACTGCAAGCAGGACTTGGAGGCAGGAAAGCAGCTCCCCATCCCTGCACATCCACGGTGACAGGAGGGTGCTGAGGCCTTTGCACATCCAATTTCAACACTAGTGAAGCCCTGCATTTCCCTGGCAACTGATGGTTGTCTGGGGTTTCCAGTGTGTTCTTGGGATGACCAGACCCAGTCTTAGCTCTTGCAGTGGTATTTATTATGTCTGCCTGAATCAGTCATGCAAAAAATCCACAAGTCTTTCTTGATCCATAGGGTCTTGATGGCCCCACTGGAGAGAAAGGTGAACGAGGTGACCAAGGGATGCCAGGACCAGCAGGATTGCCAGGTCCCATTGGACTTCCAGGATTGACAGTAAGAGTGAAACAGACAGGCAGCTCTTTCCTGCTTGACACAGAAAACAACATAGAGTGACACACCAGGGTTCTTTTCTCACAGGACAGAGCATCATCTTGGGAGCCTCAGAACCCTACCCCTTACAGTTAGGTGCTTAGATGTCACCAAATGTCCATCAGGTCAGGTCTCCAGCAGCAGGCAGGGGCCAGCTGGGCATCTGCCCCTGTTGCCATCTGGAGCCTGTGTGACTCAGTCAGCCACAACACATGGCTGCTGGCAGGACAGCACCATTCCCAGCTGTGCTCCCTCACATAGAGGCTGTAGTGCAGCAGAAACCTGTCAGGCCACAGCTGGGAAACTTAAGCAAGGTCCTGTGGCATTCCCCTTGCACAGCCATGAGGTACCACTCCCAGGCCTCCCTCTTTGTAGGGTCTCTCTCCTCTGGAAGCAGACCTGCAGGAGGGCTGTCTGTGAAATACACGGTGTGTTCCTCCCCCTCCTTTGGGGACCTGCTGCTCACAAATGGCTCCTGATGGAGCGAGACCCCAGAGTGCAGCTGGTGCTGACAGAGTTGCTTGTTGTGTGCAGGGAGAGAAGGCTGAGCCTGGAGACAAAGGGAATTTGGGAGAATCAGTAGGTTTCCTTTCTCATTTGCCTCCTGCAATCAGGGCAGTAGGGGAGGGATGATTTGGCAGCAGCTCTGCCAAGAGCCAGCACATCCTACCCTCATCTTGAAGGACTGAGTTGCCACCCACCCCTAGCTCCTGGTGCCCTGCTTTTCCTTTACACAAGGACAGTCTAGCTCACCACAAGCAGTCCATAATAAACACCTAGGGGAGACAAGGAGTTCATGGGCAGCCTCAGCATTTGCAGTGAAGGGGATTCCTGAACAACACCTGGGTGTATCTACATATGTATATGTCTAGATTTCAATAGGTTTAGGGTTCATGAGTTTGTCCTCCCTTCAGAGCTCTCCCCTAGCTCTTGTACCACCCTGCAGCAAGGAGTCCCACAGGCTATCCATACACTCTCCTGCATGTGGGGAGCCAGCCCAGCCATCTTCTTTCCTGTCTTCTGAAACAGCTGCCAGCTGGTGACCTTGTCACTCCTTGCAGAAACACTGGTAGGATAGTGGAAGTGAATATTTTTATTTTAAAAAAAAAAATAAATAAAAATTCACTGCTTTCTTTCCTCCTAACTCTCTGCAACTGCTGCATAACCCTCCCCAGAGTCTTGCTGCTGCTTCTTCTCAGCCACCCTGATTGCTGCCACTTCCTAACACACTCCTTAGGGGGGAGTCCAGGTTTCCAAGCCCAGTGGAGCTCAACTGTACCCTGTCTCTCCCCTCTGAGCAGCTCCCCTTAACCTCTGAGGGCAGCAGGTTATGATAGTGACTTCTCTTGCATTGCTTTCTAGATATCTGGCCCCCCTGGACCCCAAGGCCCACCAGGACCTCCAGTAAGTTTTGAGAGATTCATCTGAGGAGCAAGACACTGGGAATGAGGATAGAGGGCAAAATGGCTGGGGAGGGTTCTGGGAGGAGAAAACTGGTCTGAAACACTGCAGCTTGAAAAAGGAACATGCTTGGAATCACTTCCAAAACCATCTCCTCCACCACCCAGGGCAGGTCAGAGCTACGATGGGCTGAGTAGGTAAAGAGAGAAGGTTATGTTGGTCTGAGATGAAAGGGAAGACAGTAGTAAGAGCGAATGGATGGGATTAAAGGGATCAACTTCAAAAATGGTCTTAATAGCAAGCCTGGCCCACTGCCAGGTTGTTCTTGGTCTGAGCCTCCTCATTACCAGATGAGAACAGTATATGAAGTGCCCTTTACACAAATAAAGAGGCATCTGGGCTAAGGATTGGTGCCCTCCTTGTGCCAAAAGCTCCTGTGCTGCATGCTGAGGTGGGATACCTGGATTTTCAAGCAACTCCTTAAATGTTACTTACATTTTGTCTCTTGTCCCAAATTACAGGGTCTTCAGGGCCTCCCAGGACTGAAGGTAAGGCTGCAAAACTTGGCTTGTTCCTGAAATTCTATTAGACTGTCTCCCAGGTGCAAGCATTTTTCAGTAAGAACCTCCTAGCTTGCACATGTTATTCACCACCTTGGTAAGAGGAGTTGTACTTCTGAATATTGACTTGAAGGAAATGGGATTAGCAGCTGTCATTCTAGGACCCAGAAAACCAGTTATTTTCTCCAGTGTTCGCCTAGAGAAGTGTCTTAATTCTTCTGGTTATCCTTAATATTTGTTTACCAGCACTATTTGGGTGCTAAAAGGGATGGCGTGTTTACCCTGATTCATCTTTTCTCCACGTGTTGATTATAGATAGAATGATCTGCCTGGCTGATCTGTAACTCACTAGCTACTGCTGGCAAATTTCTGGGAAACTTCCATGAGATGCAGTTGTCTTTGGAATATGTGCCAGACAAAGGCAGGTGAAAGTCTCCCACACCAAAGCCTGGGTTTACAGACACAGCAAGTGCTGCACCAGCTTCTCCTTGAGCAGAAGATCCATGTAGGCTTAATTAGCAGGTGCACTGAGACGTCTTGAACATGAAAGGTTTTGTTGGGTTTTTTTTCATCCCTTCAATCTGTAGTAAGTGTTTTTGTAATGAGGCTTTGAGTAATGGTGAGGAAGAACATTCCTGTGCAGAGATGTCAGAAATCAGTAACTCTTCCAGGGCTGTGCCTGAGCCAGCTGGTGTTGTGGGGCAGTGACACGTGGCTGTGTCACTAGAGTGCTGGTAGGGAGAGCTGGCAATGTGCTGTCCTGAAACTGCAGGAGAATTCAGCCTTACTGTTTCTGTGCCCACTTGGTCCTTCTGGCACTTCTGTTTCAAACTGCAACCACCAAGACAGTGTTTTAAAATGCCTGATGAACAGGAGTTGAGGGTGGGGGGGGAAGAAACGTTTTGAGTTGCATTTTGAACTTATGGGAAAGGAATATATAATTTAATTCTGCTTTATAGCTTACACAACACAATTTATAATAACACCATTGGGAAAGGAATGATGGAGCTTTTTTTTTTTCCCCCAGATTTTGAAATGGATGCTTTTGCATGCATGAAAGTCTGTAAAAATTTAAGTATTATTTATTAAAGCTTATAGACACAGGAATAGACTTCCAATGCATCCACATCTGAAAGTGTGAAAACCACCCTGTCAGCTAAACTTCTGCTTGCTTGTACAGTCCCTGGGGCAGTGTCCCAGACAGGGAGAGCAGCACAGAAGTCAGCCCAGCTCCCCTTTGACCACCTTCAACCACAGGGCCTGAATCTCCTCTTGCTGCCCCTGCCTGAGCCCAGGTCCTTGCTCAGAGGTTGTCTCACTGGTGCTGCTTTTCTTCAGACTGGGCTGAGAACCAGGTTGCTGCCTCTGGTGTTCCTTCTGCCCCTCTGTGCTCTGGATGGAGGAATGCTCATTATACAAGTGGTGTTACAGTGGGTTTATTTTCTGCTCCATCCTTCCTTTAGGGGGAAGCAGGGATTGATGGAATGAAAGGAGAGAAGGGTGCCCAGGGTGAAAAAGGAGACAGAGGGCCACTGGGATTACCCGTAAGTATTCAGGAAGTGACCAGCTTCCTAACCCTCACTTGTATCACCCTCAATAGAAGGTGCTTGCAGGGGCTTGATAGGTAAAGTCAAAGAAAGAGATGATCTCTAAATCACTGTGCCTTTGCTTTTTAAACTTAAAGCCTCAGTTTCTATATAGAACCTTCAATGTCCAGCTCTGTTAAGTTTGTCAGTGATCACTGGAATTCTTCCTGCTTCTGGCAGGACTAGGGAAAAATGAGCAGTAGCTTTCCTGTGGGTTCGTTGCACTTCAGGGCTATGGGGCAAACACTGCAAAGGAAACACCTTCCCAACAGTTTGTCACGTGGGCCAGGCTTTCTAGAAAAGCTTGGTGGTTCTGAATGCATCCAGCTTCTTCACTAGGCTGTACTTTCACTTCTGCAAGGGAATAGAGCCTTTCCCTGCCATGGCAGAAGCCTGCTGGATGTGTTCCCTGATGGATGTGAGCTCTGCCCCCTCAGGCCAGTGTTACTGCACTGCTTTGCTTAGCAGGGAGGAATCTGGGCAGATTGATCAAGACCCTGCAGCACCTTTAGACACAAACCTGAAAGTTTTGTGGAGCTTTTAGCTCAAGTTTTCCAAAAGCCTCTCTGCCCCCTGTGTGAGTAGCTGGTAATGAATTAGTGGTGGCTCAATCCCATCCAGTGGCTCTGCCAGCCCCCAGGTTCTCTCCTCATGAAAAGCACTGGTGGCAGAGGGTGCCCTCCCCTTTGCTGAACATACTGCCTGGAAACAAGCACCTCAAAGCTCATCTTGTGTACTGTGTGACTTTGTCAGCCTGTGCTTGGTCACCCAGCTCCCTTGTCCCTGACTTTGGCTGCACTGTGCCTGTCTCTGTTTGTTAAAATGTTTTCCTCTTTGAGCTGTGCTATGTAGCAGTTACCTTCTAGGGCCTGGGTGCACCTTGTGGGTCTCCAGGCCCTTAAGTGAGCTCACTCTGAGTGTGTTCACTGTGGCTCCCTGCAGAGCCAGTGGGGAGGGGGAAGTGGTGCTTTTGGAAGGCTCAAATGCAAAGGGTTGTGCCTCAGAGAAGCAGTGAGATGTTAAGAACCTAGCCCCTGTTTTGCCCTGAGAAATGCAAATAGAGGCTTTCTGTGTTAAACAGTTATTCCCTCACGTCTGCATGTGCCAGGGTAGGGGACAGAGGTCCTTGTGACAGTCTGAGCGAAAGATGCCCCAGCAGTTCATCCCGACAAGCTTTTCAGTGTGGCAGGGGATGTGCTGACTGGTTCTGCAGCAGTGAGCCCCACGGGGAACCAGGGTCCCTCAGCTTTCCACATCACTTTCCTGGAGCTGTGGAGGGGAAAGGCTGCCTCAGAAGTGTCCTCTTAGAAAAGTTTGGTATTTGGATCAACAATATCAGCTGGCCAACTAGGAGGTACCATTACTGAGCCATTAGTAAGACCAGAGAGATACCATGGACCTTGCATTCCTTCTCAGAGCTACCTAACTCTCTTCATGAGCTTTTCCATGTCAGATACAGTGTGTTTTTAGCCTGTCAGACTAAATGCTGTGCCAAACAGGTACTGAACTATTTCAGACAAACTCTGTGAAATCCTCCAAGCTGGATCTGCAGCATTTTCATAAGTGATTTAAGGCTGGACATCATGCCAGAATTTCAGCACTGATTGTCTGCCCTTGGGCTTCTCTGTATGGCTGACAAGCTGAGGAATTTGTCACACCTAAGTGGAGGGAAACTCGGCATAAAACTTACATTCTACCGAAGTTTTCTCTCCTGGCCACCAGGGGGCCTGAATGTTGCAGTTATGTGTATTCAGTGTTTCTATGTTTTTGTTGGTTTGCTTTTAAGTACCATCGCCTGTCCTCGAGATCTTAATTTTTGTTTATTGCAAGCATATGTTTGTCTCAAGTCACTGCTTCACTCACCTCTCCCCTCTCCCTTCTCCCTCACCCTCCTCCCCTCTCCTCTCCTCTTGTTTTTTGTTAACCCTCCCCCATCTGTTCAGGGTGCTTCAGGTTTAGACGGCAGGCCTGGACCACCGGTGAGTTCCATTTCTCCATTACCCTACGTTCCTCCTCCCCAGTACTGTGATTTGTCTCGTCTCTTCTCCCAGAGTCTTGTTTACACAAGGAGTAACTTGCTTTTCTCCAAAGCAGGCTTTGCGGGGTGGGTGGGGGGTGTTAGACTGAGAGTTGGTGTCACATGCTTGTCTTCCTTTGAGTCTGCCTGGATCCTGAGATCACAGCCTACCTGTTACACTTTATCTCAATAACAAGAGGAATGAAATACCTGCATGGCTCCACGATGCTCTCTTCTCCTGCCCTCTCTGTTGTGAAGGGCTTCCATCCTGTCTTGTCCTGGGGGCAAAGGCTTTGTGCCTTGTTTTCTTACCCATGGTGCTCAAGGCTGCATTGCTGTGGGTTGCAGGTGTGCCTACAGGTATCTCTGTAGCCTGGTAAGCACCTCACCACAAGGAGAAGTTGCATTTAGAAGACCTTCTGCAAGTGGACTAGCTCTGCACCTCTCAGCAGCAGAATGCAGTGCAACAATCCTTAGTGCAGGGGATGAGCTGTGTTCCAGGCTAGTACACGTGTCTGAAAGGCAGCAACGTCTCCTAGTGGAGCAGGAAGATGCAAGATTCCCACCTCTCGTTACTAACTCACTGTGATGGAATTGAACTCCTGAGCCTGAGCTTTTCATTCTGTCAAATTCATAATGAGACCAGTAATGCTAACCTGGGTCTGCAACCCATCCTGCTGCTCTTAGGTAACAGCTGTTAAATAAGGGCCAAATACTCCTAATTTCTCTTGGGAAATCACACATCACCCAGGTGCAATCCATTTGCCTGTTGAAAAAGTGATTTCTCCTTCTCAGCATAACCAGGAATAATTCAGCTGCTCTAGATTTTGAGCAGAACTTGAACGGCAGTTCATGCACTGACTTGTTTGGGGAAATGGTAGAGTTGATGTTATAAATGTACAGGTGAGGTCTCAGTGCATTTTGTGGCACTAGATGATCTTAAAACAATGGGTATGTGCAGGCAGTGAAGATGTCCATGATGTGAACTCCTGTGGATGGGTCTAAGGAGGGCCTGGTTGTTCTCACTTCCCTCACTACACTGAAGTTGTGTGCTGCACGAACTGCTTCTCCACTTACATTCTGCAGACCCTGGCTTGTCTGAAAAGCTCTCCTGATCCACATGAATCGTGCTGGCATCTGAGGGGTTACTTTAGTGCCTAAGAATTGCAAGCTTGCATTAGGAAGTGCACGATGCTTTTCCTTGAGGCTGTTGGAAAAAATACTTCTCTGTTCCTCCTTTGCTCTTCCTAGAAGGCAGGTGATGGGCCTCAAAAGTGTCCCTCTTCTGAGGCTCCATGAAGGAATGGTAGATCAGTACCTAAAAGCTTAGCAAGGCTCTAAAAGTATGTGATGCAGAGTTAGGAAGGTAAGGCCCTCCCTGCTGTGTGCACTGCTCCCTGGGCCCTGTGGCAAAGGGTTGGCAGAAAAGACTGGATTTCCCTGTGAGAGCCTGGTGGGGTGGTGGAAATGGCAACCAGGGAACAGAGGGACTGGTGGAGTGGAATGACACCCTCTGGATTTGCATTGGTGTGTATCCATCTGCCTTCACCTCTGCAGCATGGTGCCCTTCAGCTTGCATGACTGGCTGCCTGCCTGCCACCAAGTAACCAAACTCTCTCATTTTTTTTCTCAACTCAGCTGAGCTTCTTCTGGGGGAGGAGGGGTGGGG
>NW_009952798.1:3079016-3100944 GCF_000747805.2 Chaetura pelagica
GGGGGGGTGGGAAGAAAATAAGAAAATAAAATTGCTTATCTCTCTAAATGGCCTTTATTCTGCTACAGCTTTCAGCTTTGTCTGATATAAACTAGAGAGGGGAAAAAAAAAATCCCTCCTGGGGAGCTGGTAGAAATGCCTGCTGTAATAATTGTCAAGAGAGAGTTTAAAAGTTAAAAATGAGGCTCTGTGAAATGGTGCTGGTGTGACCTAACAAAGCAGTTCCCATGTTCTTCAAATTGCTTGTAACAACTCCACATCCATGGGCACCAACACTGAAAGCTGTAGTGGTGCTAGATGCCTTCCAGCACCAGACTGTCCGTCCTAGCTGTGCTGCTTCCTAAAGGAACAGCAGTGTCTCCTGGCTTTAATGAGGCCCCAGAATAAAAACAATCCTGATGTGTTCTCCTTCCTACAACCACAGGGTACTCCAGGACCAATTGGGGTTTCGGGACCAGCAGGACCAAAAGGGGAAAGGGTGAGTTTGACTTCAGAACCAACCATTGTAACTTCTTTGAAGATACAACCATCTCCCTGGGGGTAGAGGAGCTCTAGGTTTTTCTAGAGCTGAACTGTTCTCTCCTTGTACATTTAAGATCTTCATCTGGGCCTCTTTGATTTTTGAGTATCATCACTGGGGTTGTCAGGTGCTTTGAAACACATCCCTTATTTTTCTTCTACAGTGCTGATGTAGCCATTTGCTGTGCTGCCTCTTTGTACTGAATAGGGATGTAATGATTTCTCCTGCACTTTGTCTCCATTTCAGGGCAGTAAAGGAGATCCTGGAGTTGTAGGACCAATGGGGCCAGCAGGGTTTCCTGTAAGTATGGGAGTAGTAGGGATTTGTTCCTGTTTCCATGCTGGGGCTGGTAGCTTAAGAAGCTGCTGTGGTGACACAGCCTTTGCAGTTTCAGCTGGGTTAGGTGTTAAAGAGCCAAAGCTTCAGGCTTAGGTTACACTAGGGAGCAACAGGAGCTTGGTAGATCCAGGGCAGTGATTCAGGATGAGATGGACAAAGCTGAAGGGGAACTGTTAATTCCCCTTGGTCCTCAAACTACCAAAAGAAGCTCCATTACTCCCAGGATATGCACCTTAGTCCAAAAATGCTGCTTTTGAGCACAGCTGCTCCATTTACCTTCCCACAGCTTGGGTGCCTTCCTTCTACCTGTATGAGGGCCCTGTCTTCTCACTGCAGTGACAGCAGCATTGCCTTCACTGAGGTGACTTGCACTGTTTGGGATTCCTTTTTGCAAAATGGGGCTAGTGTTGGAATTCTAGCTTTTTGTAACTGCTTCCTAATTTAACAGGAAAAAACCCAAAATGAAAGTTTGCTGCTCTTTTTAGGGTCCGTGTGAATGAAACGGAAACTAGTTCATTTTTAATCTGAAGAACCCTTGGAGGAGGAGGAGTAGTGGTGGTGACACAGCCTGGATGGTCTAATGGAGGGGAAGAGGAGGTTCTCTGCTGGGAAAGTTTTGAGGGTTTTTTTAACTGTAGAACAATGGGTACAAATGGAAAAAAAAACACAACTCTTGGGCACACATTCTTCTTTTTGAGTGGGAATACAATGGGGGCCACTTGTTTTAAAAGACTTACTTTTTGTGTTCATGTATTTCAGGGTTTACAAGGTCTACCTGGTGACAAAGGAATCCGGGTAAGTTACTACAAACTATTTGTATCTAGTTACTAACCTCTTCAGGCAGTGATAGACCAGTTAACTCCTGAGCAACCTCAAGTAGCTGGCATGTAATTCTGTCTGCTAGGCCTGCATAGAAGTAACTTGGCAGACCTGTGTTTCAGCAGGTGATACCTGTAGTTCATGTGCTGCCCTGGGACCTCGTGGTCTTATCTTATTCCACAACTCTTAAATTCCCCCTGAAGCATGAAAAAGAAGGTTGCCCTCTAGCAAATGATCCTCCAGGCAATCTGAAAGATGGAAATTTGGAGAAGATAAATTTGCCTGCCTTAAAGAATCAGTCACCTCAGACATTGTCCTGAATGGATGTGGTGGTGAAGAGTTGGGTCAAAAAACAGTAACATAAACAGCTGTTTTTCTGTCATACCACCTGTCTTATAGAAAGAGAAGCATTACCAAAAAGTGCCCATTGAGGAGCTCCTTGCTTTTTCATCAGGTTTTCCACAATGTAAGGCTCTGATTCTTTTAAATAAAAAGAGTAAAGAACTAGAGTTGAATATCATGTCTATTTAGAAATACAAATTACTTCTGTGTTAGAGTCTTTGTAAGATGCCAATTGTATAAACATGTCCAGCAATGAATGTACACATGTGTACATCTTTATGCATGTACTTACTCATAAACCTTCTCTTCATAGGACTCTGGTATCACCTAAGTTTATCCAAAAAATGTGAAATGTTATAGTGCATGTGCCTGTGTGGTGATTCCATTAGATGAATTTGCTTCTTTTTGAAACATAGTGTGTGTTTTGCCCTTTATCTGCAATGTATTTCTGACCTTACTCTGCACAGAATGAGCAGTTCTGGAAACCAACAGTCAACTGGCATCTTAAACTAGGGGAGAAAGGTCCAAGTTTCATGGGAGCTCCAAAGCTCTCCCCTTTTTTAATAATTGCATTTCTGGCTTTGCTTCTTAACTCCATCTTCACCAAGATGTGTTTTGTTTGTGTGTCTTCTAAACAAAAAATAACTAACAATATTCCTAGACTTTTTCAGTTGGTTGTTAAACTGGGTATTTTCCTTAAAAGAGGGATCTGTGATTAGCTGTGGGTGGGATTTCTTTGAGCTCTTGCATAAAATCAAATGGAAACCAGGAGAAATTGCACCTCCTTGTAGAGGATGAGGTGTAAAGCATGAGTGGGAAGTTTTCCTGGCCCCTTAAAGCACCTGGCCTCACTGCAGCTGGTGTTTTGACATGAGAACGGGTGAGAAGCTTGAGACTGTAAATGGGCACGTGCATTATTTTTGCAAGTGCCACTTCTCCTGTTGAGTTTTGTACAAGGGCTTCCCCTCCCTCCTGACCCTCTTCAGAAATTGGGAACAGGTCCCTGCTAGCAGGAGTGAAACAGCACCCGTTGTTCAGGTCCCAGATGGTTTGCCCAAATCCTCTCTGTTTTACTCCAGGCAGGGCAGTGCCTTTTAAATCCCAGAGATGCTCCTGCTGCCCTTTCTAGGGTGTGGGAGCACAGCCAGGCCTGGGGACAGGCACACTCTGGTGGCACTGGGAACAAATGGCCTTGCAAGTCACCCAGCTGAAAAAGTGTCAACCCTGAACTTGTGCTGCCAAGCTGAAATCTTCACTGTTACTTTCATGCCTGTGGTGGTGTTGTTTTTTTCTTGTGTACATGCGTCTTCCTCGTTCCTACAGGTCCACCTTTGTCCCCTTTATCCTTTGCTCCTCTTCTGCCTTTCGTCCTGGTTCCTCCCTCCTTCCTCCAGAGCAACCCATGCCGTGTTTTCCTGGATTATCCTCTCTGTTCCAGTGCTTGGTTCTGGGTGACTTCTCCTCATTGCCTCTCCTCTCCCATCCATTTCTCATGCCAGCTTTGGGTTTAACACTTTTTTAAAAAAAAAAATAATTATTTTTAAAAGAAGAAACAGCAACCTGTGCTAATTTTACCCCTTAATTCCTTTAACCCTCCCCACAAGAACCCTGAATTCCATTCCCTGTGCAGCAGCTCCTTCCCCTGTTTCATGTTCAGCAGCTTTGAGAATTTCCCCTGTTGCAGAGAAAGATTTTGTGCAGATTTAACTGGCAACCACACCATCCCTGCCTTGGCTGACCTGCTGTGGGTGGGACGGAGCCTCCCTTGGTGAGGAGGGGCAAGGGGGCATCTGGGTGTTCCCCCAGCCTGTCCTTGACCTGGTGCTGCCCCTCCATGAGAGAGCAAATCTCCTCGTGGTTATGACTTTTAAATTTGTTTCCCCCCTAGCCTGGGTGTTACTCATCCTGAAGCCTGTAGAGAAACTGCAGTAGGAAGCTGCTGGAAGAACGGCACCTTCCTGGGGTTTGTCTGCTGTTAAAGAAGAGGGTCAGGGACTGGGAGCTGTGCTGCTGCTTTTAGTCCCTTTTATGACAAGTTTTCCCGGGGGAGCACTAGGCAGAGCATCCCAAAGGACAACCAGGCCATCCCGACTGCTAGGGCCAAGCACTTCTTGTCTTCTCTGGCTCTTTTCTGCTCAGCACCCCAGGGCACAAACCACTGAGAGACTCAGGCAAACAAGCACACTCCTTCCACTGACAGTTTTATTTAAACAACAACAAATAAAATAATAATAATTTAAAAAACCAAAACCCATACCAAAACAACCCCCAACAAACAAAACCACACAAAACCACCCCCAGCTTTGAAGGAAACTGAAGCAACCCCTGGCAGCAAACACAGTGTCTATTAAACAGTGTAAGGGAAAACTTCTAAAGATGCTTCCAAGTGTGAGAACCTTGAGAATTCAGAGTAGTAAGACGAGTACAGTCCCCACAGGGAGTCTGGGCCAGCAGTGCCTCCCTATTGCAGCAGGAGAGCCTGCCTGGGGTCTGTTGCAGGTCTTGTCATCTGAGGCACAGGACATCTGGATGCCACCCTGGAGCTCCTGTGGCAGAGGAGGGCTGCAGAGGGAGGTGGGGTGGCACAGCACCAGAGTTCAGAGTCCCATCCTGTGAGTTCAGGGTCAGCCTGTTCTCAGAAGGTTCCTCTTTCTCCACCACGGGATGTTTATGGAGCCCAGAGAAGCAGTCTCCTCATGGTGATACTGGTGGAGGAGGAGTAGTGCTCTGCTGGCTGACTATAGGCTGCCCATGAGGTTCAGAGGGATGTGTCATCCCTTTGATGCCAAGTCTATCAGTGTGGGATTTCAGCAAGGACTCGTGTGTTTACGCAGCCAAGTAACCCTGAGTAGCTCCATACGTTGTTCTTCACATCTCCAAGGGAAATCTCTCTTATTTTTAAAGTGTTTCCTAAATGTTTATATTTTTATTTTTTTTTTAAACTATCGCTGACATTTGTTTGAAATGGATGATCCTAAAGCTTTTTTTGTGTATTTTTTTTTTTTTCTTGGACTAAACTATTATTTACAGGGGGAGAGGGGCAAGAAAGGCTCTAGAGGGTCTAAAGGGGATAAGGGAGACCAAGGAGCGCCTGGATTAGATGCACCCTGTCCGTTGGTATGTTCTGTTTCATCAAATGTATTGTTCTAAGTTTGTTGATGGGGGAAGAAAGAAGGAAACCGTAACATCAAATAATGGTCTTGCCAAAGTTTAACACTCAGATAAGGCCCAGCCTGGTCCCACTGTGGACTGGGGCAGAGCTGCTTTCATTGGTGGGGAACCACTAGATCCTCTGAGCAATTGGGCATGGAGTGACCATGGTTATATCCCTCCTTCTTTCAGAGCTCACCACAGTTTGGGGTATGTGGGGCTGTCCCATGTGCTGGGAGCCCAGGACTTTCTCCTCTGAGGACAGAGCCCTGTGTCTCCTTTGCTGTTGGTTACAGCTCTTCTCTGGGAAGTGTTGAGTGTCATCCTGATTATGTAACAGCAAAACCTGGATGCTGGTTTTCCTGCCTTGGAATAACAGCCAGCTGATGTGATCACTTTAGAGCAACACAGGGCACTTGAGCTGCATCACCCAGAGGGAAAACAAATCTCATGTACTGTAAACGGGAGATGTTTCTATCAAAATATATAGTCTATGAATCCAGCCAAATTAATAAATATAGCAGTATGTGTATGTTTTCATCTAAACTCAAATGCTGCAGCAAGCTCTGACAAAAATCTGTGATGCTGCCACAAATCCTAGGAGTACTTGTGGAGCATGTATCTAGAAATCCAGCTGCTGGGTTTCCTGGTGAGGGTGGGAAGAATGGGTGATTTCAAAATAGCAGAAACAGCATTCCAATCCTCTCAGACTTTATTTCTAGAAGTATCTCCTGACTCGCAGATTGTTGGAAAAACAAAGAAAGCTGCTACTACTGATTGAGCAGACAAAAGTAAAGCCAAAGCCACAGGCCACCTGTGTTCTGGGTATGCAGCAGAGTGCCCTGCCACAGTCCCCGTGGGGGACTCGGCCTCTCCTCCCGTGACCTGGAGGTGACTGGCATTCACTGAAATAACGACAGTGGTTGATTTCATAAACAGGGTCTCCGAGGTTTTAAAGGCGAGAAGGGTGAGCCGGGGTTACCTGGGCTGGACGGCCTGGATGCCCCATGCCCATTGGTATGGTGTACCTTCCCTTTCCTGCATGCTCGTTTGCTTTTTCTGTCTTGCTTGGTGTTTTCTGATCCCTCCAAGTAGCTGCATGCCCTAGGAACACCTGGCAATTCCTTTCTTACCCATCTCCATCCTACCTTCCTCATGCTGCTGTTGTCAGAAACAGGTCCCTGCCTTCGTGCTGTGATTCATGACTGCTGTCAGCCTCACTTGGTGGCATGAGGAATAACCTAGTGGGAGTGCAAATTCACTTACAGATGCTTCAGCTCTTCCTTTGCCTTCCCTGGAAGAGCTGTCAGTAAACTCATAGATGACAGACCTGCACTGGCTTGGCTTTCTAGCAAGGAGCTGCAATGCTCTTGTCCTTCATTAATGTCGTTTTTCAGCACCTGCACGTGGCACAGCCTAACACCACTCAGTGTGACCTCAGTCACCCTGTACTTTAAGATGGTTGGGAAAAGTAGTTCTCCTGCTAGCAAGCACACGAGAGACATATTAACTGGACACTTGGCCGACAATTCCGATTTGTGTCCTTCCCCAGAAGTCGAAACAGTACCCATAGCATCCAAGAAACTTGAATTTTTAATTCCTGACATCCATCTAATTCAAGTATTAAAAAGGATGATCATTTTATTTATTGCCTCATCTAATGCAGCTAGGACAAAGGTATTCAGGAATGCTTATTTATTAGCATCCCATTAAACATCACCAATCTATTAATTTGCTCTGAGATTTTTCTGGAGATGCAGCATTCAGGTGAGGCTTTTCCTCCCTATAGCAGTCCCAACAACTCCAAGTACACTGGAACTTCTACTCCCCTGCCCTTCCAGCCCCTGTTTGGCATGACTAGGTTTGCTTGAGGACAGTCACTGAAAGCTCTATACTTGCTTAAAGATGTCTGATGCCATTTGCAAGGGATGGCGTATCAGTTCAATTAACTGGAAAAATTTTGTCCTCAATGAAAAAAAAACACATTTAGTTTGGAAGGTTTTCTTAAGTTTCCTGAGGAAACCTATCCTGAAATGGCCATTAAAAGCCCTTGTTACCTGACCTTAGCTAACATTAGCTAACATTCCTTCCAGCAGCCCCTCCTTTGGGCACTGCCATTGTCTCTTGGGCACTGACTCTCATGGTGACCACTTGTGAAGTCCCGGTTGCTGCTCCATAAAGTCAGGGTAATACAAAGAAACTCTTCTGCCAGTCCCACAGGTGAAATAACAGCTGCCCAGAACAGCCCACAGAGGAGGGAAAAACACTGTGCTATGTGTTTTGCATCCCACTGATAAGAGCCAGGTTTCTACAGAGTAAGTTTTGGCTGAATAAAGCACCTAATTTCACAGACACAAGGATTCTACCAGTGCCCTGAGAGACAACCTTTCTGTTTCTTCCTCTACTCTCAGTTAGGATTCACCTCCATGGCCACATTAGAACCTACATTTCTTTTCATACCTGTTTGTGTTAAGGGAAACTCGTCAGAAAATCTGGTGAAATTACAGCTACCGTTATTTTTTTAATAGTGTTGGGGCATGAAAGCTTGTTTGGGAACGTGAATTAGCATGTTTTTTTGATCCAGCTAGGTTAAAAGCTTAGCATCTAGCTGCCACATCTGTGTGTGTAACTTTTGGACGCCATGAGCTCATGCTTGACACATCTGAACTATGTGGAAGGAGACACTTGGTACTAACAAGCATGTCACGTTTCTGTTCTCGGCAAATTTCGCCTGCAACAAACACTTCCTTGTGACCCTGGTCTTCCTTTGATCCTGAAGCTGTAACTCCCTGGCCTCCCATTCCTTCATATACCTAACTTCCCACCTCCTCCTGCAATGCACTCCACCAGTCATCCCTGCCACCACCGATGTACCAATGGGAACGCCACAATTTACCCAGTAATTAACCCATAACTCAGTATTTCCCCATAGTGGGGGGGGCGGAAATTGGGAGGAAATACCTCAAGGAGACCACAAGTCTAAAAAGTATGTGAAAAGCAGCATGTTTGTAATATCACAACAACATTCATTTCGTTGGTCCCTAAATAGTTTATGTCTCAATATACTTCTGTGCCTTTGCTTTTCTGTTTGGGTTGTTTTATCCCCTTCCCCACCTAGGATGACACGCACAGCACATTTCCTCACTCCGAGGAGTGACAACTGAGTTACCTGACTGAAGAAACGTGCCTGCATCGTGCCTTGTACAATTCCACTCCCTGCTCTTGAGTTTTCCTGGGGAACAGTGACAGCCCACAAACCTGACACACGCACAGCAGGACTATTTGACTGATTCCTCACACCAGGAAGGGCTGCACTGAGATGAAATCAACTGCAGTAATTCACAAAAGCACTTCCCAACTGTACCATCTCAAGTCTTTTACTAGCACAGCCCTTAAAGTATCAAACCTTCTTCAACTTTAAAAATAATAATAATCACATGTCCACCATGAGGTGTGAAGCCCAAGAATTCTGGGCTGCAAAAGAGCCAGGGGATTTTCACAGAAATCTCACTGACTTCACTGAAGCAGAAGCCCCCTCTCAGCTGAGACATCCTCAACCAGCACAGGCTCTGCTCAGCTTCTTGCCTTCAGAATTGCCCTGGATCTTCTCCGGGGCAAAAGGGGACAGCTGGGCAACCACCTCTTACATGACAAAGCAAACCCTTTAACAGACAGGGCAGGAGGGAAATGGAGACCTCCCTTCTCCAGATTCTCCTTGGGACCCAAGGTTAATGCTGCCTCTGAGGATTACTGGTAACCTCAGCATTGTAGAATCCAGCCTGAGAAGACAGACCAGCCGTCTTGTGCTGTTCACTGCCAACTTCCCATTATATTTTTCTGGCTGAGGAGGACGTCCTATGTTCCCCACTTCCTTGAAGGAAGCCTGGCTAAAAACCTTCCTCAGCCAGGAATGAGAACAAGCCTCTGGACCTTGTGCACTCAAGTTCCTTGCATAGCCTGCAGGCAACCCCCCTTCTTCAGCCCCAGTCCTTGCTTCAAGCTATATCGGTTATGTCAGCCAGAAGTCCGGGTCACTCCAAAGGTGTGAGGAAAGTCTTTTCAGACTGTTCCTCCAGCCCTGGTTCAGACTGTTTGTTGCAGCTGTAATAGTTAAGCCACTCCTCTCCTCATCCTCCTCTGCACTATTTTTCATGTCCTAAACTGCTATTTCATTCATCTTTTTTGCAGGGGGAAGATGGCCTTCCAGTTCAAGGCTGCTGGAATAAGGTAAAAGAACCCTGGAAACTGTGCCTGTGCTGAGCTGGCAGTGCTACAGGTCCTGCTGATGTCTGTCAGTGAGCCTGGCTTAGAGCAAAAGAGCTGTGGAGGCAATGCCTGGGATTTCCAGGACCATACCCCTGGAAAGCAGCAAGCAAAACTCTCCAAGGAAGTGGCCTTGTTAGCTCCATTTGGGGCTAGTGCTGAAGGGGGGCACAAGTACCTCACCCCACTACTCTGCCTTTGGTTCAGTTGCCTCAGGAGTCCCCGTCTGAGGTGCTCATGGACCTCCCCCAGGGTCTGGCCCACCTCTGGTACCCACTGTTAATGCCAAGTGATGCCACAGTGAGAGGGAGAAAGTTGAGGTAGAGAGTGAGTCCAGATCGAACTTCCCATCCTCACTGCCCAGGGAAGTGAACAGGACCTCTGCTTGAGATCCAGCACTGTTTCTTTCCTTCCTGGAGACCCCAGAGCTAGCTTCCCTAATGCTGTCCCACTGTCCTTCCAGCCCATGAAGTGGCCCTTCCCCCTGCTGAGCTGTCACTAACATTGTGAGTGAATTGTCACTAACACCCGTTTATGTTTTCTTTTGCAGTGATGATTCTAACCCTGGAACTGGCCTGTGTGTGTTACTGTACATAGAATATTTATTTTTATACCGTGTTCTTCTCTGAAATGCCAAAAAACTATGCATTTTTACAAATTATCAAAAAGCTGCATATTTTTTGTACAGAAAATACTACTACTCCCTTCTTCCCCATTTGTCAGTTCTCTGTATAATTCTATGTCTGCATTATGCTTGTTTTGTCATGGAGTACAGCTGTAATATTTACATATTTGTGCACACATGATGAATATAGGAACTTAATAAATTATTGCATTAAAAGCTCCCCAAAAGAACTGCCCTGTATAGATTGAAAGGTAATGTTCATTTTTCAAGCTGGAACCATTCAAGAGTGTTTCAAAATATTATGCATTTTTTATTAAAGTGAAATATTACCAATTTTGTGATGGCTAAATGAAGGTGTTGCTGGGAAAAAGCTCACAGTACCACTGCACACTGGGAATGTAGGGATTCTGTGGTTAGTAATTAATAAACAAGGTGTGTTTCTTGATCAGATTCAGCCAGCCTAGTGCAGCCCTCTGCTAGCTCCTCTAGAGGCTGCTCCCTGGCCATGCAGGAACCTCACACACCTTTCCCAGGAGCTGTGTCAGGGTGTACAGAGACTCTTAAGTCTCCTGGCTCAAACAGAGCACCTCTCATGAGCTGGAAATAATAATAAATAAAATAAAGCCACCTCCCACGAGCTAGAATAACTCTCCTGACAACAAGCCCTGGTTGGCAAGAAATTCTAACATCTTTCTAAATTGCAGGCCTGCATGTAGCTTAATTAAAGCCTCATTTAAAATTAAGCATATGGCAGGATACGTCGACGATAGCCTAATGAACGCTTATCAGATAAATCAAGCCACATGGCTTTAAAAAATGTTAACCAAAGGTCACATGCAAATTTGCAGAGCATTTCAGTATAATGTGCATCTGTACATCTCAATTATTCTTCTTGGCCCACCTTTGTTAATGTCTCAAGTCTAAACTACCCATCAAGAAAGATTATACTCTCAGACTAATGTGAACACCACCACATACATTTCTGAGAAAGCAAGGAAAGGAGTGGAAGCCTAAAATCTGTCCCTAAAACACGTGGGGTGTCCTTGGCCTTTCACACAGGGGGAAAGAGGTTGCAACCCAGCAGTTGCAGGGGGACAGAGAGAAGCTCTCAGTAGTTAAAGATCCAAACAGAAAAACACAACTGGTTCTTCACTGATGAGACTGGTCCCCTCTGTCCTGCTCTGTGCACAAGGCTGCCACTACATGAGGAGCTCAGCACCCTCTCCCATGGTGTGGCTGTGGAGTTCCCACTGGACTTCCTGCTGTGCTGTATGTATGGATCATGGGATAAGTTCACAACCTGCCCAAGTAATCACCACCACTTCCTATACTCTGCTATTCAGCCCCTACACTCAGTTGCTCAGCTGGTTACAAAGTATTAATTAGTTATTTTCCCCAACAGATTCCATACAGCCTTTTGGCATCACCAGAGTAAAAGGATGGAGTAAGAGCTGTGTGTCTTTTGCATGCAGGGGTGAAGGGCTGCCAGGGACTGCCCAGGGTACCGAGCCCAGCCCCTGGCTGTTGCAATCCATCTGTCAGCTCACCCTTGCAGAAATTTTTTTGCCTTCATCTAAACACCAGCGAGGTTTCGACCACCCGGTTGTCCCTTGCCTCCCCACCCTGCAGGCTGCTCCCAGTTCAGATTACTCTTGCAGTTAGGAAGCCCCTTGCCACTTTCAACCTAAACTAATTCGTGGTATGTACAACCATTTCTTCTTGTGCCAACATTGTCCTTTGGATTACGCTTCTCCCTGCATGATGTTTTCAGCTGGGAGCTGAGATGGCACAGAAAGAAAGGAACTGCAGAGCAGTGAGGGATTCTTGTGTGTTTTTCTCAGTAATACACCTCATTAACCTAAGACCCAGCTCCGGTTAGAAAGCTTTGCAGCTGTGAAGCTTAGTTAATTGAACAGCACTTATTTAAAGTAATTGCCACACAACTCTCGGATTTTAATTACACACCTGTTAAACACAAAAGTTACTAAAGCCCCAGCCAGGTATGCTGCTGGTGCCTTGGTTTGGGAAGGTGATGGTAGCAGCAGCACTGAACCTCTACTCTGACCACAAGGTAGGTAGCTCAAATGCTTCAGTCCCTTCTCAAAATGCTGCTTGTGTTTAATCCTCAAAATCATACAGGTCCTTAGGAGAATCTGCCAGTGCCTCCTACTCCCTTTGCTGTCTGTAGCATGTTTTTGGTTTGGAAGTGTCATTTGTGGTTGTACTGCATGGGACTGCCTCTGCTTGCGTTTGTCTTACCTCAAAGCAAATAAAGCCTACATCTGTTATGCTGCCTTGACACAGCTGCTGAAAGGTAGAGCCTGGAGATGAGCCTGTGGCTGTTTTATTTCTCGGGCTGTTTTTCTGATAGGTTTGTGGAGAGAAAGCTTTTGCCTGAGGCACGGGGGACCTTGAAATGCAATTGCCAGAGCTTTTGAAAGTAGCTGACCTGGGTCAGCAAAGAGGCAGGGGAGGAGGAACAGACTGAGCAAAAGACATTTGGTTTCTTTTACTTCAGCTTTGCCCAGCACAGCTCTTCTGTTACCAGCAGAGAAGCCCCTGACTTGCACCAGGGCAAATTGTAGGAGAGTTTGGTGCCACAGCTTCCACAGGGCTAGCGTATTTTCTGACAGCAAAACACAGACACACACACTTACTACTTTTCTCTCCTTTATCTCTGATTGTTCTGTTCCTAGTGTTGGTTTGACTTCAAAAGTCAAACAGGGCAGCTGAGTTTATGACCTTCACAGGCTTGTTTAACTTTTCCTCTTGGGGTCCCTGAAAAAAGCTGAACTTCATTAAAAAGCATTAAAAAACCTTCCTGAGACTGACATCTTGGAGGAAAGTCTAACTTGAAAACCAGTTTAATCTCCACTTTCATTTGCAAGCCAGCAGCTCTGGAAACAGACTTTCAGCTGTGGAGGAAACGGCTCAGATCTAGTTTTCAAGGGCACTGAGGTAGCTAATTCCCACAGATTTCTCTAGGAAGCAGGCACCTGAGTAGGACAGGCACACCTAGAAGCTGTTGTGAGCTCAGCCTGTCACACTAACAGATGGATGCCTGGTGTGGGTGGGTATTTTGGCAAACCCATGGTGCTGCTCTGTCAGTTTTGCCTTTGGTGGGCATTGAGTCACGAGTGTCTCACGCAGCTGATGAGCAAGAACATGCAGCACGTGCAGGGAGAGGACTCCAGATTATTGGCAGCAGTTTCAACAAGGTATAGAAGATGAAACAGTAGTTGTGAGATGACTGCTCACCTGGCATAAAGGTAGGAACATGGTGACTGACATTCCCTGTGGTTGCTGCAGACCACAGCCTGTATTTTTTTCACCTAAGTAGATAGATAACCAGCTCAGACTGCTGTTCCTGCAGCCCCTCCTAGCAATACAAACTCACCAGCCATCAGGGGTAAGCCAGAGATTGTCAGTTGGTGAAACTAGACTGAGGAGCTGCTCTTCTCAAACACAAGTGCCTTGCATTTCAAGAAAAACCCACCTGCTAGGTTTGCACCACCCTGAGTCTGACAAGTGTAGTTTCAGGGTTTGTCCCTCTTAACTCCTGTAGCTGGGGTTCCTGTCACTGTTGACAACAGTTAATCCTGCCTGGCCGTTTCACGTGAAACCGTTTGTCTGCCCCTTCAAGGGTCAAACTCCGTGGCTGATAGCCAAAAAGTGAGAGACATCTGAGGGTGGAGATGTTTGGGAAATGACAGCAGAATGAGAGGAGAAGAAGGACCTTCCTGAGGATTTGCAGGAGGTGTTTTGTGGAGTTCCCTCCCTGGAGCTTTGGAAGAGTTCCTTCAACTGTGCACCAGGAATCTGTGCCCAGATGCTGGGGCTGCGGGAGCTCAGCGTGCCAATGCTTTCTGTTTTGCTTTCTGCCTTCTCGCAGAGGCCAGTGGCAGCGTTTGAAAATGACACCACTCCTTTTTGGTCATTTTCACTTAATTCTAATATTGTGGTCAGACTCTTCAGATGAAGAATTGGGCTCATTTTCCAGCAGCTGCTGTATAAATGAGTGCAAGACACAGGCATTTATTTCTGTGTGTGTGTGGGAATCTCTGATCCAAGAAAGAAACCCTTCTTGAACAATTATCCTTACAAAAATCAACTGAACCCCACGTGTCCAGTTCAGAGAGCTGCTCAGAGAGGACATGATAAAACTTCTTCCTACTGTTTCTGGTTTCCAGATGACAAACTTCCACCTGTATTTTTTGATGATTCCATCTTTAATCTTTTCATCACAAACTTTCTTTTCCTGTTGGATGATAAACAATTTTTACTATTTTTTTCCAAAAAACATTTGGGATTTTAAAGGCATCAAAAAGGAAAATGTAGAGTGTGGAAAAAAATCTGGTTTTGCTGATTAATTTATTTCCTTCTTGTACTTCTGCTTTGGTCTCCACCATGCACATTGGGTGGATTTTTTCTGGAGCCCTCCAGAAATATAATTCTGCTGGTCCATTAAAGCCCTTTTTCTGGGTACTTCTCAACAGAGGTACTTCCAGATGGAAAATAAGGATCACAAGGGTTAAATCCTGCTGTTTCATGTTTTCATATGTTCACTGAAGGGAAAACACAGCCTTGTCAAAGCACTGAGAGGTGCAGAAGATGTTTCCCAGCTGCCCAAAGGGCAGAATCTCCAGCTCTGGATACTCTGGACAAACTGCTGTGCAAACACGGCGTTCCTTGCTCTGTTCCCATTGCTGAAAGTTATAATTTTGTTCACGTGGATTCTGTGGTGTCTTTCCACCACAGCTCTTGCAATGTATTAAAACCCCCCTCACCTTAATTATTAAGTACAAATCTTATCAACATGGCCCATAACACTTTTCCTTCGTTGAGTGCATTGGGAATCCTTTCTGCCCAGGCACTAAAACAGGTATTTAACTCTGAGTGTGTGATTCCTGTTGGCCTCAATGATGCTATTTGCATATCTAAGTACTCTGGTGAATAAGGGACATTATTATTAGTGTTACTGGGTGATGCTATTGAAATCAATAGGCAGAACCAAATGATAAGCAATTCACATTACAGTTCAGAGAGAAAGTGCTGATTTCAAGTTCAAAGTGACATATTTTAAATGAGAGCAAGTCCCAGAAAGGCAATAACCATCAATCAGGCATCCTCTGTCAGCTCAGCTTGAATAATCCAATCCTGACCTTCTGAGCAGGGTGCTGTATGCAGCATCCCCCTCCTCTCACCAGAGCAGGGAAAGTCTGTTGAGAAAATAACTCCAGGATTACCAAGAGCAGGGAAAAAAAGAAGTTCTACTTGCAGTTTCACCTTAAGAATTGCAGCTCTTGCAGCTTCTGGCAGATTTATTCAGTCAATAGAGTAACAGGGGAAGAAACTGTTTCAGTTAGGAACCAGGCTGATGAAAGGGTTAATTTATTTTATTTGTGTTTTTCCTTTATTTTGTACTTCTTTTTTTTCTTTGTGGGGGGAGGAGGGGAGAACCTAACCAGAACTGCAGGCGGTAGGTGTGCTTTGATTCCTTCTGTTTTTAAATGAAAACAATTATATATATAGTTTGAGAATGTTACTTTTACATTTTATTAATGATTTTCTGGGGGCAGTTTGTTTGCTCTTTTTTTCTTGCATTTTCTTTTAGGTATATTTTTAATGGGCTTTTGAAGAAAGTTTGTACAAGTTCCTTACCCAAAATGTCCTAAGGACATTGCTGTGGTGTTTTTTTTTTCTTCCCTAATTTCAGTAGTGAGACAGTGCTTTCCATAAGCAAACCAGTTTTTAGTCAGGATAAACACATCCACCCAGGCACTCCTAGGGACCAGGTACCAGTGACCTCTCCCAGACAAAATGATCTCTCCAAAACTCTTCATTTACAGAATTCAAAAGGGCTATGTTAGGGACCACTTGATTGAAAGTGGTCTCTTCCAATCTTGGGTGGTCTGTTTCAATCAAGTGGTCTCTTCCAATCTTGGGTGGTCTGTTGCAAAAAACCCTCAGTCTGGCAAGAGTCGCTGTGTCCTCTTCAGTAGCATTTCGCAGCCTGAAATCTCAGGCTTGGCTAGAAAGCTCTGAAGTAGCAAACAAAAGAAACATGTTTTCTTGAAACCAGCAAGCTGTTGGTAGGCACCTACTGGAGCATTGTTGTCTCCTGCTATTTTCCCTCCTCTAAATCCAGCAACATGCTCACATTCGAGCTCATATTTAGGGTTGGCTTCATGCTGAGCCTACATCCAAATGCTTTGCTGGATAAGGGTCTCCCCCTCTTTTACACTTTCTTGGTGTTTTACCCCCCTTGCCCTGTTTTTGTCCCTATTGCTTCTTGGATGTCTTTGTTCCAGACAAAATGGCTACTTTCTCTTCTGCATTTTGAGAAAATTGCTGTTGGTTATGTTGTGATTGTTTTTCCACTCACTTTTATTATCTAGACTTCCTCCCTTCTTATGCCCCTTCTTTGTCAAACATTTTGATCTGATGAAAACTTCATGGCAAAACATGACTTCAGATTGTAGTTGTTCATAATTTTTGGAGTTTAAACAGCTTTTGCTGTTTAAAAAGCTAGACAGCAAGGCCAATTTCAGCTTTATACCTTTATGTTTTTGTTTGCTTGCTGAAGTTATTAATTTATTCTTTTGTTAAACAGATTCAGAATTAGTCAGAATATTGCAGAATTTTTTTAAAAGAAAAGCCTGCTTTTTTTTTCTGCAAAATGTGACTTTGAACTGTTGTCTCACACAATTCAGTGGTAGTTGTAGGGATGAGAGGACTGGTTGTGAAACTTGAGAAGTGGAACTCGTATTCCTTGCTTTTCATTGCACGCCGTTTTTCAGGCCATTGTCTCTGGCGAGGGTTTGCTGGGAGTGTGAAATTCCATGTTGTGATAATTCCATTGTTTTCTCACAGTAATGTTTCAAAATATTGCTTCAGCAAACCTCCCCTTTTACTCTCCTGCAAAGATTTTGCTTTTACCCTGATGTTGCACACCACTAGCAGTGCCACAGGCCGAGCAGTTTCACCCTTTTGGGAAGACTTCCAAAAATCCTGCTAGCTCCTTAGATTCCACAACCTTCCCTGCAGCAGTAGGATGAAAAGGAGAACGTTTGGCAGAAAGACTGTGTAGGCCACCACAAGCCTGGTCCCTAGCCATTCATTCATTACCTTCACACCACTCCCTTTGCTGTGCCAACAGAAGCTATCTGTGTGGTCACAGGATGACCCTGCTGAGAACCAGTCTACCTTGGAAGACAGCCCCTCAAAAAAACAGAGCACCTAAAGGGTGTATTATTCATTCTTTTCCCTCACTATTTTAAATTTAAAGGTAGGGGAACTTGGGGTGGAACACTGTGACTGTTGTGTTTGGGGTGGAATGGCCTGGCTCCACAAAGTCTCGTAGTTTTTAATGGTGCAAAATGGACTCCAGCTGTGAAGCAGCACAGTAATGGCAGGGTCCTTTCTGGTTTGTTGGAAAGCCTGCACATGCCATGGGCTCCTCAGTGGTACAGCTGGCAGGGCCCCAGTTACAGGCCTTATCTACCTTTCCAAGCAGTGCAGGTGAGAGGAGCAGGTCTGAAGAACAAAATGGGTCCTGCCAAGAAACCACCTTCTTTCAGGAGGTTTAACTTTTTGACTTCTCCAGTCTGGTGGAGTGCACCTGCTGCCTAGAACCTTCTAGTTCAGTTTCTTCCAGCAGAAATCCAGTTTGCATATTCAGAGACCATTACTTGCTGTAAGCCAAAGTGCCGGGTGTGGGCACGAGCAAGAGATCTGCTTTGAACACACACCTTCATGGAATGCAGCCTGCTCTGGAGCACATCCCCCCCAGTGCCATGCTGGGACTTCTGGACAAACTGCTCTCTGTGTCCTGGCTCATGAGGTGGACAGGGGACTGTCCCCCATACAGGTGAAGCAGCTCCACCAAGAAAGCTGTCAAGTAGGCACCCCCTTAGCTCACACAGTCCTCACAGCAACAGAAAACCACCTCACTGATGAACCTTCCCCACACCTGGAATACTTGTGTTGTTGGCACTGCTCCTGCTTCTCATCTTTGTACCATCTGGACACCAATTTCTTTGACACCAGGACAGTTTTTGTCAGAGATCTGTCCATCAGCCCACACTAGTCAAACATTAATGGCCTAATCTCTGCAGGAGAATGATTTCTGAAGCAATTTCTTGTTACATATCTGGTTTTCTTGAATTTTACAAGAGAGATTTACCTTTTTTTTTTCTTTTGGTAGTATAGAATGTACAATATTTAATATACCTGTATTAAAGCAATGAGTTATAACTAAATCTTGACAGGGCATTGTTTCTGCATATCTCTTATAAACACTGATTCAGACATTTACATCTGAATACATTTTTAAAATATCTTTTTAAATATTGAACTTTTCAGCCTGTATATCAAATAGCCAGTGTTCTTTGGCTTTCATTAATATAAGTGTTATAATATACTTCTGTGTTACCAGTAATCATGACTCTGATTCTAAGACGTTATTTCAACTCCTTTTGACGTACTTCAGCTACTTGGAATTTTCTGACCTTCAAGAAAATTCCATACTAAATAACTGCTAGAACAAAAAGAATAAAGGGCTGCTCTTTCCTACAATTCTTTCAACCTCAGTGGCAGCTTTTTATTATTTTTTTTAATTATTTTTTTTAAATTTTATTTTTATTTTGCACTTTTTCCTTGTTTTACCTTTTAATCTTGGAAATTCTGAATTATGTGTTGACCATTTCTAGCATTATTATGGAAAAGCGGAGATAGCTGTGCCACAAGGAGTTGTTATTGATCAGAACAGAATCAAAACATTGTCATTATTTTGTTTTTCCTTTATAAATATTTTTCGACTTAAAAGTTTTTAAGCAAATCTTTTTTGAGTGTGAAAAAAAAATATTGAAAAGGCAATGGAGAATTGAACACTTAACATGTATGAGGAAAAGGATTCACTGCAATGATTTGTCCATATTGATGAAAAAGAGCTTGTTAATTTTTATGTCAGAACAAAAACCTCTTTCTTGGTAACCTACTTCCTGTCGCAAATAACTCCAGGAATTTCAGTGAACTCACATTTGTCCACTTAAGAAGTCCCTACTCAGTAGTAAATTTCAATTTATAATGCATTTAAACCATGGCTACCTTCTTGCAAAAGATGGGCATTTTTAGATATTTAATCACGAAGTATCCATTTATCAGATAATGAAAAGAGTCCTCTCATCCTGAGGTGCTGTTTTATATGATGATGAAAATGGCTCTGCAAGAGCTGTACATTACTGTGTTAAATGCCTCAGCCTCTTAATGACATCACTGTGAGAACAACGAGAGACACCAGGAGGAAGTTAGTTTAGGGAATGGACTTTTGGAAAACCACAGGAGGGCTGAAAAACAAGGTGATAACTGTCATGGGCTGGATGGCTGTTGCCATGGTAAACATGATACCATGTTTAGAGTGTCACCCCATCATTTTCCAAGGGGAATCTGAACTCCTTGTGCCTTGTGTGGAAGTTTTACTCCTTTGTGTCAATGTTTTAGTGAGGTTTCTATTTCAATTTGCTTGACATATGTATTTCAGTACAATTTGCATTTGTTACATGTGATGTACATACTTCTCCCTTTTATAAAAATACCTGTTTACTTACACAGTTTCTGTCTTTTGTAAATGACAGCTCATGCACATAATAAACCATAAAGTCACTTGCACATGTTGTCTTTCCATTTGGAGAAGTTTTTTTAGTAAGATATGCTAAGGAAATCATGCCATCTGCTGTTTGCCAGTCAGCCCCTATAACTAGAACTAGGTGGCAAATTTCAGCTAATTTGGCAGAGGGACAGAAGTTTTAAAAATACTGTTAGCACCAGTTTTGTGGAGATAGATGGCTGGGTAGAGGACAGAGCACTACTATGTGCCTGTGCTAAGGGAAAGGCAGCAACCTCAGCTGAGCTATATTGCTGGGCAATCTGCATGGCAGAAAGAGAGCCTGAAACCTCCCACAGCATGAGTAGCCTTACTGGATTTCTCTCTTAGGACATGCAATTAACCAACCATAAAACACAAAGTTCTTTGAATTGAGGAACTGGGAAACTGAGTGCAGAGGAGATGGAGCCAAGACCAGAGGAAGGCAGAGACTGACTCTAGTTTTGCCCCTGCTGAAATGGTCATGATTATCAGCTTGGTGTATTTTCTTTTCCCAAAATTGAGAGACTCAATAATAAGGTGTACATCTATCTCAAAATCCAAGAGTCAGCAGCTATTTGCTGAGGGACCCTGTCTAAAGGAAAAGGTTTGTTCAGTTTCTAAGAATCCCTGCTAATGTAGGGGAGGAAAATATCCAAATCAGATGACTGAGCCAAATGGTCTAGGACAGCAGAATTTGTCCTTTTGCCTTCGATTTGGCAAGGAATGGTAATAAGGGGGAAAGTGCTTTTGGCTTTCAATACCATGGCAGTGATTACGATGATTGCACTGCACTCCATAGTGACATATGCCTCCCATCTCACTTTAGATCACTGAAAATTAGACATTTACATCTGAGCAGGCTGCCCTTGGCTCCTTTTGCAGTCAAAGGGGAGAAACAGGCAGCTCCAGGAACATCTATCTCTTTCCCCGCTCCGCTGTTTCCTCCTCCTCTCCTGTGCACCTGGGTTTGTTCCTGTTTTCCCAAAGAGAACATGTGCACCCACACACAGATTCCTTGAAAGCGATTTGCTGAAAAACCTTCAGCTCTAGGGTTGTCAGACAGCAAAAGTAAGTGCCTCACTCCTGACCTACTCTGGCTAGAGATATAATGAGCCTTGGATCATGAGACAAAATCCTCAAGGACCTGAGGTTTCACAGTGACTGCTGCATTAAGTTATAGAGAAAAAATAACCTGTTTGGATGCTTGAACTTGGAAAGGAGAATGTGTTTGAAACATAAGATTTCTATAATTCCTTAAGGCTTTAAGGTTACCTTTGGTTTAGTAAAATTATGACTCTTGGATACATATAGTTATACCTTGGGGGAGCAGTAAAATATTGCACTTGTGCAATAAATGTATGTTTCGGAGGTTTGCTGTGTATTGTCTCAGACCTGAGACCCAAAGGTGGGCTTGTTTCAGTACATCTTCATTTATTTGTTGATCACAGCTTGAGATTATTTTTTTCCCCCTGAGGGCTCTGTACTTATCAGGAAAAAATAGTAATTTATTTATTCAACTGACTGTTTTAAATCAAACTGAGGAACAATTATGAAAGCAGGCAAAAAAAGCAGTGCTGTCCTGTGAAGTTTCTCTGAAAAATACCTTGGAGCTTAATACTCCCATTCAGGAAGACAATATGCTTGTAAATGTCACCAGACAAAGGGAGTGTGTGTCACAGCTGCCAACTATACCAAAGAGCATATCTGTAATGGGATGAACATTTTTACTAGCACAGGACAAACTGATCAGACACAACTACAAAATGTCCCTTTGCAAAATGTGGTTCTACAAATGCCAAAACACAACTTGCCAAAACATAATAGCATCAAAAGTCCCCAGGCACCTGCTGGGATGTGTCACTTACTGCACTAAACAACTGTGTTATAGTAAAAGCACTAACATTTAGTTGCAAATACTTTGCTTCAAGAAATTAATGTGTTACAGAGGTGGAGGCTTTTCTGCCTCTTAGATTGGCAGTGCTTGACTATCATTAATCTGTGGCCAAAGGCCTTGCTCACAAATGTATCACTTTATCCATCCAGCTTTTCTAGGTTTTTTTACTAGTTATGATCAAAATTGAATTCCTTGGGAGGCATAGAACAAGCCCAAAGAATCACCCTTGTCTTTTCTCATATGGCTCCTGAATTTTCTAAGCTAGGCATCCTAAACTCTAATTCTGTAAATCATTCCATATGTGTCCTCACCACACTACTCTTCCCTACA
>NW_009952798.1:3101407-3105916 GCF_000747805.2 Chaetura pelagica
TACACCTTACCTATTCCTGGCTGCTGCTTCTGAGAGGAGTTCTACAGTATTCCTCAACTGAACATTGTTATTTTCTGGGTTTTGTTCCCTTGTGTTTTTTTTCCCCCTGATAGTTCTGAAAGCTATATTTATAAATCTGTTTGAAAAAAGACTATGAATAACCATGACTATTCAAATATTTGTATTAAATTTATATGTTCACTTATATGACTAAGAAATAATTGAGTCAAGACAATGACCTCTACAGTCTGTATTGATGTGTTTAAATAACAGGGTTTAAAACACTCCTTTTAAATAATAAGGATGAAAACACTTTTTAAAATGTATTTAAGCTAATTAGTAGCATTTAACTTTTAGAATGAGTTGTCTGGGCAGGGGAAGACCTCTCTCCTTCTTACGTGTTAGCTAATCTGTAACTTCTGAAGACATTCTAACCATCAGTCTTACCCTGAACACCATGTGAGAATCTGACACACAGAAAAATGTTTAATTCTGAAGTATATGAGACAATTTAGTTAAAAAAAATTCTACTAGAGGAGATTTCTCCAAAGTGTTAGGATTTAGCTTTTCTGGTTTCTGCAAGAAGAAAAACATTGCACAGAACCTACAAAAAGTCCATAAGCAGTGTGGAGCCAGGGGTTAAAAAATGGCTCAAAAAAGGGGGGGGAAGTAATTGCAGAAATACAGATTGTTTGCAGAACTCAGTTATTACATCTGCTATCTACTGCCATAATATAGACACACATCAACTTTGATGGTGTTAGGTTATCCTAATGACATGACAGCACTTACACTGATTTGATAAAATTCCTGGATTATATAGGCCCACAAGATAGAGCTTTTCAGAGTACTTGACATTACTGTACTGCCAGGACAACCCTGGATGCCTGCCAGCCTAAGTGAGAGCAAAGCTGTATCTCTTGGTTCTGAAGCTATGAAATATGCATTACAGTGTTTGAGATCTAACAGCTTCTGCTCAAAAGTGAGAGTGCCATAAACAGGCTGTTTTTCCAATAGCTGGAGAGTTAGGCAGTCAGCAGCCTATAAATGCTCTGTCAATAGAGATGTTGTTCATTTTGACAAAGTAACAGATTGTATTTGCACTTGGAAGTCAACTCACAGATGGTCTCCGTACAACCTAGTGAGGGCAGACTCTGCTCCTGCTGATTAGGGAAAGCTCTCTCTTAATCAAGAATTGCCAATTTTTTTGTCTTGAAGAACAAGAATTAGTAACAACTCTTCACTTATCAACTAGATCTGAATGGCCAGAACTTACAGTTATTGTGACCAAAAATCTTGGGGCTTTCAGTCATCTTCTGTGCTGCAGAATTTGTAAAGATATGCACCACGCTGCCAGCTCTCAACCATGTGGATTAGGTGACCTACCACTTACTGCTTTCCCACTGCAACCTTTGTATTCCATATTGAACTCAGCTGGAGAGAAAAGCCCATCTATCTCAGCTGCTCCAGAAAAGCAGGTGGTTCCAAAAGTGCAGTTAATGCAGAGCAAGTCACATGTGGTAACTCTTGTTCAAGTATTGCCTTGCTCTCTCTCATCTGTTCTACTCAAAAATTGTGTATTTGTGTGTCACAAAGCAACTCAGAATCTTCCAGAAATACTTGAAACAGCATAAAACATACACATAAAGCTGTTAACACTTAGGTTAATGATAAGCTGTATGCACTGGAGAGAAAAAAACAAGTGAAATTTACTTTATGGTGGGACAATTAAAAACCACCAAGACCGGAAAATTGGTATTAAAAGTCATAAAATTATGACCGACTTAAAAAAAAAAATAGTGGAACCAGTGGTACACAGTGAAGGTCTTTGACCTTCTCCCCTCTCACACCTCTCTGGCGTTCCTGCCTCCTGGGGAGGCCATGTTATGGTTTGAGAGTCAATGGTGATTCCTCAGCCATCCTAAGGGTAGCTAAGCATCTGGGTCTTCTCCATGCTGCTGCTGCCTCCCCAAACAGAAACTCTTCACAGATGGCAGACATAATGGAAGCAGTAGTAAAAAACAGATGCAGAATGGAACAGTTCTCTCATACCTAGATGATCTTTAAGATCCAAACCATTCTATGATAATCTGCTCTACTGCCAGTAGCAGAGTGACATGCTCAAGGATAAAACTACTCCTGGGATGTTCTGTTATGGGTGACATGAAACCTGGCAGCAAGCTGGCATGGGTGATAAAGAAGAAACTGGGGGAATTTGTACTTCAGGGAACAGAAAAGCTCTGTTGGGGCTGCAGCCCCAGTGGTAAGGCTCTTATTTATAAGGCTGGGCACTTGACCCCATTATTCCATGAGAGGCCAATGTGAAGAGGACCCCCACCCTTACATCAGTTTATTTCATCTGACTGGCACTAACCTGCATGGTGGGTGTGTTGAACAGGAAATTAAATGTGCAAACATGCCCGAATGTTGTTTACAAACAGTAAAATATTTCTGTAAACAGAATTGTCCTAATGTTGAAAGTTTGTCTTACACAGAATACATGATTTTATTTTCTTTAAAGACCTCCTACACATTTATGTTGTTAGCACACAGCAGATACTTGATACTAATCTGTAGCAAACTGAGAATGTTTTCAAAAATTTGCAGTGCTTATTTTATCTCATCTCAAATGATTTTTAGTGACAAATCTATGTACTGCATGTGTGATTGCTGGGATTACTGGATGCAATTATCTGGAAATGGAAAAATATAAATGCTCTTCCTCTTTTTTCACATGGGTTTGTTATGGTTTGAGGGGCACTGCACTGAGCCAACACAGGGTTTTACAATGTCTTTCATCTTTTGAGCTTAGTACTTTAAAATCTTCTTCATATTCCTCCTGCCCTCTTGATATGGTTCAATACACTTACAATTCTACAGATATCTTTTTTCTTTTGCTAAGCTCCAAAGCTCAACAGGGAAGATCTAAGTAAGACATCTTCTTACATGTAAAACATTTAAAACTCAAACATGAGGTTTTTTTATATGGTTTCAAAGATTTTTTTTGACCTTGCTTTCAAAAATAGGAAACAGAAGAGCATTCATCCACAGAAAAGTGTTAGATCTCATACTCACTGAATGGTTGCTTAAAAAGATAGCTTTCTTTCCATTTTAATGATATGCTTATGACACTTCATGAAATGCTTTGCCCCAGATGACAGCACAGCTGAGGAAACCCAAGGCTCTCAACCCACACCTCTCTTCAGGAAATGGCATGGGCCACAATTACTAGAACCTGAAGGAACACTTCATCATTTTCCCCCCTACCAAATCCAACTCTACAGACAAAAAAGTTGACTTTGGCACAGTCAAAAACAAACTCCAGGAAGACAGTGAATCTTTAGTATTTTTAGAGCAACAAACCATGGATGCTTCTTTATCACTCTGTTCTGTAGTTCCCAGCCATCCTCCTAAAGCACCCTGTATCTTCTAGAGCTTTGCTGTAGCCCCTGAATACCTTTTAAGTGAAATCAGTGCAATGACGCAAGTAGTTTGTACAGAAATGACAATGCAAAGCCACTTTCTTGTGAAAACATCTCTGATAACAGTTTAAGAGCCCTGCACTCTGCTGTTCGCATCAGCTATGATCATGTACCTGGCATTGCCAACAGGGAGACTGAGAGACAGGCAATACAATCACTTACTGCCTATCTTGGAGCTCAAGCTCTTGAATCGGTGCAACTGCAGGGAAAAAAAAGAACCCAAACCCTCTAGCCTTCCTTTAGAAAGCAAGTTAAGTTTGCAGCCCTCCAGGCTGAGTTCAAAAGCTTCTGAATGCCTGAAAAGCTCCGACGCAGTAAGACACAAAGAACTGCAAGCGCTCTTTGTTGCCGCTGTTTTGAGCCCGTTTGGGGATGCTGGAAGGTTTAGATAACACCATACCAAGCTTCGTAGGTCACCTTGCCTAAGGGATAAAGAGATGGGCGGCTCCCTTGCTAACAAAAACCGGGCAGGGCGGCCGGAGGACACCCCAAAACCTATCCTTGAGCATCCAAGCTGGCAGTGCCACGAAACCACCTTCATGCAAGGGAAGGATGGGAAGCCTGGCTTTTTTCTTTTATGCTCCTGCCTTATGCCAGCCCAGCTGCTGGTGGAGACTGGGGTCAGGGAAGCCCTTTCTCTCCTGAGCGTGCTGGGCTGGAAGGGAGGGACACACTGAAAAGGTGGGGAGAGGGGCAGCAGCCCTGGGGCTCGGGGCAAGGAGGAGTGCGCGATGTCTGTGAGGGCGGCAGCGATAGGGGGGTTGTTGGAGGCCCGGGTTGCAGTGACTCCTCCTAGAGGCGGTATGAGGAGCAGGAGGAAACCCCTTCCAACCCCCCGGACGAGGAACCGCCGCCATCGCCATTGAAAACGTACAATAACGGGAGGAGAGCCCGGCGGCTGAGGCGGAGCGAGGCGGGGGGCGGGGGAGCCAGCCAGGGAAGGGGGGGAGGAGAAGGAGGCAAAGAGGGGGAAAAAAAAAAAAAAAGAAAAAAAAAAAAGAGGGGGGGAAAGAAGAGAGGAACAGAC
>NW_009952798.1:3106874-3110024 GCF_000747805.2 Chaetura pelagica
GGGCGTCTCCCGGGCAACGGCGTGACGGGGGCGGGGCCGCGCTCGGCGCCATCCAGTTGGTCCCAGAGGCCTGGTGGGGGTGACTGGAGTGGGCCTGGTGTTGACTGGGATGGTCCTGGTGGTGACTGGGATAGTGCTCATGGTGACTGGGATGGTCCCTGAGAGCTCAGCAGGGGGAAGAAGGGGCCTGGAGGTGACCAAGCTACTCCCTAGAGCTCAATAAAGGTCTTGGCTGTGACCAGGCTGGTCCCTAAGGGCTCAACAAGGGGAAGAAGGGCTGGTCCCCAGGAGCTCAAGAAGGGGCCTGGCAGTGGCCAGGCTGGTCCCTGAGAGGTCAGCAAGGAGGAAGAATGGTTCTGATGGTGGCCAAGTTAATCTCTGAGAACTCAGTAGAGCCCAAAGAAGGCCAAGTGTCATTCAGTGCCCTGGGTAGACGTGGTGTTTCAGTACATGGTTTAGTGGTCAGGGGTTGTAGGGCTGGTGGTTGGACTTGATGATGTGGAAGGTCTTTTCCAACCTTAACGATTCTGTGGTGTCATTGGTGAATGAAGAGGGTAGAAAGGGTTTGGGTGCAAAGCCTGGCAAAGGCTTTGGTTCTGTGAGCCAGGCCACCTGCTGTGCCTGAGTGTTTGAGTCCATGTGAGCTTGTGGTTGTAGCTCCTGGTGTCTTCTCCACTGCTGACCCTCTAGCTGTCTGAGGGAGGGTAATAATTTCTGCCTGCCAGATGTTGAAGCCACCTGCAAAGTCCAGAAGGATAATCTGCAGTACCAGCTGTAAATTCCTGGCAAGGAATTTACCTAATCATTGCTCGGATATTTAGTGATAAGTAGTTGTTAAGTGTGTGTTTTGTATTTGGTGTGGCTATTGGCTTGGCCTGCCTGTCTTATGCTTGGTCTGGGATGTGAAGAGGAAGAGCCAGAATTTGCTTCTCTCCACCAGCGTTGCAACAGTTTCAGTGCTGAACTGTGCAAACTAACCTTTCTTTTACTGTTTTCTGTGATTTTTATTTTTATTTTCTGAGGGAAAAGTTTAGATTTGATGTCTCTTAGGCATTTTGTTCTGCACTGAGCTTTCCAATGCGCATCCATACTTTTCATACAATCTCTGAAGCTGCTTCCTGGCTGGCCTTTCAAGCTCAGACTCACATGGAGGTCACAGTCTGTTTCTGTGTCTGCAGGTTTTTCTTACTTGTAAAGAATTATATGTGTCCTGACTGCCTAAAGATGATGATGTTTTGGGTTTTTTTGAGCATCTGTGTAGGAAGGGGGCTGAAAAGTGGTCCTGAGGTTGCTCTTGATCTGTTGAGATGGTGCACAATGGTGAGAGAGATGTCCCAGGGTGGTGTGTTTGTGTCCTCGTGCAGTTGTCATCACACTCAACATATAACCACGGTGGAAGAAAATTGTGGTGAGACACTGGAACAAGTTGCCCAGGGAAGCTGTGGCTGCCCCATCCCTATCCAAGGGCAGGTTGGATGGGGCTTGGAGCAACCTGGTCTGGTGGGAGGTGTCCCTGCCCATGCAGGGGGTTGGGACTAGATGGTCTTTAAGGTTCCTTCCAACTCAAACCTGTCTATGATTCTGTCTCTAATGGAAAGACCTTCCTGGGAGTGGCAAGGAGGTAAAGCTCTGTTTCTAGCAGGCAGAAGGAAATGACTGCTGGTTGTTTTGGGCTCTGAAGAAGATGCCATTCACAGAGGAAGGCCCAGCTTGTGAAAGTCTACCCTGTTTTCATCATCTTGGAGAGAGCTGTGGGGGATCTGGTAGCTACTGAATCTCCCATAGCAACACAGGGATGTTGGAGTCATGGCAGAGTAGGAGTGTGCCGTGACCAATTAAAGGATTGGAAACATTAATTGCTTTAAATTGCCCAAGCCTCATGATGTCGTGGTAGCTAGATATAGAGATATAGATGCAGTTGTTCTAGCTCAGCGAGAATGGACTTCACATAAATGACAGAGCTGTGTTTTTTCTTGGAGACTGTAGTTTAGAAGGGTGGGTGCCGAGATGATGGATCAGCTGGCAGTGCCAGGGAGCTGGTGTGGGTAGGACTCAAGTCCTCTCCAACTGATCAAGAGATCAGTTGCCCAAGAGAGCAATTAGGACAGCAGTGCTCGACTTGTGGCTCTTCAGCAGTCTGCAGCTTTGCAGTGAGTTTTAGGTGAGTGCACCATGTAACTGTGTCAGGGCTGAGCTGGTGTGTGTCCTCCAAGGTGCACCAAATCCCTGCCTGTGGGAGGAGAGGAGTCCAATGCCCTGGGGCCTTGCTGCAGACCAGGCATAGGTCTTCTGTGCAAGAGAGCATCAAGATCCCAAGGTCTGAGAGTCACCTGAGCCTGTGAACCATTCCCTCAGTGCCCACCCTCCAAGTGCAAATAGTTGGCAACCCCATGGTACCACATGTCTATATTATAGTAGATGTGACTAAGCCATAGCTTGGCTTCCTACCAGAAGTTGCCTCCATGGGATTCCAGACAAGATGAGACAAGAACCTACACTCCCCAGTACGCCCTGGCCCAAAGAAGGAAGAGAAAGACAGTGTTAGCAGAGTTTTGAAACTTCTCTTGTGCTTAGGCTTTCACAAAGTTCTGCAAACACACCTGATCTGTGACCTCCAGTCTATTTGGAGAAATGTCTGGGGATTCCAAAGGTTGCCTTGGCAGCAGGGTAAAAAATGACTGAGACTTATTGTGAGGGAGAAGGGAAAGAATAAAGGGTTAGAGATTTACATGCAGTTAGGATGTGGTACCATGGGAGGAAGTAGGAGAGAGATGAGCTTCAGATGATTTTGATACGTGGTTGGTTGTGGTGTGCTCTTTCAGCATGGCTCTCTGTAGGGTTTTCAGTGCAGGACTGAACTCCTGGGTGTTGAAACTGCCCTGCTGGTATTGCAGGCATCAGATCATACCCTAGTGCATTGTGTTTATTGAGTTCCACCTTAAAATGTGTTATTGTAGCAGATTTCTATGCCTTCCTCAGGTGGATGTTGATCGTTCCCAAGGGTTTGCAGTGGTGTCAGATGGTGATAGAATTTAACAGTATCACCTGAATTCACCCTAATATTTTTCAAATTACCTCCTTCCTCTTGTTCCCTCGAGGTGAGCAAAGACTGGGAGTTAGGCAGCTGTGCCTTCAGTGGCAGGGAAGGCA
>NW_009952798.1:3110096-3127850 GCF_000747805.2 Chaetura pelagica
AGGAATGCCATCCATGGCAGATTGTGCTCTTTGTTTTGTTTCAGAGGAGTGAACCTTGATCTGTTGTGTTGAACCAGGATCACGGTTGTGCCACCAGGGCAGCTTTTAACATGGAGTGGAATAGAATTGTTGGTAACAGAGCTAAAACTTCCCCATTGTGTGACTAAGAGTGAGAGCTAGGGGTGTATCTACAACCACGTGCACACTCTGAAGGAGTGCCTGACTCCAGGGTTTGTTGTTTGTTGACCTGCAGTCTCCATGTTGCCAGAAAAACAAGGGGGGAATGAAATTTGTTTCCTTTTCTCCTCTGTATAAACTGGACTGGCTCTTAATGCAGAGGAAGCAACACATCTTCAGGCAGCTTGATGGACAGAAAACCCTGGTAACCAGTCCTTTTAAGATGAGAGATAAAAGACCTCCCCTTAGCTCCAAGGAGGAAGGCTTCAGGGATTCTCAGGAGCTGCCCTGAAGGTGATCCCTGGAAAATGATGAAAGCAGTGAAGCCTGTGATCTGGCTCCTGGTGCTCAGTTCCTGAGGCCAGAGCAGCACCAGAGGAGGTGCTTGAACCATAACTGCTTTCCTTCAGCCGCGTGTGTGAAATTCCCTGGATAAAAGCCCTGGGAAGAAGAATTGTGTGTGTAGGTAGGTTTTACCTCCTCCGGTGTGAGCAGTGCGGCTTCCTCTGCTTGGAGGTGGCACCAGCACCTGCTTTTCGGCTGCTTTCATGCTGTCCAGTGTGCCACTTCTTCTCAGCTCTTTATAACTTGCTAAACTTCACAATCAGCATGGAAGAATTCCATGCTGCAGGTGTCTATCTTGGTGTGATTTGTGCTTTGTTGTTGTTATTTTGGTGGTTTTTTTAAAGATTCATTTAATGTACGTTTTATAGTTTAAATTTATTTTTCTCTAATATTCTCCAACCCCCCCTTTTTTTTCTCTCCTGTGATATTGCTACACCGACAGTGTAGCAGTTGAAATAAAACCTGTAGCAAATACTTCAGTTATCCAGCTTATAGTAAGAAATTTTTAACAGGTATTGAGAATGGGTTTGCATCTTTTTCTTTGCCTCTGGAAGGAGACGAGAGCGTGCACAGAGACGTTTGTCACGCGCTGCGCACCAACCCCCTTCCTTTTCTCTTGCAGCTTCTGGGTTGGAGCAAGGGGAGAAGGATCACCAGCAAATTGAAAAGAAGCAGAAAGCCTCAAGATGTCAGGCCGAAGTGGGAAGAAGAAGATGTCCAAACTGTCCCGCTCCAGCAGGGCAGGGGTGATCTTCCCCGTGGGGAGGATGATGCGCTACTTGAAGAAAGGCACGTACAAGTACCGGATAGGAGTTGGAGCACCAGTTTACATGGCAGCTGTCATAGAGTACCTAGCAGGTAAACAAAGAACCTCCTTCTGGAAGTGCTGGTCACACACAGAAGCCAGGGATGTCCCTGGGGTGGGATGCCTGTGTGTTTGGCATCTCTGAAACTTGGGCTCTGCCAGTGCAGGGTGTGTTGAAATTTGTTCAGAATGCTGAGGAGATTGATTTGCTTCTTGAATAGGCTGAGGATCGAAATGTTCTCCTTTAGAGGCACCATGCTTGGCCACTAGCTGGAAGGATTATTTTTTATTGCTATGCAGGGTGGGAAGTCTCACCTAGGCAGTTTTGGTCCAAGGAAAAGCTGTTGTGAATTAAGCTTCTGATGCACCCAGATGAGAACAAAAAGCAAACCTGCCTTCTACATCTGTTGTGCTTCTTAAGTGTACAAGCTTCATTTTGCTTGCTGTATTTCTCCTTGCAGAACTGTATCAAAGTCTTATCAACTGTGAGCGTTGTTCATTTGTATTTTAAAATCCTTTTGACTTGCCTAAGTGTATAAAGAAAGCACATCAGGGTTTAAAACCTCCCACATACCCTGAGTTTTCTTTTCCCTTGCTTTCTGAAACTGACCTCAGTGGAAGGAGCACGTGTCAAGTGGTGATACAATATACTGCAATGTATTGCAATATTTCAGACTGTCTTAGGGTCATATCTGCTCAATTTCTTATTTAATTATGGAAAACAGCACCTTAGCAAATTGTTCCAATGCCTGGTTGAGAGACGATTCTGGTTCAGGTTACTTAGGTGTTACAGATCAAGACTGAGGTGCATTAGAGAATCTGTGAGGAGTCACAAGCCTGGATGAAGTAGCTGAGTGGGTTGTGTTTCAGGAGCACAATTGATTGCCAGTTGATTGCCAGAGTAACATGGAAGAAGCTTTCATGGAGTTGCCCATGTAACAGCATTCCTGTCTTTATGCAAACACTGCTGTCTTTTTTACATATGAAAGCCATAAGAAAATCTGAAATAGTAATAATAATAATTTCTCTATTGGTAAGATGAATCTCTGATGCCTGCTAGCATGTTACAGAAACTTCCATATTTGTGGTGATTAATTACAGGCTGAGAATTGATTTCTGAAGCTGCTTCTGAAGTTGAACTGAAAAAATACTGCTGATGTAGAAGAAACGCAAACAAAATATTTGAGCTTGAATTTGTGTTCACCCTCAGCTCCTTCAGGAGATAAGTCCAGCAAAGAAGCTGGCTTTAAAATAAAACAAACCACCACTGAAAAGCAGAATCAAAATCCAAGTTTGATTTGATTTATTTTTATTTTTTTTACTGTGTGAGAACAAACATGTTTGTGCTGAGATTGTTTCATCATAGAGGAAGATCAGTTCTCTTAAGTGATGTTGGCGAAGATCTTTCACTTGATTAAGAGCATACATAAAGTCATATTGGCACAGTCTGGTTTAGTACATTGAAAACAAACTCTTGAATCTCTCTCTCAGCGGAGCTGGTGCAGTTGTGCTGGGGAGGTCCATGACTTGCAGAGCTTGTTCAGCTGTCTGCAACGTGGGGTGCTACTCAGCAGGGATGCTTCAGAGGCTGCAGGGAGTTAGGGGTGAAAGGTGGAGGATTCATAGCTCTCGTAGCTCTGCCAGAGTGATTTTCAACCTTGATTTTCTTGATGGGCCCTTGTGTGTTTTCTGGTGGAAGTTCAGGCCTCTTCAGGAACATCATTAATAGTAATTTCTCTCTGGTCAGGTGTATTAACTTTATTGTGAAATCACTTAGAAATCCTGTACAGACTTCTGGATGTGTGGGTATTGCAAGATGAAAACACTATTACATGGGTTTTGGATATTGCAGTCACTTTTATAATTGAATAATAACTCTGCTGACCTTCAGTCTGGGGAGGAATACATTTTTTTTCTTTTCCCACTTCACAAGGATCCACAGTGTTCAAAGGAGGTTTTAGGATAAGTATTTGGAAGTGCTGGTTCTGAGCTGTGGCAATCATTACAAGGTGTAGTAGTAGATTGTTGGCAGCACGTCTGGTATATGCAGCACTTCAGCAGTGCAGGCTGAGTTATGGTCTTATTTTTAGATCATACAGCACAGCACTGTGCACCTGCTACCTGAACTGGAACAGTGTTAGGTGTTGGCTCTGCTTTTGGCTAGGAAGTGCAGTTTCATTTCAATATTTTAATGTGATATGGGGAGGTTGTGTGTGGGCCTGCACTTTGTGTGCGAGTATAGTCTTTGGATTTGGGAAGCCTTTGGAAACAAAATGTCATTTTCTGAGGCTGTTGTCTTAAAACTGATAACAGGAGGTACCAGATAACGTTAAGAAATGTTACAAATTCCAGTTTTCTCTCGTGGATTTGCAACTGTGAAATGATGGCTGCTCAGGCTGGGAGCCTGCATGGTGGGAACTGCTTCAGGTGATGTCTGAGAGGGTTGGAGAAAGGGACTCTGGTTCTTCAACTCTTTCACAGAAGCCAGGTGAACCACGAGTTTATGTTAAGTTAAAACATTAGTGAGAAGGTCTCCTCTAAAGACCTGGGTGCATTTGAGCAAAGAATTGATGCTGTATGCAATGGGAAGGGTGGTTTCTGCCATCTCGGAGAAACCTGCTCTGTTGGGCCAGGTGGTAACTTTGAAAAATCACAGATGCTCAGCAGAGGCTTCTTTGATTTTAACAGCTAAAGCCTCTTGAGGGCTTGGCTCTTGCTGAGCATGTTCCAGCCTCTCTCAGCTCCCAGTGCTGCCCAGACTGCCCGTGCATCACCCCCATGGAGTGACAAAGCTTGCCTCCAGCTCCCAATGTGTGGCACCTGACAACCATTATCAACACCAAATCTGTGGCTTGGCAGGATGCCAGCAATCACTGCCGTGTGTCTCAAAAGGAGGTACTTTTACCTCAGCTGATTAGCTAATGTGAAGATGATGTCATCAGTGTTCTAAGGCTTTTTTATTTTTGGTAATCTCTCTATGCTGTTTTACATCTTAGGCTTGAAGCACGTGTTGCAAAACTGCAGCTTAATTCCTGTCAAGAAGGTTGTGTTTACTGGAACAGTGTTGAGCTCCAATGACTTCAGAGTTAAAACTCCATGAAAAATTGGGCCTCTGTCACATTGGATTGATGGACCTTACCACAGATCCATGCCAGACTATGCTCTGAGCACGCAGGGGCCTGACTACAGCCATCAGCATCCAAATCAAACATCAGCTGCATATGTCCCATGATACACCAACATGTAGACAAAATAATGCAGGTGCCTCTTGCTTAGGAGGCAGAAGACATGTGAATGGTGTGCTGGCCACAGGAACTCACAGAAGATGTCAGTAGAAAGCCGCCTTCTCTAAATTAGGGCAGAACACCACTCCAGCAAAGACCTCCTCCTTCAAAGGACATCAGCTGGCATTCTGCTCAGTCTGTTTCACTCATCTGCTGCCAAGAGACAAATGGAGGAGATACTTTTCCACTTGCAAATGGAGGACTAAGGACTCCATCATCTGATATGTCTTTTCAGAGCAAAGATATTATCAGGTAGATTTCTACATGGTAGTGCAACAGCAACTGCCAAAACTTATTCTAAAGGCAAAGTGGAAAACAAGAAATCTTGTCTGAAATCTTTCCAATTCTTCTGCCAGTACTTCTCATTTGTCTTTCCTACCTGTCCAGCTGAGCACATCACAAAAGTAGGCTGAGCTCAGTTGAGCAAATAACTTTGGCCTGCCTGTAATGCTTGTAGTTGATCAGCTGAAGAAACCTTTTTTTCCTGTATGTCACTGAATGAGAAGATGTAGTAACATTCGGGTCGTAGCTTCTTCTTGGGTTGGTTGGAAGATGGTGATGTTTTTCCTTGGTCCTGAGCACTCATCAGACTGGAGAAAAGGCTCTCTGAGTGGGTGCTGTGTCGTGTCAGTGGACAGATCTGGGCACTGTGCTCTTGACATAACCCTCAATGTCTGTCTGAGGCTGAGGTGAACTGTGGAGTTGGATAAATGAGATTTTAGTCATCTCCATTTGAAGTTATTCTTCCAGTGTGGAGGCATCTTGTGTGGATTTTGAATCTTGAGGGAAGCAAGATTATTTCAGATTTCACTTCAGTTCTTCATGCCTGCTGAGAGGAGGGAAAGTAATACCAACTTATGTCTGAGAACATCAAGATGCCCAGTTTCAAGAGGGCTTGTTATAGCACAGGAGTTCATTACAGGACCTATATTCTCAGACTAGTTTCTTTAGAGTTTTAGATAACCTCAACTGTCAAGATGTTTCCACTTGAAATGGTTAAGTAGTTTCTTTAGGGATCTGTTCTTATCAGCAGAGGATGTGAATAACTGAAGCCTCCAGAGTTGATGTTGCTTTTTGCAAGTGCCATTTTACGTTCCTAAGATTGAGTCCTTGCCTCCAGCACTAGAAAAACAAGCATACAGACACTTAGTAGAAGGAGGTAAGGCAGTTATTTACCTGTGCAAATAATTGGCATCCTTTGATAAGTTATATGCATATCCCACAGTCTGCCATACATCATCTCTCCTTGGATTCCCTCCTTCCTGGTGTCCTGTGGTAGAGGCTGGCATTTGAGTGTTCTGCCTTTTTTGCTCTTAACATTAGGCAGAGGACATTTGAGTGCACCATCAGGATGCTGCTGGCCAAAGGACCCAGAACCTGGGGGAGTGGGGTGAGCACACAGGTAGCAGGATGTGCCTGTTGTTGGCACATCTGCAAGAACTTCAGTTACCACCCAGGTAAGTATGTGTTGCTTCTTTTTTTTCTTCCCCCTCGATGCAATCTTCTTCTGCTATCAGCACCAAACTGCAAAACTCCTTGGAGGAGTCTTCTTTCCTTGCTTTGTGCTGGTCTGCCCAGTGGATGGCAATCTGTTCCTGCTGTCTGCTGCTGCATTAGCTCCACTGGCAGAGGTCTGGGACAACTTCCAGCCCCCACAGGGGTGAATGTAGCTGGATTACGCAGAATCTCTTTCCAGTCTCCTTTCAAATCCAAGTCAGACACTCCAAAGTTAAGCCAGAGCTGAGGTTCCTACCCCAACTTTTAGTGTAGGCTCAGTGTGTATTTGTGGTGTGATACTATTTCTGATGGTCAGATTACTCACTGCTTTTTCCTTGTGACAGTTACTGCAACCACAGTTCAATGTTCTCTGGAATTAAGTGCCTCTCTGTGATAATTGCAACTAAATGCAACTTTGATCATGATTCTTGAAGGTTTTGCAGGGATAGCTGTGAAAATTTCCAACCCAGGCTGGCTGTTTCTTAAACAATCCACTGTGAATAGGCACAGAATTCCAAACAATGGTTTTTGCACCTCCAGCATTCAGTTCAGCACTCATGCTGCATAGGAGTGAAAACTGGATGACAAGTATGCACTTTTGTTATTCTAACTGAGTGAAATGGAAAGCTTGTCTTTTTCCCATGAACTGAGGGCTAAACCCTCTTGTTGAAATCTCTTGGATTTTAGCCAGAGGGCATGATGTGGATTTCCACTAGATTTTTCATGAACATTCTGCTTTTTATAATGGTTACAGTTCATTACTTAGTTGACAAAAAGGAGTTAAGATATCATTAACAGGACACTGATGGGCTGTAACTTTCTTACTCCTATTACTGACAGATGTAAAGACAAAACCAGAAGGCAGGAAAAATGACCACTTTTAAAATGAAAAAAGGGGTGAATATGATTTTTATGATCATTTGGAGCAGAACACCCCCTTCTCAGTCTTTCAGTAGAGTTCTTACCTGAGAAAATAACTTCTGAGCAGCAGCCAGACTGTGTAAGCTAATGAGTTATACTGATTGCTACAGTTTAAATGAACTCAGAAATATGTGTCTGCATTTCCTCTGTAACACTCAGAAAAAGCTCAGTGACTCTCGTGGCAGCATAAATCCTACTGCAAATTTAGAGAAACTACTTTTAAAGTGGCCTCCTGTTCCCAGAGATGCAGAAGGAACTTTCTACCCACAGTTCACACATTGTTTGTAGTTTTGAATAGTTCATGCTCTTAGGTTGTCTCTGCTTGCCTCTAAGTCAAACCTTTCATATCTTGTTCTAAAGTGAAGCTTCTCACAGATTTTCAATGCCCTTTCATGCAGAATTGCAGTGTTGCCTGGCTGGTTTGTTGGCTTTCAAAGTGTTTCTTTAAATGCACCTCAGTCTTTGTCTTACCTGGTCCTGAGAATCCTTGCTGTTTTGTCAGAACTGTCTGTACTCGAGCTGGGGTTTCACTGCATGTTTTACTGTTTTATTGTTATAGGGTTAGTGCTGGATTTTGGGCTGCTGGTGTACATTTTTATGGGGTGTCCTGTGGTGTTTTGTTGTTGTTTTTTTTTGAAAGAATTCTGACTTGGGACTTGTAAAAGAAGTTATGTGAACTAAGCTAAGCATATTTCCTCCTAGCTGTCCTTCAGGGAATTAGGAAGGGCAAATTATTTGATGTAAATCTGCAAGCACATTTAATGTGGTTTGGTTCCTGCCTCTCTGTAGCAAAGAGCATTTAAACTGGAAAGCATCCTTGAAAAGGTAAATGGATATGAAGAAGGGATGTAAAATGTGTATATAGGGTGTACATAAGTTATGTTTTTGTTACTAATTTTTATCTCAATGTGTTCACAGCTGAAATTCTAGAATTAGCAGGAAATGCAGCACGAGACAACAAGAAAGGAAGAATTGCCCCCAGACACATCCTCCTGGCAGTTGCAAATGATGAGGAACTGAATCAGGTACCTGTTTGCATTTCTGTGTGAGAGTTACAGGCTGAGTGAAGCTGCTTCCACAGATCAGACACTGTTTAGTCCGACACATGAATGAGAGCATGATTATTAGAGCAGAGGAAGACAAGATTCTTGGATAAAAAAGCAAACAAAAAAGAAGGTTCTCATCTTAAATCCTCTGGAAATGAATTTTGCTTCTTTCCATAGCCTGTTGAGTCCTCTTTGAATTGGGTGAACTTGATGCTGAATTTCTTTCTTCTTCAGCAACACCCAGTACATAAAGAAAATGTGCCCCATGGAAGACCTTTCCCCAAAAGCTGTAAAAATGTGTGTTTTCTATTATACTGTCTGGGAGGCCCATCTTGGATATGGATCTGGCCCTCTCTCTACTACTGCTGCCTCCAGGACTGCCTCCTGCTCTGTAAGCCCAGGTCCATTAGCTCCCCGACTGTGGATCACTTGTGAGATGGCTTCTGCTAAAATTGTTGAGTGGGAAGAGTGATCATGGCATGGGCTTGTGAATTGCAGCATTCAGGGGTGCCAGCAAGGTTCAGTCAGCATCTGAGGATCTCTTCTTTGTCAGCCCCATGTGAAGGTGGGTGACATCATTCACACTTTGAAAGATTCCACTTAATTTGACTGCTTTAAATAATTAAAATGTGGTGCCCCTGAAATCATCCAGCTTGGTTTCCAGTCCAGGGGACTGAAAATGTAAGAAGAGAAGCCAGGAGAGAGGGAAAACCATACAAACCCTAGCAGCCCAATCTCTGCTCCATGGGGCTGTGAACTGGGGACTAGATCTACTGTTGTCCATTAGGAATTAGCCAGGGTTTTTCTTCCACCTAATATCACAGCCCATTGTTCACCTCTCCAAAGCAGGTTCCTGGGGCTCTTGCTTGATTTCACAGAATGCTTCCGAGACAAAAGGATCAGTTGTACTTTGAGCAAGGCTGCAGTGCCATCATTTTATTTTTAAGTAGCCTGCAGGCCCTTATCATCTCCGTGAGTCACCAAGGACAGGGATGCAGAAATCCAGCACTGGAAGAGAAGAGTGACTGACCTGAAGAGTTCTCTGGGCTGTGCTGTGACCTGCCAGGTTTCTTGTTATTGTGGGTTTTCTCCCTCATATTTTTTGTGGTGTGGTTTTGTTCATGACAAAGGGATGAGATGCAATCCTTTGTGAGGTGTGGAGTCTACTTGCACGTGTCACTTAGCAAGAACAGTGAGAACATGTTCGTTTACACTATAGTTTTCCTTGCAGTTGCTAAAAGGTGTGACTATTGCAAGTGGAGGTGTCCTGCCCAGAATCCAGCCAGAGCTTCTAGCCAAGAAACGGGGTGCCAAAGGCAAATCTGAGACCATCCTTTCACCTGCTCCTGAGAAGAAGGGAAGGAAATCCATGGTGAACAAAAAGAGTGGGAAGAAGGCAAAGTCTACTAAGGCCCGGACACCCAAAAAGGTAAACATGAGGCTGATATTCCAGAGGTGTGGGAGAGGCAGTGGATCAAAACCAACTTAGATTATTAGGAGGAATAAATTAGTGCTTCCACATTGTTTTGTTTGTAACAATTGGAAATGGGAGGTAGGAGCTAATAATAGATTGTATTTTTTTTCTCTAAACTTCAGAAACAAAGGCAAACACAGTATTTTAGTAATGAGTTTTCATAACAAAAGCCCTTAAAGCTTTGAGGGATACTTTTCAGATTTCCATGTCACCCTTTGCAATACTTTCTTGGTAACTGTGTAGAATATCTGTATCTCCAGGCTAACTGTGTGGCAGTGAGCTCTGGCTTTTAAAAGAAAGGAAGCTGTGTTTTAAAACATTGTCTGCCTGACAGATGTCACACCTTCAACCTTGTGCAGTTACCAGGTTGCTGTTAAAGACTTTTCACTGTGCAGAGAACTTGTCCTGACATGGTACATAAATGTTGTTTTGACAAGCTCTTGGTTTCATGTGTTCTCAGGTGTGTTGTTGTTACTGGTTTTTAAAAGAGTTGCCAGAAGAATAAAGGAATCAGAATTTGACCACTGCACCTTCCCTTACAGTTGCCCATCCTCTGTCACCATCCAAAATGGTCTAATTTGGTAAAGGAGTGACCCAGATCTGGTTTGTCATTCCAGAGCATGCATCTTATAACACTGCTAAATCTTTGATTGGGTCGGATGAAACAATAATAAGCTTTGACCTAGGCTTTTTAAACTTGTAAGAAGCACATCTTTCTGGAGGCCTCTAAGCTTTGATACATTTCCACAGCTGAGAATATGTAGAAACAATTTTTTAAAAGAAAACAGGATCCTTAATAGGATGCCTCTGTGTATTGAGCTCAGCTACCACCTCACATTGAATTGTGCACGTGCAGGATTTGGAACTTGCTAGGAAGAGTTATGTCTTCTTGACATACGTTAAAGCAAATACTGAGAGATGTGAGGAGATGCTCCTGCAGCCCTGGTAGGAACAGGTTTGCTGCTCCTGGAACTAGGCTGCATGAAGGAGCGTGTCCCACAAATGGGATTTTTGCACTCAATCTTCAGCTGTGAGTTACTTCATTTTGTCCTCTGCCTGCTTTTAGAGAGGTGTGATGGCTTGCTCCTAGCAATATGGATTCAGATTTATGATTGACTTAGATGAGACTTATGATCTTTTTCCTTTTCAGATCATGAAGTTGTTGTTTTGCTTCAGATTGGAGCATTTGACTGGGTTACTAAGTTACTAAGTTTGATTTAGTAGGAGCTCTTCTCTGTTAGCAGCAAAAATAAACTAGCACACACCCACCTGTAAACAAAACCTTAATTTTCAGTGAAACTACAGCTTATAATGTGGCTACAAACATATGCAATGCCTCAGATCAACCATTGCTGGTTTAACATTATATAAACACTGAATAACTGTTTGGGGATTAAAAGAATAATTAAAATAATATTTGGGGATTAAAAGGCTCGGAGTAATTTATTGATTGGATTAACAGATTAAATCCATCCATTGCTGGTTAATGGGAAAATGTCAATGTTATTTCTTTTTTTTTTTCTTTTGAGAGTTCTTGCTTTTTTCTCCCCCCCTCAAACAGAACAAGCAAAAGGACAGTGAAAAAGAAGGAGCTTCAAATTCAACATCTGAAGATGGACCTGGGGATGGTTTCACTATCTTGTCCTCCAAGAGCCTTATGCCAGGACAAAAGGTAATAGAAAGTTTCAACAGACTGGGAGCCTTGCATAAATGGAAGGATGTTTTTGACCTAGCACCAGTATAAAATCCACACTGTTTGTTTCTTGGCCTAAGCTGTGTTGCAGTTTGGTTTGGTTTGGACTTGGCTGCGTTGTGCCTGGTACAGTGCCAAACCAGGTTTAACCCTCTAGGCTATTTATTCCTTACAAAAAAGTATTTCTGGGCCAGGTCCTAGGGTCACCCAGAGTTTCCACATGTTGGTTTGTGCCAGAAGCCTGAGTGCCCCATCTGAAGGTGGGTGGTGGGACCCTGCTCTCCTGCTGTACAAACTGAGGACCTCACCAGAGATGCAGGACATGCCTGCTTCTCCATCTCAGCACAGACTGACACTGTGCCTGGCCAGAATTACAAAACTGTCCCACCAAAGTATCCCTGTGTCCTTGGCATCAGTCCCTTTTATTTCCCTCTCCTCCCTGTACTGACCAAGAGGGGAGAGAGTTTGCCTGCCTTAATTTTTGGACCCTCTGAATGAAGCTGGAGTTTTTCTTACAGATTTAACTATGGAAATATAGTCAACACTTTTAAAATGTATTATTGTGGTTGCTGTTGCTATTTCTGATAGTAATGCTACATGGAAGAAGTGTTTTTCCTGAAACTGCTTCTGTAAGCCCTCTCTGCTGGTGGTCTGCCCTGTTCTATGAGGCAGTGCTTAAGAGTTGAATCCACCTGATCCCATCTCTTGCTAAACCAGGAGTCTAGAATGGGCCAGACAGATCCAAAAGATTGCTGAAAGCAGTCACCTGGCTAGTTAAATGAAACTTGGATCTCTTTTACTGGAGTTCTGTCCTGTCCTAAGTCTGTGCAGCTTCTCATTTTCTTCTTTAAAATGGGCAGTGCTTATTGTTCTGGTTAGGACAGAGAATCATAGAGTCATCCTGGTTGGACCTTGAAGATCATCAAGTCCAACCATAACCTAAATCTCTATATATTGCAGCCTGTCTTGAAAGATTTAAGCTGTGCTGGGCATGTGTTCAGCAGCTCTGAAGTCTTCTTAATGGTGTTGAGGGTTTTAGTCCTCTGTTGTTGCTCAAAGTCATGGGGCTGTGAAATCTGGGGAGCAGCCTTTTCTGAGCACCCTAAGGCATCAAGTTTTGGCAAGTTCCTTCTATCTAGATGCGTGGGTGGGTAAAAACATTCCTTAGTTTGTTTATACCAGGAAGTCTAAGGGAAAGTAATTACTTGGGTGGTGAAGCCTTTACAGCCCAGGATAGTGTTCAGCCCTTCTCAGTCTCTACACTGAAGTGTTTTCTACAGGGGAAAAGCTTTTTCATTTTAATATTTTTCTCTTTAAATGGAAACATTTCCAAAGGTAGCTTTTTCTTTTCAAAGTGTGATGCTAGAATATTAATTCTCTAGCAGTAACTTCTTCTGGAGCAAGCTCCCAAGCTGTGGGCCTGTCACAAAAAAATCTTAGGGGTGTGCGAATTAATGAACAGGTAAAAATCAGAATCACACGTAACTGCTGATCTCTGAAAGGCTGAATCCAGCCTTCTTTCAATGTTAGTGGTTTTAGTATGGAAACAAGTTTAAACTTGGATTGCTGTTTTGATTTCTACTCTCATTGTTATTTGACAGCTCTCTCTGACACAGAGTGACATCAGCCATATTGGCTCCATGAAAGTAGAAGGCATCGTTCACCCCACCACTGCTGAAATAGACCTCAAGGAGGAAGTAGGTGAGGCTTTGCTTGAGAAAAACACCTCTAGAGCTGGAACTCCAGCTGGTCTGCTAGCTGCCTGCGGAGATCCCACTCTGTTTCACCTGAATCTTCCCCAGGTCATAACATATCCCTTTACACCACCTCTGAAAATCAGGCTGGATCTGTCTAGGTATAACAAGCTAATCACTAATTTCTCTTTTATTAATGGTGGCTTTTGACAATCAATCTAAGCACAGGTAATTTGTTGAGGCACACGAGCAGCAAAGGTGTAAATAAACATTATTGTGGCATTTATTGGATTGTTTTGACATTTTCCCTCTGAAAATTCTGTGAAGAAAATGATGCATTAGTAACTCTTCCAATTATTCTCTTCACTGTAGGATTTTACATGCCTTAGAAATACTCAGGTACAAGGTCTTATGCTGCTCATGTGAAATAAGGGGATTTTACTGCTGATGTGCAAATACGGAAATTGAAGGAAGAGGGAGGTAAAAACGAGTTGCAGTTGGTTGCAGAGAGGCAGAGAATCCAGTAGCAGGCTTTGGGACCATTGTTTTATGTAGTTGGTTATCAGGACATTCACTGGCATCCCAGCTGTGCTCATTTCAGAAAGCAGTGGAGTTTGTACATTGAGTTGATTTTTGGAGGCTGAAAAGCTGAGTCCTGGAAATCCCACTCTTCACTGTTTTAGCCAGAAGCCAGAGTAAGATAACATTCTGTGACAGATCATTTTATTAAAGTGATTTCCAGTAATAACATACAGAGATTTTCAAAACCAATAACAGGTTAACTTTGGCTGTGGCTAGACAGTGTGGTAAACATAAACTTCAGATAGAGGGAAGCAGAAGAAGATGTGTACCATATTCTTTTAAATAACACAGAGTTGTTTTTCTGTGCTGATACTTTGAAGCCAAGGCCTTTTACTCTGTGTCCTTGCAGGCAAAGCATTGGAAAAGGCTGGTGGGAAGGAGTTTTTAGAAACAGTGAAAGAGCTTCGCAAATCTCAAGGACCTTTGGAAGTTGCTGAAGGTAAAAAGGATACTACAGTCTTTTGGAAACAGCTCACTCCATCTGTTCTTTTCCCTGGGCATTCTGATCTACATGTGCCTTTGCTTATGTGTTGGAAATGTTTCTGTTTCTTGTTTAAAGCTGTTGCAGATATGGGCAGCCTGCTTAGGGGAAAAAGAAGGGAGTAGAATAGGATACCTGTGTGCTGTGCACATCCAGTCCTTGAGCTTCTCAGTGGCACCATAAGTTCCATCAGGCTGATTAATTCCCCTTTGGGCAATTCCAGTCTGTAAGCGTCCAAAAAATTAGACAAAAACTTGTGCTGTCACCTTTTGTGCCATCTTCCCTGTCCTGTTTTTGTACCACATTGTTAGTGAGGATCAGAAACAGCTCTCGGCCTGACATAGGAGATTTAAGAACAGTCAGGGTTTATAAATCATCCTGCTTTATGCATATTTGATGCAGGGTATAATCCAAATAGTTACCTTACCTTGAACAGAAATAAAGATTCAATATGTTCTTAAGAGCTGGCATGCTTTCTGGAAGAGCAATCTCTGCTCTTGTCCCAGGCACTGCAGCTTCATGATAGAAGTACAAATTACAGAAGAGCTCCCTTCAAAGGTTTCACAGTGAATAGTTTGGCTTTTGAGGTTGTCTTCTTTAGTCAACAAATGAAACAAGTTCATAGGGGTTGAAGGTGGCTGGAGGGCACACAAAGAGAACTTGCAATGTATCTTCCAGTGCCTTATTTGGCTTAGTGTCTTCATGCCCAAGATAAAAAGTGCTTGACATAGTCTATTTTTTAACCTTTCCTAAAGGAATAGCTTTTATAATCTCAAATGACAGGGCAAGTTTTGTACAAGATGCTTTGCTTTTTGCATTATGCCATAACATCAAAGTAAACTACTTTCCTCTGTCAACATCACTACCTAACTGAAAAATAGGGTCCTTTTACCCTATTAAACCAGTCCTAGGAAAGAAGATAATCTTAGTTTAATAGATAGGAAAAAAAGGTTGGGTTTTGTCTGTTTGTTTGGTGTGTTATTGTGTTGGAAATTGCCCCTTCTGTTGGTTTTGAGGCAAGTGATGGTGTTTAATGACTGGTGGCCTACTGCCAACAAAACACTTGACACCTGGTGGGCTGGAATTCAAGTGCTGCTCACCGGGATACTCATGTTGCTTGGAGTCAATTTGCTCTCTATGGTTAAAGGCCTGACACTTCTCTTCTGCTGGTTGGAATTTCACTGGCAGAGTGAAGCGTTAGACAGGATTCCTCTGTGCCTGCAACAGAATCCCTCTGTGATGGTGGACAAGTGAATAAATCCAAGTTTTTAATCCTTGGGCATTAATTGCACATCTAATTTCAGGGTGTTTAACCTGAGATTCCAAGACCTGGAATTTCAGAAGTGCCAATGGTCCCAATTGCAACAAAAGCAACCTGATGCCATGCTCTGTGGGCTCTGCAGGTCCTGGAGAAATGATATGCTTCCTGAAAAAAATGAATCTGAGATTCCAAATTGGGCATAACTGGTGGAAACTTTCAACAAACTCCTTTGATTTTTTTCATGTCGTTGTCTGAAAGCACCTGGTTGTGAAGTGGGTCTAAATGTGACTCCCTGACCCCCTGGAGCTGTAATGATGATGCAGGGTATTTGTGCAAAGCATTCAGATAGGGCTGTTACAGCACTGCAGAAATGTCTGTTGAGGGGATGAATGACACTGTGTCCGGTGCCAGGTTTTGGTGCTTTGCATGTAGCAAATCCAGGGAATCCAGATTCATTTGATACTGTGCTGAATGAGAAAGCTGTAAAGTGTTATTGGTGTGTTAACCAAATGAGCCCTGGGTTCTGTGATCCCAGAAGTAATGACAAGGCAGAGTATGACTGCCAGAGAGCCACTGTGGTGGATTTTAACCTCTGATGTGTTTCTTTGGAGAGGGAATGTGATGAAGGGAGCACTTTGGGTTGAGAGGTTGTTGCAGGGTGGTTTCTGTGCAAAACTAAATGTGGTGTTTCTGTTTGTGTCAGCTGCACTCACTCAGTCTAGCGGCCTAGCAGCAAAGTTTGTCATCCACTGTCACATCCCACAGTGGGGCTCCGACAAGTGTGAAGAGCAGCTGGAAGAGACTATAAAGAACTGCTTGACAGCTGCAGAAGACAAGAAGTTGAAGTCCGTGGCTTTCCCTCCGTTTCCCAGTGGCAGGTAGGACCATCTTACCTGGAGCTGGCACGGCTTGTTCCTTTTGGGCACCACCACGTGGTGCCTGCCCAGGTGACTGACACTGCCTCGTTCTGTTTTCTTCCCCTACCACATAGAAACTGCTTCCCCAAACAGACAGCAGCCCAAGTGACTCTCAGAGCTATTTCCACCCATTTTGATGGCACCAGCTCTTCCTCCTTGAAGAACATTTACTTCCTGCTCTTCGACAGTGAAAGCATCGGCATCTACGTGCAAGAGATGGCGAAGCTAGACCTGAAGTAGCAACAGCAGCCAAATGAAACTTTATTTTTCAACAAACTTGAGTAGCATTAAATGCATTAGAGGTGGGTTTTATTTTTTCAGTGTGGTGAGGAAGGGGAGTGGTAGTAGTGTGCTGTGTTGTGACTTGATGAAGAGCTGTGACTAGAGATGAGAGGGGTTTAGTCCCATTCCTTCACGCTGTCAGCATCCTCATTTATATCACCTGAAGCAATTGAGTTACCATCTCTTTTCAGGAATTTGTTTAGTGTTCCTTGTTACTTTAGTTTAGGAGTTTCTAAAGAGTAACCTCATTTTAGATTTGTAGTGATGAATTTTTCACATACACATACACACTTCAAAGAAAGCTCTTTAAAATGTTCCCTTTTCCCCTCCCTTGGGGGTAAGTGGTAAACAGCCCACAGAGAGGGGGGAAAAGGTTTAGAAGTTGATGCATGAGGAGCTTCTGGTTTGCTTTTAACTCACAATAATATCTGTAATTACTGGGAATATTTCATGGTGATTTTGTTGGTTTTATAAGAAAAAAAGAAAAAGATGTGTCAAGTGTGGTTATTGTTACAAACCTGACTTCTGCTCTGGGAATTTCTCAACTTAAAAAGAAAAAGCAAGAAATAAAAGCAGCAGCATATCTATAATTTAAAGTCTCACAGTAACCAGCCCTTCTGGCTGAAGTCTAGTGCTATAAGTGACATAATTAAAGCTGCTGTGGAGATGTTGACACAAAACTGCATGATGTTCTGTTGAGTTCCAGGATTGCCATGACCTGCTCAAGGTTCTAGGCAGGCTTTGCCCAGGCAGTGCTGCCAGCCATTCTTTCTACAGAGCAGATCCACATTTGAGAGAGGCAGCTGCTTTTTAGGAAAGCCACAGTAGAGAAAGCCAGGGTAAAAAAAAAAAAAAACCAAACAACAAACCACCACAACAAAACAAACACCAGGTAACAAGCCAACCACAGACACTTGGGAAACCGCAGTGTTTATTGTTACAAATCAAGGTAAACCAGGTTTCTTGCTCAGAGCTATCTCTCAACAGGGAAGGAAAAGGAACATTCCTTCCCTGGTTTTGATCATGAGAACTAGGCACTTCATTTGGGAAGTGCCTCCTTCCCCTTTGCAGGCAGGCAGGGCACCCCCTTAACGCAGCATGCTTGGACAGATTGACACTACAAGTGCACCCTCACCCTCTGCCAGTTGCTAGACTCCTTGCTGGTTTCTTACTGGTCCCCTTTTAAGAGGGCATTGTCTGTCCCATCGTCTTCCAGCTCTTGGAGACAAACAGGTCCCGGCTCTTGGCAATGGTCACCAAGAGGCGTCCCACGTAGTAACCCTTCACCTGGCCTA
>NW_009952798.1:3127963-3134096 GCF_000747805.2 Chaetura pelagica
CGACCCTGGAAAGAAGACCTAGAGGTTTAAGTCAAGAAGTTTCAAAGCTGAGTATCCAACCCTACTACATGTGGGTGTTGCACTTCCTCCAAACCTTCCCATCCCTCCCCTCCCCATGTGTTCCGCTAAGCACAGGACCTGTGTGCTGCGTGGCAAGGGGAGAAGCAGGCCCAAGGAGAACTACTCACTACCATCTGCACTGCTTCTTTCAGTAATGGGAAGGATTGGGCGGGCTGGCTGCATGGTGTAGAATGATTCTCTCCTCCCCAGAGGGAGTCCAAGAGGTAGGCAATGAAATTTAAGTAGAAAGAAATGTAAATAGACAGGGCAGCCTTTAAAAACCAAACTGCTGTCCAGACATCCTCCATCCATGTGGAACAGCTTTCAACAGAGTTACAGTAAGTATTTACAGCAGTTGCTTGTTGGTGAGTCCCATCAGCTAGTGAGATTTTTTTTGAGACAAAATTGTTCAGTTTGTGCTTATTGTATAGTTTGAAGGGGAGAAAGGTGGAGGAAGTCAGGTCATCTCCTTGTTCCTAGGATTCAGCTGGACAGTAAGCAATGCTAAGAAAAGGAAACAAGTCTGATGAATAGCAAACACCCATCAGTAGACTCATCAGAGAGACATATTAGTGAAGAAAAGGCAGATTGCAGCCATAGACTGACACAGATAATTAACATCTACAGTGACTTTGGCAAGAACTAAGATGAAGCCTGAGCTAGAAGCTCAGTCAACCCCAGCTGCTTCCTTCCCCTCTCCTCAGTGCCCCATGCCATGTGTTGAACAGCTGTTCCCTGCAGAAAAGCAGCCTGACAGCTAGGAGATGACCTCACCTGGCTCATAGGTTGTAAGAGGCTTGTGTGCCAGGCTGTTGTAGATGTTGGTCACGGCGACGTTGGCGTGGAGCCCAGCATGGTAGGCCATCTTGGGCTCTTTCAGGTCTGCACAGTCCCCGATGGCATAGATGTTCTCGTAGCCTTCCAGCTGCAGGTGCTTGTTAACTTTCAGGGCACGGTTGCTTGCCATGATGTCCCCTGTTTTGCAAAGCAGGGACTTTTCAGAAGGAGCTTTGTGTTGCTTGTCCTGGCCTGAAACCCTGAGGTGCTGATGGTGTGACCAGACGTGTCACTGACACACAGCAAGGAGCTGGGTTTTCACCCACTTTTCTATGTGTCAGGGAAGAGGTGCTTTCTGCCTTGCTGTGGTTAATTATTGCAATCTCATACATGATCCTTTGGTATTTCAGTAGAAACATGGAGAGCTAATGTACACAGCCTGAGGAGGGGACCATGTAATGGTTGTCCTGCTCCACAGCTGTCGTGCCATGCCTGAAACTGGACTCAGACTGAAGATGTGTCATGGAATGACTAATCCTCTGAAAGCCACGGGACATGGAAACATAGTTCAGCAAGAACACTGAATGTGCTGAGCCTAGTTTTGCTCAGGACTCAGCAGACTTGTATCTAGGATGAAGTCCTGGCCTTGCCCACAGGAGTTACCATCAGCTCCTAGGTGTAATCTGCCTCATGCTGAACTAGGATACTAAGATTCCTTGGAGGTATTAGCAGAAAGAGCTACAAAAGACTTGGCTGCTTGATCTTTGGTCTGTAAGTTTCCCAAGGTCACGTTTCACAGTTAAGTATTTCATGTGATGTTAGAGCATTTGCTTTCTCATGGTTTCTCAGGTTGTACAAGGTAGGTTCCTAACCTCACATTACTCATGTACAAGACTTTGAAGAACCATGTTGCTTCTCCCCACCCCCTTTTATTTTGGTTTTGTTCCACTTACCAAAGGCAGCGGCATAAGCTGCAGAGTTAATCTTTATCCCTGTGCACAGGACCACCATGTCAGCAACCACCTCGGTCCCCTTTTCTGTCCTCACCACCATGTCCTTCTGGAACCGGTTCGGCGTCAGGCTTTCCAGGTTGCTGACCTTCTCATCTGTGGTGACAGAGAGCCCTGGGTCACAGACCTTTACCAGGCTGCCATGTACAGCCAGCCCAGATGTGGGCTGGAGAAACAGGAATCGGAGGCAGCCAGGCTTACTCAAAAAAAACAGGCAGGAGGAGATGCTTTGCTTAAAGGAAGAGCAGCTTATAGGACTTCAGAGTCTAGATCTTCAGAGGCAGTTGTCAAGTACGTACTTAATAGGAGGTGCACTCCTTTTCTGAGGAGAATCTCCTTCACCTCCTGACGGACGCTCTCCAGCAGCTCCACGTCAGCTAGGGCAGGTTTGGAGTGAATGAGGGTGACCTGTTGGGGACAAAACAGCAAAGGGGGACACAGGAATGGGACAGGAGTTACCACGTGCTGGGTGGGAGCAGCTCTAGCTAGCTTCCTTCCACCCTGCTTAAGCAGTGAAAGGCAATTAGTGCCAGTAACTGCTGGTGACAGGCTTTAGGGTCCTCTCTTGGAAGAGGAGGCAGAAGGGGACAGGGAAACTCCCAGTTTGGAGCATCACAGGTCAGTCTCAGAAACTTAAGGATCAACTTAATTGTAATGAACAGGCTCGTACCTCCTTGGCTGGGTACTCAGTTTTGATCTCTGCAGCCATCTCGACTCCAGCAGAACCACCTCCCACAACCACGATGCGCTCAGATTTCTCAATCTTGAAGTGAGGAGGAAACTCACGTTACAAGAGCACTGTTAGGGGCAGGAAGTCAGACACCTTCAGCCACTCTGACCTTTCTGAGACACAGCAATAAACCACCTGGTTTGTTAAGGGGAAGCAGAAAATGACAGCCCTCTTCCTGTATACACCCTCACACGGCTGAGCATTTCAGGTTTCCCCTTGTGTGGGCAGCTGTTCTTCCCCTGGGGCACACAGATGGGTGCTCCTCATCCTGGCCTGTCCCTGCAGCCATCCTGGTCTCTTGTTCTTAGACACTGATGGCTCCAGATACCTGTAGTGGTGCCTGGGACTGGGAAACTGAACAAAGGCAGGCAACTGCTTCCTAGGAAATGAGTTGATTCCTCACCTCCTTAGCCATGTCTTCATAGGTCTGGATGGCACTCTCCATGTCAATGACTTTGTTGAACTTCCCAGGGAATGGCCCATCACTGCCTGTCGCGAGGATGAGATGGGAGTAGTGAAGTTCCTGGGAGCGCAGAAGGTGGAACAGGATGTTAGATCTCTTCAAAACAGAACCTTGAAAACAGTTGTTGTCTCCTAGGTACTATTCACACTTTTGCCCTCCTCCAGCTCCCGCTGGTAACTAGGAAAGTACTTGCCACTGTTGGAAAGTGACTTCAGGAAGAAACCTGGTCCAAGGAACTGCCTTCTCAGGGTCTGAGAGAAGCACCATTCTTCAGGTGAGCTGAGTGCTTTGAAGAAGATACCATAGGGTCACAGGAACTAACCTGGTATTGATGCCAGACACTGAAGCTACCATCACAGCTGGCTTCAGAGACTAACCTCTCTTCTTCACCCTCCTCTGAACAGAGATGAGATGCTCTGGCTGAAAGAAGTTATCAGAGCTGCTGCCCTTGTTTCTTCCTGCAGTTAGATAAGGATCTGAGCTCCAGGGTTAATTGTTGAGCTCTAAATCCAGCTCTAAGAATAAAAGCTCATCTGAGCACTGGATGGGTTGCAGTATTTAGTGCACACCCACATCCCAACACAGCTCTAGGCCACTTAGTTTGGCTAGAAGGGATCATGCTATTCAGTGCCTGCATGGAAAGAAAGCCTCTGCTACCAAGCTCTTCAGGGTGATGAAATGCTACACGTTGCCTCTCGGTTTTAGAGGAGCTGGCTGGGGGCCTGCTTCTCTCTGGGGCAGCCCTCCAAATTTGTAGGTTATTGGTTTCATTCCTCTCTCCCTCCTGGAGTTACAGGGCCAGCATTAAGCACGAGCATTTGTCTGTCTGCTCAGAGGTGGCAGAAGCTGTGGGGAAAGCACTGGGTGCCTTCCCAGAGGGCCAGGGTTCTGGCGGGTGTTGCAGCCAAGCTGAGGGTCACACCAGGACAGGAGCCCTGTTGTGCATGTGGACTCTGAACCTGGGGAGGTATCGGATCGATCGGGGCTCACCAGCTGAGCTGCCCTGCCCTGCAGGAGGTGCAGGGGTGTTTCTAACAGGTGAACAGCATTCCCAGTTCTCACCCAACTCAAGGAGGTCCAGCTTGGTTTCCCCAGAGAACAATTCCATCCTCCACACCTGCTCTCCTCTGGCAGATAAGAGCTACACTCCTCTTCCCTCTCAGAGGCACGTTTTCTGTGTCAAAGTGCCTTGTGGCCCTGCTCACCTCATTCTGTCCCCCTGGAGGGCTCCAAGCACAGACAGCAGGGTGAAACCTAAATTCCAAGTCACTTTTCCAACCAGTCCTCCTGAGTCAAAGCCAGCACAGCCTTAGATTAGGAGCACTGCATTCTCACAGCCCCCTCGTAGCTGGAGAAAAGCCCTGAGAAGGAGGGACTCTCTGCATCAGCAGATCCTCACTGCAAGTTCTTCCATCACCCACCTCACCATCGCTGAGCAGGACCTGTTGCCTCCCAGGGTCTATGCCAACCACCTTGCCTTGTCGGAAGCTGTCCCCAAAGGTGACAGAGTAGGAGATGAAAGTCTTCTTGGCAAACCCTGTGGTCAGAAGAGACAGCAGGGAAGAGCTCTGGCGGTTGGCTCTGTGGAAGCCAGCAAACCCCTCCTCCCTTCTCTCCTGCCATCCTTGCTCAAACACCATAGGCTGGGCCTCTGCTCTGTGATATCTCTGCCCAGCCATGAGCTTGGGGACCTTTGCCTCAGGTTTGATGACAAGACCAGCTCCTGGGAGGCCGGATGACACTCTCAGCTGGATTGCTTTGTCTCTGCTCCACATACAACCTCCTGTACCAGTCTGCCAGTAAGTGCTCCACTGGGGTCCAGGGCATTTCAGGCAGGATATCAGAGGCTTTTTGTCATCTCACCTGCCTCTCAGATCAAGCCTTTGATATCCTTTTGATGCATGTTCCCAGCCCTGAAAGTGAGATTTTCCTCCTAAATCCCTAGAGACTGGAATAACAGGGTTAACCCAGTCTCCCAAGCAAGATCCCAGGCCAACCTGAGCAGCTTTCCCAATACAGTTTTATCATCCAGGCTCTCACTGCTGAGCTGCTTGACAATTTCAAGTGCCAGATCCAGAAAGCCATTTCTCTCACCCCTCCCAGCTGCAGCTGCTTTTAGCTTAGTCACCTTCTAAACTCTTGAAATAAAATATAAAAAAAACAACACCCCACAAAGGAATCACTTGAGTGGTTTTCACTCCCTTTTCCCAGCAAGACAGGCAATCAGCTTAACCCAGACGGCCTGCGGGTCCTCCCGGGAGCCAAGTGTTTGTTTTCGGGGTGGAAAACATCAGCTGTTGCACCATCGCGGGGGCCGGAGGAGGCACTTCCAGCACCTCCTCGGAACCCGAGCACATCCCCGCGCGGGACAAAGAGCCCGGCGGGGTTTGGAAACGCGACGGGGACCGGAGGGGAAGTTCTCACCTCTCTGCACGGCGGCGCGGAGGCCGGCGACGTTGTGATGGAAAGAATCCCTGACGTCCAGCAGCAGGAAAGGGATGGCCCAGGCGCGGAGGAGGCTGGCGGCTGCCGTGCCCCCGAAGCCGCCCCCCACCACCAACACCCGCTCCGCGCCGTCCAGCGACAGCCGAGACCCCATCCTTGGGCTGGGCGAAAAAACTCTCCCCTCGCTGAGATCTCCCAGCTGGTCCCAGTCTGAGCGCAGCTCTGGGCCCCCCGACGCTTCCTGCCGGGATCTGCGCAGCTCAGCGCCAGTCCCGGGTATTCATCCCCACGTTCCCTTTCCTTAAGCCCCTCCCGAACCCACGTTCTCCACCTGAGAAAGGCAACGTGAGGATCTCAGGAAGGAAGGGCTGTGTTTTGAGGGTGCTGGGCAGGCACCCTGAGATCAGGGCTGAGCAGGGAGCAGAGCCCTGGGCCAGGCTGCCCAGAGAGGCTGTGGAGTCTCCTTCTCTGGAGACGTTCCAACCCCCCTGGACACGTTCCTGTGTGATGTGCTCTGGGTGCCCCTGCTCTGGCAGGGGGTTGGGCTGGGTGAGCTTTCCAGGTCCCTTCCAGCCCCTCAGGTTCTGTGATTCTGTGAGCCTGGCAGCTTGGGGACAGTAGCTGCAGCTTGGCAGCAGGGAAAGACAA
>NW_009952798.1:3134159-3136654 GCF_000747805.2 Chaetura pelagica
AGTAAGCAAAAAAAAAAATATTAAAAATAATATATATATATATATAAGGAGGTGCTTTGGAAAGTTCAGGAAGACCTCAGCTTGTCTTTTGTCAGCTGGGAAGGCTGGTTAAATGCATGTTGGTTTCATGCTCCCCCCTTTTGGGGCACAGCCCCGGGGTCTGGCAGCAGAGGGGTGCCCTTTGCTGGGGGAACCCGTGTTTTGCAGCCCTTGGTGGGCTCATTGGGAAACCCAGGAACTGGCTGAGACAGGGTGAATAACACAGACAAGAGGATGGGCCACCCTTCACCAAGAGAAACGGGTCCCTTGGAGAGAGAGAAAGAGAGAGGGAGGTGTATTTGCTTGAAGCAGCAGCAGGAAAAGGAGGCCAGAGAGGGACAGAGGGAGATGAGCCCAGCATCACCACGGTGGAGAGAGTGTCACCTAAGGAGGAGCAGGGAAGGGCTGAGAAGGTGTTGAAAGTCCCAGGAGAAAGGGGGGAGGGAGCACAGAAGGAGGTTTCCAGTAAAAGGGCCATCCAGACGGTTGTTCTTCTGCAGCAGGGGAATGGCCCCGAAGACTTTTGGGCTCCTGTGGCATTCCAGATAAATATAGCTGCTGGCAGTGTGGATAAATATAGCTGCTGTGGACGCTGTGGTGGTGTGAGCTGGCAGAGCTGCCCCTGCTCCCCCTTCCCGCCGTGGTTTGAAGGCTCCTTCTGCACTTCATCCCTCCTGCAGCCACCACCGGTTGGTGCCAAGGCTCCTTCCCAGCAGGGCTCCTCGGCCTCACGGGTGGGGTGGGAGGCAGGAGGAGGAATTCCCCTCTGTTTTCAGCAAGGAAAAGGAGGGTCTGGACTCGTGGTTGCCACCAGAGGGTGCAGCTGGCTCGGCCATGGACACGATGTCCAAGTCCGACGTGAGGTTCCAGACCCCCTTCCCTGGGGGACAGGGTGGCAACGGGGTTGGAAGCAGCGCGGGGTGTTCCTGCACTGCACACTCTCCAGCCTGTTAGGGAGCTGAGAGAGGAGGGACAGGGCGGCTGGCAGCAAAGCCAGGAGAGAAGGAAGGTCCCCTGTAGAAAGCCCATGGGCTCAGCTGAAATGAGCCAGGAGCAGGTTTGTGCTTTTTGTTCCACAGGACTCCAGTGGAGGATGCTAAAACCTTAAACAGGGGGGAAATAAATAAGATAAATCTTCTTGAACACAGAGGCACCCATTCTGGCCCAGAAGTCTGGGAGCTATGAATGTCCAGAGGCTGGGAAGCATCCCCAGGGCAGCCAAGAACCCAGGTCTGCTCCCTGTCCCCTCTCCTGGCACCTGGATGGGCAGGCAGTGATTGTGAGGAGGCTGCTGGAATAGCCTGGCTTTGGGAAAGGATCATTCTATCAAAAAAATTGGAAAAAAACCCCAACAAACCCACCCATTTCTAAAGGGATGAACTCAGCAACCAAAACCTGACTCTAGCCCTTCCCTCAAATTCCATGGACAGGTGTGCTTCACACCCAGTGTGTGTGAACCCATCCCCTTAGCTGCACAACTCCTCTGGCATTTCATCCTGCTGGAGCAAAGCTGGATCAAAGGCCCAGTCCTAGAAGATGAGGAGAGTGAGGACAAACCACCACTTCCCACATGCTACTTACTGCCCTCTCCCCTTGGCTCTGCACTTTTGTGCCCAGCTCTGGTTTTTACAGTTTGCAGCTTTTCATGCCACATATTTCCATATCTTTTCTAGCACATACCCACTGCTGGGAGAAACTGATGACTCTGGGAGCACTTCCCTGTTTTCCCCCTTCAGGTATATTGGTAGCAGACCTGCCACAAGGAAAAACAGCCTGATCCTGTCCTAACTCTGCTGCTCACAAGGCAAGTGTCTTCACCCTGCCTCCAGGACAAAGACAAAGGCAAAGCGTTCCCAGGGATTGCCAGTGATGGGTTTGATTGTCTTCTGTTTGCCTTCAAACTGAGCCAAAGTTCTTGGAGAGTGCCCTCCGAGGCATTGCCCCCAGGATATCATGAGGTGAATCTGGCTGTACACCAGAAGATCAGGGCCACCTTCCAAAAAAAGGGTAAAATACATCTGGGCTGGCAGGCTGGAGATGCACCATCAAACAAGACAAGGTCAGGGGCAGAAAGAGTGCCCAAAGGAAACAGGGAGGATAAAAGGAGCCTTTGTGAAAACCCCATGTCCAAGTCCAGGTAAACAGGAAGAAATTCCTAAATGCTCAAAACTGTGGTTGGAGGGAGCTCCCTGTGTGCAGGTGTGTGCCCAGTGTTGGCAAGGACTTTGTTTTGATGATCTGTCTCCTGCCAGCTGCAAACAGGCTCCTGCAGCAAGAGCTGGCCAGCTTCAGAGGGGCTTTTGTCTCCTGCTGGTCATCTGTATGGCTGAGGGCAGCCATCAGCCTGCCCTGGCTCCCTCCAGGCTCCCTGGCCTTTTTTTTTTTATCATGCCTGCCCTGTGGATTCCCATCCTCCCTGTAAGACGGGAGGGCTCCAGTGGGAAGGAAGAGGTGTA
>NW_009952798.1:3136763-3143634 GCF_000747805.2 Chaetura pelagica
AGGGCTCCAGTGGGAAGGAAGAGTTGTAGGGAAGGGGCTCTGTGGGATGCTCCTGCCCCACCTCTGCAGCTCTGAGATGCCTCCTTGTCTCTGCATCCTCCTCTCATTGAATTTAAGCTGAAATCAGCCAGAACCAATAGACATCCATCTGGGTATGACAAATCAAAAAAGCTGCCTGAAGGTCCCAGCCCTCCTGACCAAGTCTGAGCTGCTGGAGAGGACCCTGTTTGTCCCCCCTCTGACAGTTCCTCTGCCCTAAAGCTGAAGGAGACTTGTCCCAGCTGCAGCTCTTCCCGGCCTCAGTGTGGGAGGGAAAAATCATCCCTTGGAACCATAGGAAATAAACAGATAATTCAGCACTTAACAAGAAATGCAGGAACACTCATAGCAGAGCAGTCACCCCCAAGGAGGCTGTGACTGTGGTTCTGGCCAGCAGCTATCTCTGCAGAAACCAAGGTCAGGCACGTTCATCTTCTTCTGTCTCAGCAGCTTCAGGCACCACGTCCCCTCTGATTGTGTCTGTGCCTTGTCCTGCAACAGCCCCAGTGGTGGCAGCATCATCGTGGCTTGACCCTGCTCTTCAGGGAAAGGCTATTTTTGTGTCTTCTAGGGGTGAGGGGTTGCTCTCTGCAACTAGACAAACTGTCTCACCCACTCTCAGCACCTGCCCGGGGCTCCTGGCTTGTCCCAGGTGATGTGATCACCCCCACACACACCTTGGGGATCTCTGCCTCAGCTGGGGCAGAATGGGGTCAGCCCAGGGCAAAGTATTGCCTGGAAAAACCAATCCAGACCAGTTCCTGGCTGCTTTTAAACATCAACACTGACTATTTTATACCTTATAAATAAAACACACTTTTAGCTAAAAAAAAATTAAAATAAATTTTAAAAAATCAGCAAGGTCCTGTTTTATTTACTCTCTTCTGAGCAAACTTCATTTTTAATTTCAGTGACATCAGCTGGAGAAGGCAAGCTCCTGGTTGCATCCCATAAACCACAGCACCAAAATCCCCTTCTTTTAGCCAGGCTGGACCAGTCACACGTGTCTCTAGGCAGCCCCTCTGTACCTGCCAGCTGATAAACTGGTGGTAGGTCCCAGCCAGAAAAGGAATTGTGGCAATTTGTCCCGTGTTGTGCTGCAATCCAGGCAGGTGCAAAGAGTTTAATCAGCTTTATCCAGCTCAGCTGGCTGGCTGGAAGGATCACAAACACCCCTCTGGCAGGGCTCTGCTCCTGTGGCTCAGCAGTGAGGTGGCACCTTTCTCTTATGGGACAGCACAGAGAGGGGTTTTGTGGCCTTAATCCCCATGGGGTGGCTGAGGAGCAGAAAGGATAGCAGGGAAGGTGCAGGAGGCAGGATGATGGTTAGGAGGAGGGAGACTAGGGCTGCAGCTCCAGCTGTGGGATCTGCACTTTCCACCTTGGAAGTGGCCAGTGTGTCCACCCAAAGGGAGCTCCTGAGGGGTTAGCCTGCCTGCAAAAGCTGTGAGCAGGTGAAGGAGCTCCTGCAGCAGAGAGCTGAGCTGCAGGACAGTGAGGAGGCTGCAGAGTGTCAGGGAGGCTGAGAATTGAGCTGGTTGATGGTGCTCACTGCCCAGTTGGCCAAATCCTCCCCCACAGCACACGTGGAAAGGAGGGAGAGCCAGTGAAACAGGGGAGGGGAAGGTGGTGAGGAGAAGAACTAAAGGAACAAGCAAGAGGAAGGGGCCTCCCTCAAAGCCTGAGGTGCCCTTGAAGAACCAGTTCACTCCTCAGCAAACAATGGAAGAGGAAAATTACCAACCTACGTCACTGCTGGAGCAGAGCAAGGCAGCTCAATCTGTTCCAAGTATAACAACCAGTGTGTCCAAGAAAAAGCAATGGGTGAGAGTGGTTGGTAGGTGACTCTCTTCTCAGAGGCACCCGTTTGCAGAGCAGACCAGCTTTCTAGAGAGGTGTGCTGTCTACCAGGCATCAGGGATGTCACTGAGAGGCTTCCTGGCCTTTTACACCCAACTGAATGTGACCTGCTCTTGGTGTTTGGTGTGGGTACCACTGATGCAGCCACCACCAGTGTTAAGAGTATTAAAAAGAGGATTTCAGAGCCCTGGAAGCAGTAGTTCAGGGCTCTGGAGCACAGGCAGTACTTTAATCAGTCCTACCAGTCAAAGGGAAGGGGATAGACAGGGCCAGTGGGATCCCGCAAATCAACAGCTGGCTACAGTGAGTGGTGCTGCAGCCAGGGCTTTGGCTCTCTGGGTCATGGGACCAGCTTTGACAAACCTGGTCTGCTGGGGGCTGATGGGATCCACCTGTCAGAAAAGGGGGTGAGAATCCTTGGCTGTTGGCTAGCTAAGCTGGTGAAGAGGGCTTTAAACTGATGTGGTTGGGGGGGAGGGTGGAAACCTCCATTCATCCCACACCAATCAATTCCAAGGTGATGCTGATATCAGTAAGAGATGCCCAGAGCCTATAGGAGGGGTGCAAGTCAGCAGGGGAGCACCTGGAGACCAGCATCATGAAATCCCAGCCCTTCCAGATGGTCAGTTAGCTGGAGGGCCAGCTGAAATGCCTCAATGCAAATGCGGGCAGCATGGGGAACAAACAGGAGGAGCTGGAGATGTGTGTGTGCTTGCAGGGCTATGACCTTATTGGCACCTCTGCTACAAAGGCAGGCTGAGAGAGTTGGGCTGTTCAGCCTGGAGAAGAGAAGGCTCCAGGATGACCTTAGAACACCTTCCAGTGCCTGAAGGGGCTCCAGGAAAGCTGGGGAGGGGCTTTTCACCAGAGAGGGCAGTGAGTGGACAAGGGGTAACGGATTTAAACTGAAAGAGGGGAGATTTAGGTGAGATATTAGGAAGAAATTCTTCACCATGAGAGCAGTAAGGTGCTGGAATAGGTTGCCCTGGGAGGTTGTGGAAGCCCCCTCACTTGTTGAAGGGCAGGTTGGATGAGGCTTGTGCAGCCTGGGTTGGTGGGAGGTGTCCCTGCTCATGGCAGAGAGGTTGGAACCTGATGATCTTTAGGGTCCCTTCCAACCCTCACCATGCTATGATTCTATGTCAGTGGTTGGGTTTTCCTCAAGAAAATGAAGGGAGGGGGCTTGTAGGGCAGGTTTCAAGAAAGAACAGTTTTCACCCTCAAATTGTGGGGAGTTTTCTCTCACACACACCCTTCACCCCCCCCCGATTTCATTACAGTGAAAGCACAACATTTAATAAAACTGTGTCCTTTTAAAAAAAAAAATCAGTCTTACAGACAGGCAGCCTTTGTCCAGAGGTGTAATTACAGGATAAATATGGGATGCAGACCAAGAAGTGTGGTCTGGTCAGGCATGCAGTCTCTTAAAAAAACACAACAGAAAACAAGGCTGTCATTTAATGCTGAAATGTCCACGTGTGCTGCAGCCCCTGGTCCCCTCATGAAGCTGCAGCAAAGCTCCTGTGGGAACCACACTGAGCCCTGCCAGGGACAGAAGAGTGAGGGTGGATCAGCCTCTGGGGCTGGGTGAGGGCACCCATGGCTTGGGTGATGGGTTTCCCTCCAGGCCTGATGCAGAAATCCCATCTGATAGTGCTGAGAGGGGACAGGGGGGATTAGCTTCTCCGATCTCATTAAATGGAGCTGGAGCAAACCAGGAAAAGGGGTGGTGGGGGGGCAGGCTCAGGACAGCTTGGGCAGCAGGCACAACTGATGACATTTGGGACAAACCTTATGTCAAGCTGGAAATAGGCCTTTTTATGCATTTCTGTGGGCCAGCCTGACAGCCTGGCTTCATGGCCAGGCAGACATTCACCGTGCCAGCCACAGGTAGGAGCTTGCCACCTTGGCCAGGCATTAACGTGCAGAACATCTAAGGTGGCATTTCAGAGACTGGCCTGCCTTGACTGCTCTCCCACTTGGTGGGCACCATCTTCTTCTGACTCAAGAAAGAACTGCCTCTCCATGGTGTGCTCAGCCCTGTGGCCAAGGGGGAGGCAGGAAAAGAGCCAGATGTACCTGCTGTCCAAAGTCAAGTCTGGACCAGGCTGGTGGAGGGAAGCATTAACCAGAAAGATCCCGTTTGGAGGGGAATGGTGCACACATAATTCATTGAAGCTCTCCCTGCTGCTCCATCATCTCCTGTCACCTGCAATAACTCCAAGGAGGAGCAGGCTTTGGGCTGGCAGGCCTGTCCCAATGGGACACGTGTCCTCTCACTGCTCTGGGCTACCTGCAGAAGGTGTCTCTCTGGAGACAACAAGCATCACCTCAATGGGGAGGGGCTTGCCTTTCATTTGTTTGCTCGTTTTAAGGCAAGAATGAGGGTGTTGGGGACTGTTTTGTTTCTGGAAGCTTGAGTGCCTTGAGAAGAGGCATTGGTGGATGAAAGAGTGAGGATGCACTTCTTGTGGTCCCTGCTGGGGGCTTTTTTCCACGTGCTCTGTTGGAACACAGGTATGTCATGACTCTGCTGTGGCTTTCCCAATGTGTGATTTTGCTTTTCCCAAATCCATGCCTTTCCCCCTATATGGAAGGACAGGGGCAAGGCCTGGCAGTGGCTGGGGCAGGGTGAGCAGGAGGTGCCCTTCCTGTGGGGACACACACACACAAACAACCCCCCAGCTGGTTGCAGGGTGGGTTTGGCTGCTTTGGTCTTGTCAGGTGCTGTGTGTCCCTCGTGGCCTCCTCCTGAGGTGTCTGGCAAGGAGTGACAGGCTGTGTGTGGGTTGAATGGGAGCGATTACCCCCTGTGGAAATCTGCATGGGCTGGGGGAGCGTTTTGTTTCTGTCCCGAGGTGGTTTTGATGGGAAGCTGGAGGGGTTCCAGGGAGAAATGCTGGTGATGAGCTAGACAGGACAGGCTGGAGCCAGCCAGGGCCGTGCAGGTGAGAATGGGTGGTTGTTGCTAGTCCCTCTGGCCTCAGACCAGTCCCGTTCCCCTTCCCCTTGCTGCTTGTTTTGTATTTCCTTCTCTATCTGTCCTGGCCCTCCAACTCCTGATTTCCCAAGCCCTCCATGCCTGGTAGGATGGGAGAGGGATGCTGGGCACCTCTGTGATGTCCCTGTGGCAGCTTTGAGCAGCTCGTGCTGTTTTGCAAAACAACCACGAATTGTTTTAAGCTTGATTTGAGCTGCAAAAGCCAAGCCAGGCTGTCCTCCTGCTGCAGCACCAGGGAGAGGCGTGTGCCTGTGACCACTGCCCTGGGTCTGGCCACTGCTCCCCCAGGTGCTGGCTGGAGCTCCACGGGTTTTTCCCAGCTGACCTGGCCCTCTCCCCGAGCACCCTGGGTTCAACACCTCAGGGCCAGATCCTGCCTGGCCAGCGAGGTGGGCACACTCAGCAAAAAAACCCTCATCCCCCCCGCCAGGGCTCCGGAGAGGCTGCTCCCCCACCTGCCGGCCCCTGCTCCTCAATGCTGCCTCTGTTCTCCCTCTTGGGTCAAAAAACGTGGCTTTTGTCAGCTCCCTCATGGCAGCCCCGGCAGAAACGCAGCCCAGCTGTGGCCAGCTGTTGCCTTTTACTGATGGATTTTTTTTGTTGTTGCTTGGAGAGGGGGGTGTGGGGCTGCTGGTTGTGGTCAGGGGGGGACCCCTCGGGGCTCCCCAGTGTGAGTCTTAGGTGGAGACAAGGCTCCAGCAAAACGCCTGGGATGTGGGGAGTGAAAGGATGTGCTGCAAAGCGGGCGAAAAAGAGGCATTTTAGTTCATGAAGTGTGAATTGGGCGGGGGTGGGGGGAAGCAGCTGAGCGCCAGGCTCGTGGCAAACACCCTGGGGACCCCTGCTCCTGTGCCAGGTATCTGTCACCCACCCGTGCTGCTGGCAAGAGTTTCGGGGGTCCCACTCCAGGGTATGGGGAGGGGGGCACAGACAAACACCAAGGAGACAGGAGTTGCTTTGGACTCGGTGCTGTTGTATTTTTGTTTTTAATTTAAGAAGTCTGGCTGCCTTCCAGCAGGCAGCCGGGCTTGCAGGGGTGGGGGCAGCCCTGGCACTGGCTGCTGGGGCTCTTGGGGGGAACTGAGAGAGGGGGGAGTTTAGCCCGAGGGTCCCTGGGAGCTCTCCCAGAATCCTGTAGCAGAGCTCGTGGTGGTCTCCAGCCACAATCTGACCTCTGCCACCTCGGCTTGGGGTGTTTCTTCGTGGTTTGTTGTGCTGCTGGGATTTTTAGGCTTCTCCCCTTGATCCTGCATCCCCTTCTTTTTTCATGTAATAAATAAATAAAATTTGCCTGGCAACCCTGGTATGAATTTACACAGGAAAAAAACCCCAACAAAAACCAAACCAACAAACCCAACAAAACCCAACCCCAAACAAATCCCCAAATCCAACTTCGAAGAGCACCAAACCACAAAGTCACCTCATTTCACGGCAGCCCAAGCGCTGCCTGGGACTCTCGTGGGCGTCTCCTGCCCCCGGCATTGCCTCTGGGGCAGTTCCCAGTCTGTGCTGGTGTGTGAAGGCACTAAACCAGTAAGGCTTCTGGGCTCTGGGTCCATGCAGGCACCACAGGGGGTCTCGTCCTTGCCTCCTCCTCGCTGGGGCGGAGCGGCAACGCGGAGGCGCTCGGTCCTGTCGCCCTCCTCTTCCTCGCTGTGGCACCCGAGCCCACCTCCCCTCGCCCTTACAACTCCTGGAGAAATCCTGTAATTCCACCTCTGCCAGACCTTGGGGGGCAGCTCTGCCAGGATCCCCAGGCTCCCGGTGCTGCTGATTCCCACCCGGCAGCGCTGAGGGGCACATCCAGGAGCAGGAACCACCTTCCCAGGCTCGGATCTCCTCCGGGGCCAGCCAGGAGCACAACCGCAGCCCCTCGTTGCGCCCCCCTCCCCGCTTTTACGTGACCCAGGAGGGCTGTGCCTCCTCCAGCAGGCTGAAGGAGCGGTTGGCCAGCGCGGCGGGGCTCTGGGC
>NW_009952798.1:3143755-3144149 GCF_000747805.2 Chaetura pelagica
GCAGCCAGCCCGGCCGCCGCAGCCCCAGCTCGGCCGACTGCCGGATGCTCTCGCAGTTCCCACGCAGCCTCTGCACCTCCTCCTCGCCCAGGGGCGTTTCCCCTTCGGAAGCCCACTTCTTCCAGGTCTCGTACTTGCCAGAGAAAGCCACCATCCGGGAAGCAAGGACGGCCCGGGGGTCCCGGACCAGCTGGATGATGCGGATGTCCAGCCGGGGATCCTCCACCAAGGGCTGCAGGAATTCCAGCTGCCGGATCCGCACCGTCTTCAGGGCCACGTGCTGCTTGCGCCGGCAGGCCTCGGCGGCCAGGGTGATGTTGAGGGGCCCGCAGCGGCGGTTCTTGCAGTGGTACTTCTCGAAGACCTTCTTGGCGCCGGGCGTGCAGACGGGCTC
>NW_009952798.1:3144513-3150321 GCF_000747805.2 Chaetura pelagica
AGCCGTTCTCAGCCGGCGCCGGGCTGGTCTCGGTGCCGTTGTCCTCTGCCAGCGCCTGCGGGGACTGCTTCAGCTTGTCCGACACCCTGCAGGGAGACCCAGCCCAGCCTAGAGGGCGGCAGGACCAGCCCCGTGTCCCAGCAGGGGGATGCTGGGGGGGGTGGGGTGGGAATCCCGCCACACAGGAGCTCAGGATGTCGGGGGGAGATGGGGCAAAAAGCACGGGCTTTTAGGTACCTTCTCCCTACCTGGAGATGAAGTTGTTCTCTTTCTCGATGATGACGAGGCCGACGATGAAGACCAGCAGGATGGCGTACTTGCTCCTCATCTTCAGGCAGTGCAGCAGCTCCCAGGAATCCTGAGGCAAAGAGCATCGGGTCTCCATGGAGAGAGAGAGGGAGGCCGGCGTTCCTCCCGCCCGCCGGGGAGGTGTCCTGGGCTAGCTGCCTGGCATCTTCTGCCCCACTGGCCCTGCCTGTGGGGAGAAGGAGGGTCAGTGCTGTGCTGGGTCTCCAGGATGGGGGGGGGGCAGGGGTCAAGGCTGACCCTTCCCACAAGGGATGAGCAACAAGGTCTTGATGAGAGAGGTCGAAAGGAGGGAGTTTCTGCCCTCAAGGAGCAGCAAGCAGCTGCTCGAGGCCCCCATCACTCCCCCTTCCCAAAATACATCTGCTTGACGGGACCCCTTCCCACCCCAGCCAGCACTGAAACCCAATACCCCAGCTCCCTGACAGCTGCTGGCCAAAAAAAACCTGCTGCTGGCAGCAAGGGCCTCCTCATCCTGATCCACGGGGCATCCTGGCTCCCAGGCTCTGGGAAGAGGAGGGCTGCAGGCTCTGCATGGCTCCTGCCTTCCCGTGGCCACAAAAATGAAACCCAGAGGCCTTCCAGGAAGGATGGCGGGCCGGAAGACGCTGCTGCTGCAGCTGCAGGTCCTGCTCAGGGTGTAAAAAGGCTCTTAGAGGCTTTCTCCAGAAAGCAACCCAAAAATGATGGTGCAGCTGCTCGGAGCAGGACGCAAAACCTGCTGGGAGACCGAGCATCCCTCCCCTGCAGCCCTCCTCTTCCTCTTCCTCTCCCCCCCCCCTCCTCCTCCCAGCGCTGATGAAATCGGGGTGATGGCGACCCCCGCTCTGAGCTGCACCAGATGCTTTGGGGTGATTTTTGGGTGCCAAAGCCACAACAGGGGACCCCAGGGCCAGGTCCCCAGCACATGCCAGAGGTGTGCAAATTCCCACGCCTGGGGCTTGCCAGCTCCCTGGCTCGCACAGCCGGCGTGGGCGCTGCCCTTTGCTCATCCCACTCTCTTGGCCAGACTTTTGGTGACTCAGGGAAAGTCTATTTAGCTTCAGTTTGGCTCTCACCAGGGTGACCCACCTGCTTTCAGGGGTTGATTGGGGGGGTGGAAAAGCCTGGTTCTTTTGGGGGGCCCTCGGTGTTTGCTGGTGGGGAGGTGCTTGTCTGGGCAGGGTGTGGAGAGGGGAAGCTCTGCCAGGTGTTGCGTCACACCAAACTTCCTCCACGTGTTCTGGGGCCAAAAAATGTGCATTTTTTTGGTGTTGCTCACTGTATGCCCCTCCCGCTGGGAAAGAGGGACAGCCTTGGAAGTGCAGGCAGGGAAGAGGGTTTCATCCCCTTGGAGGATCCCAGCTGGAGCAAACTGCTTTGCTCCTAGGGCTTGGCTTTCAGCCTCCTCCTTCCCAGCAATAGCTGCTACCACAAGACACCTACCCCCAGACACCCAGGAAACTGGGGCTTCAGTGGGACACACCACTGGTGGCTCCTGAGCCCCTCTCCTTGGCCACCCCCTTTTCCCCTGCAGAGGGTAGCACCAACATCCCTCAGCACGTGGACATTTTGTGTGTGTAATAGCCCTGTGAGTTCAGTTTGTCAGCACGCTGCTCCTTGGGGACAGGCCAGCAGCTGGGGCAGGTGCCTTTCACCTTGCCACCCCCTGAGTCGTGTGTCCCCCCCCTCCTTGGTCCCTCTTGATCTCCCCAGTGATGACAGGACTTGTCAGAAGATTTGAGCAGCTGAGAGAGGAAACAAAATATAGAAAGCCCTCAGCGAGTGGCCAGGTCTCCCAGCAGAGCTGTTGTCTGGTTAGTGGCCATAAACTGTGACAGCTGCAATTGTGGCATTGCAAGGAGTGATGGTGGCAAATGGTCTGCATCCCTCTCCTCCCTGGTGCAGGGCACTGTCCCCTCACTGCCTGGAGCACCCACACAAGGGGGATGTCATGCAACTGCTTGATCGGACAAAACCCCAGCAAAGCCAGCCTGGGATTTTCCCAACTCTGCTGTCCCCAGACCACAAATGATGTGCAGACTAGGAGTTAGTCACAGGGATGGTGCAGAGAGCCCTTTCCAGCAGTCATCCGCAGGCTCAGGGCAGAAATAATGTATTAAATCAACAGCCAGCTGCAAATGTCCTGCCTGGAGCCCAGGGGGTGGTGGCAGCAGGAGCAGGGGCCCTCACAGGGCTGAGCTGTGGGGCTGGGGGACACGTGGGGTGACCTGGTGAGGGTGGCTGGGTCTGCTCAGCATCCTGAAGCTCTTCCTTGCTGGGGCCCATGCAGCACAGCCCGGCCAGGGCAGGCAGCAAGCCACAAGTGTGCCTTTGTGAGCGGGAACAGAGGGGCTCTGTGTGCCCTGGGGGCTCCCTGCTGCGCAGGGAGGTGCCAGAGGGCACCGGGATGGCTCCCTGCTCCTGCCAGGAGAGCCTGTGGGACGCTGCTGCCATCAGTGCCTGCTCCCAAGGGATCAGCACCTGGAAATGGAAATGAAAACCATCCCCAGCGGTGGCTGGCCAAGGCTCGCCCCTTCATCTGCACGTCTCAAAGCTGGGATGAGTGACTTCCAGGAGCACTAAACTTGAGACGCCCTGAAAGGTGGCAGAGGTGGCTTGGGGGAACTCCCCTGTAGCTGCTCCCTGGTTTTCCCCAGCCCTCAGGAAATGCTTTTCCTATCAACAGGAACTGCAACAATTCCCACTGTCGAGATGATAAAAGGCATTGCGGATTTCCCAGCTGAAAGAGGCTTTTTCTTTAGAATGGGGATGGGGGTTTTGTTCCCCAGCAAGCTAACTTAATCCCACCACAGCAAGAAGGAAGGATGAAGGGAAGGACTCAGAGATGCCAAATGGGAAGGGATGCCCTCCCCACCCTTCTGCAGTGTTTCAACTGCCCCAAGAGGGAGGAGCAGAGGTTTTCAGCCTCTCCCTGCACAGAGCCGGAAAAGGAGGGTCTCTCACGAAGCTTTGGGGCTCTCATCCCCCTCTTCTGGCTGCCCCAGACACCTGTGGGGTGGGAGCCAGGGAAGGAAAGAAGCCTGCGGGCTGGCAGGGGAAGCCAACTGGAGGTGTGACTGGATGAAGTCACATTTTCCTCCGGTGATTCAACAGGCAAGAACTGAGCTCCTGGATGAGGGACAGCAGCCCAGGACCTACTTGCAAGCTCCTTCCCTGCCTGAGACCTCTCTGTCCATCCAGCCCCCCCTGTCTGCAACCATCCATCTTTGCCTTTGGGGACCTTGTTACCCCTGGAGTAATTCCCTCCACAATTCTTTGCTTCATCAGATTACCAGCAGCAGTGTGAGCCAGCAAAACACAGAGGCACAACAAAGAGATGAGGCGTGGGGGGTTTATCTGCTCTCCCTGCTGCTCTTTGTCTGCAACCTGGAAGAAAAAAAACCCAACAAACCCACCCTGAGCTCCCTCTCTATTTACTCTACCAAACTATTTCCGCTCCCGTCTTCCTCTCAAGCCTGGCCTCGGGAAACGTGCCACGGACACTTCCCTCTCTCCTTTCATCTCCCAGCAATTTTCATCCTGCCCCTGGCTCTTCTCCAAGCCATGGCTCGAGTGAGGCAATGCTCTGGTTTGCCCCCAGGCACAGCTAAGGAGGCTGCCCAGGCAGGTTTGTGGTGTTTTTTTGTTGGTTTTGTTGTTTTTGTTTTGTTTTGTTTTGTTTTGCTTAAAAACGTGTGTATTCAGACTAAAAAAAAAATTGGAAGGAAAGAAAAACAAAAATCACCTCCTACAATGTTTGTGAAGCTGCCTAGAATAGCCCCAAGTCTCATCAAATTGAAGCCCGGAAACTGCCCATTGGAGGAGAAAGTCGGGAATGCAAAGTCCTGTTCAATTGCTCAAGGAGAGAGCCAAGTTTGTTTCTCCTCCTCTCATTTCCTTCCTGGCTCTGTGCCTCGGTCCTTCAAGCTGCCTTGGCTTGGTCCTCTGCTCCCCTCCTAAATGTGCACCCCGGGAAGCTGAAGCCTGCAGGTGAGGTTAGAGATGGGAGGTTCTGCTCGGGAGCAGCTTAAATTACTCGTTTTACACTCACTGCATGTGCCCTCAGGCTCCAGGTGCACCAGGTCGTCGTCTGTCCAAACCTTTATTGTCCCCTCCAGGCAGCACATGGAGCCCTGTGATGACCCAGATGAGCTGTCCTTGCTCCTCCTGTCCAACCAAGTGCTGCCCAGAAGGGATTTACAGGCTGGTACAGTAGCCCAGGTGACAGGAGCAGCCCAGGTTTTGTGGCCAGGACACTGATCTTTGCTTTCTCCTTGGGTGGTGTCCTAAGAGAGGTGTTTTCTCCTGACCCAGGAGAGACACCAGTGCTGGGCACAGGGGACAAATCCTGCATCTGGGATGTGTGCTGGACTGTCTTGCCCTGCTTTGATCCCCACACCAGCGGGGACCAGCCAAGCTGGAGAACAAGCCTGTAACCTTGAGACCAACTCGGTGGGAACCACGGATGCTTGAGGGGTGGGGGGTTTTTTGCAGCACTGCCTACAGCAAAGGGTGGGTGACCAAGCCTGCTGGGCAGGGCAGGGGTCCGGAGAGCAGACCACCAAGAATGCTGGCTGCTGTGCATGCCACCACCCCCCAGGAACCACAAATGACCCGTCCCTGCTTCAATGAGCCCTTTCTCTGGAGCGCTGAGCCCCTGATCCCTCCCACTGCCCCGAGCTCCTTCTCCGTGCTAGGCTGGAAGCTCCTCTGCCAAAGGCACCGCAAAAAAACAGGGATACGGCTCATCCTGTGCCCTGCTCCACTTGCCTTTCACCCCAAGACAGCCACCTGAGGCCCTCCAGGGACTTCCAGGTGGTGATGAGATGTTCACCAGGGGAATGGTGAATCCCTGCTGCCCTTGGGAAGATGCAGACCCTGCCCAGTTCCCGGCAGCGCAGGGAAAGCAGGGGTGTGGAAACGAGTCTTACACCGAAGCAACTTGGTGGATGTGGGAAAACTGTGATGTTAAATCCCTGTCCTTTCTCCCCAGGGTAACCCCAGGCCAGCCAGGTCCCGTCTGGGCATCTGGAGCCGTTATAAGGCGCTGGTGTTCCCAGCTCCAGCAGGAAAGCTGCCGACTCCTGGTGGATGGAAGGCGGCCGAGGAGGGCCTGGGCACCCCAGCAGCCGCCCTGGGGCAGCAGGGGAAAGGGTGAGGACAAACTTTCCACTGCTCCCTGCGAGGGGCTGGCGAGCCGGATGATGCAACTCCGGGATGGTCGAGGAGAAAGTCTCCTTTGCTCCAACCCAGACGTGCTTCGCTCCGGCTGGAAGCTCAGCACTGCCAGCTGGAGATCTCGCCCCTTTTACATTGATTTTCTTTATTTTTCTTTTTCTTTTTTTTTTTTTTCCTTGTTTTTTTTTTTTTCCTTTTTTTTTCTTTTTTTTCCCCCGGGGCCCCTGCACGGAGACAAAGGAGCCGCCGGGGCCGGAGGGAAGCACAAAGGAGCCGGGAGGCCGGGGGGCTCCACGACCGCATCCCACCCCCTCGGGGGGGAACGCACCCGAGGAACCCCCC
>NW_009952798.1:3150666-3153891 GCF_000747805.2 Chaetura pelagica
GGGGCGGAGCTGGGCAGGGTCCCCGGTCCAGCCTCCCCTCTGCCTGCCCTCCTTCCCTCCCTGCTGCCTGCCGGGGCTGGAAACCGGGGAACTGGGGGAATGGGGGGGGACTGGGAGTGCCCAGACACCTCTAGGAAATGTCCCACCGAGGGGCGTCCCCTCCCGAGCACCCGGTTCAGCCTCCTGCCCAAAGGGTGGTCAGGGCTTTATCCTGGCAAAGCTCCACGGATGGAGCCAGCGCGACCTCTCCAGACAGGCTGTTTATCCTTCCCTCTCTGCTCCCGACCACTCCTGTCCCACCTTTCACCCTCCCGCCACCTGAGGAACCTGGCTTCCTCTTCTCTGCCAGCGCCTTGCAGGCGCGGGAAGGCTCCTTCTCCTTTGCCCTGGCCCAAACTGGCTCCAGGCTCAGCACCTTTCTCCCCAAACCGGGTGCTCAGGAGCTGTGGATGGGTTTGTCCACTGAGCACCGTGGTGTGTCCTGCTGGTGAGCACCCACCTGTGTGCCCCAGGAGGGCAGGGGGGGGTCAAGGCCATCCTACCCAGGATCCTGCTGCTGTGACACCCCCATGACACCCCACCTGTGCCACAGCCCTGGTTATGGAAGACTGGGTCCCCCCCTGGGTCCTGGGTCCTGGGAGAGGACCAGGAGCTTTGGGGGACACAATCCCCACAGGACTGGAGTCTGGAGCATTACTTAAATTATCTAGAAGCTGCTGTTTCTGGCTGATGTGCAGGAATCCCTCAGAGCAGCTCCCTCAGAGCTCTGGAACGTTAGGCACTGAGGAGCCCAAAAGACAAAAAGCAGAGGGAGATCCCCCCCCAAAATAGTCCCCCATAAAAAAGTTTCAGCCCTGGATTCACATTCCTGGCATAGTTTTTGTGCTGCGCATGTGGGACAGGCAGAAAAAAAAGAAGTAGGTTTTCTTGGCTTTCCTGCATGGTGACCTGCCCAACTTGTGAGGGGCTTCCTATTAGCACAGGTAACGTGTTTTGGGGTTTGCTAGCACCATGCTTGCAGCAACAGGGGGTGTGTGCAAACCCTGACACCCATGTGCTCATACAGGGGTGTTCATATATATATTCATACATATAGATCATAGAATGGTTTGAATTGGAAGGGACCTTAAAGATCACCCAGCCCCAACCCCCTGCATGGGCAGGGACACCTCCCACTACACCAGGTTGCTCCAAGCCCCATCCAACCTGCCCTTGGACACTTCCAGGGATGGGGCAGCCACAGCTTCCCAGTGCCAGTTTCTCACCACCCTGACACTGAAGAATATGCCTCTGCCTAAATGAGGCAAAAACCCCAGGGCTGGCAGGGTCAGGCCTGTGCAGGCTGTCAGGTTAATCACGTCAAAAAGGGAGGCTCAGTCCGGCTGGCTGCACACTCCAGGGCTTCCGTGGGGTTTCTGAAACATTTCTCAGTGCCTCGGTTGTTATTTCCATTGGAACAGGGAGTTCTGCCCCGGATTTTGTGGGCAGAGGAGGTCTTGGTGAAAATACAACCCTCGTAAGTTAATCATTTTGAAGTGAGGGCAGGGAGAGGCCGGTGGGGAGTGGGATGCCAACCCAGTAGGGTGTTGCTGCCTTTGTAGGGTGGTTTTGTGCTGGTCCCAAAGGGGTGGCAGGGGCAGAGAAGGGGCCCTTTTCCCCACCACTGCAGAGTGGGGTGCAGTGTGGGGCTGAAACCCCCCTACCCAAGCCCTGGAGTGTGCTCCCTGTCTCCTCTGCACAGACATGGAGCTCCAGATGGAGATCACCTTCCTGCTCCATCAGTGAGTAAAGCTGGCATGGGGAGGGACAGAAGTGTCTTCTGCCTACAAACTGCTGAGGGAGGTGGTGGGAGAGGCAGAGTTGTGCCTCCTTGCCCTTTGCTACCCATGGGATCACATTCCTCCCTTCATCACCCACTCCTCTTCCCCTTGCTCCCTGTGTTGCACACGCGTGTGCACACACACGCCTGCCACGTGGGAGGAGGCAGGGTCCTCAGAATGACATCAGGAGCAAGGCAAGTGGGATATGTCACTATAGCAATGAGGAAGCTCAGGGTTTTCAGGAAATCAAGGCATCCAACACCCATTTTCCACCATCAGTCCAGGCTGATGATGATGGACCTGGTTGGGCTCTGATTTTCAAAAAAAAAAAGAGGCTTTCACTGGTCTTTGCTGTTAGAGCTGGGGCAGCATCTGCCTAGAAACCTGCCTGCAGGTTGCATGTTGCCAAAATCTGTGCCCAAGTCCCTTCCAGCACTGTCTGGTGGCATCTGGCAGCAGGACGTGGTGATGGGGCACCTGGAAATGGTCTGGAAGCTGCGGTGCAGAGGAAACCCAGTTCTCCCTTTCTTTGCTGCTTTGCCCGGAGGCATTTCATGATTTTACTGCCCAGAAAGTCGGTATGTGGCTTGGAAATGAGAGAAAGCAGAAGGATGCCTGTTGTCCAAAGAGGATGACACAGACAAGGCTTGGTGTCAAGGCTGAATCTGCAGGGACTCATTTCAGATTTGTTTCTTGCTCCCCAGAAGGTTGGAAACCTGTTGTCAGCCCCCCTCCTGCTTTCCATGGGCATGTGCCTGAGCTGTGCTGAGCTGCTTTTTGACATGTGCCTTGGAGAGGTGACAGTGAGTGGAAGGGGAACAACCTGCCAGCTGCAAACACTCCAATTTCTTTTTGCATGAGGGACTTTCACAAACACAACCTGGGGTTTAATACTTTCCAGAGGCCAAAGGCACCCGGGTGCAGTGGTTTCAGAGGACAGGACTCCACAGGCACCTGCAAATGGCAGGATTTCCCTCCTGGGGGAGCATGAAGGCTACCTGTGAAAAAAAGCAGGCAATGCCCAGCTCCTAGGAGAAGAGCAGCCCAGTTTTCCAGGGGAGTGTGCCATGTCTACCCATCACCCATTCCTGACCTTCCCAAGCCAAGCACTGTTGGGAGCCCTGACACAGCTGTCCTGACTGAAGGCTGGTATGAGGAAGGCACCAGGGTGAAACCCCTGGTTTTCTGCCAAGGGCTGGATGCAATTTCCTGAGCACCCACCCAACCTCTCCTTGGACTCTTCCTCTTCGATGACCTTCCCTGCAGAAACTTCTCAAGGGCACTCTCACCTTCTCTGTTTATTACCAGTATTCAGCTCCTTAAAAAATTCCTTCCTTCCTTCCTTCCTTCCTTCCTTCCTTCCTTCCTTCCTTCCTTCCTTCCTGCCTTCCTTCCTGCCTGCCTT
>NW_009952798.1:3154626-3162542 GCF_000747805.2 Chaetura pelagica
CTTCCTTCCTTCCTCCCTCCCTTCCTCCCTCCCTTCCTCCCTCCCTTCCTCCCTCCCTTCCTCCCTCCCTTCCTCCCTCCCTTCCTCCCTCCCTTCCTCCCTCCCTTCCTCCCTCCCTTCCTCCCTCCCTTCCTCCCTCCCTCCCTCCCTCCCTTCCTCCCTCCCTTCCTCCCTTCCATCTCTCTCTGTCTAATTTTTCATGATCTTTCAATAATTAAAGGCAAACCCCACCCCGTGGGGAAACCTCCCCCCATGCACCCACAAGCGAGGTGCCTCACCTGACAGCTCCCATCCCAAAGACTATTTAAAAGTACTAAAAGCAGAACTTAAACCAACATCCACAAGCTCAACTTAGAGCCACCAAGGTGATGGAGGGAGGGGAACATCTCCCTGCTGAGGAAAGGCTGAGGCAGCTGGGTCTGTTGGGCTTGGAGAAGAGGAGACTGAGGGGCGACCTCATCAGTGGTTACAAATCTGTTCAGGGCAGTGTCAGGAGGACAGAGCCAGGCTTTGTGCAGTGATGTCCAGTGACAGGACAAGGGGCAGTGGGTGCAAACTGGAGCAGAGGAGGTTCCATGTGAATGTCAGGAAGAACTTCTTTGCTGTGAGAGTGACAGAGCCCTGGGACAGGCTGCCCAGAGAGGCTGTGGAGTCTCCTTCTCTGGAGACATTCCAACCCCCCTGGACACGTTCCTGTGTGATGTGCTCTGGGTGCCCCTGCTCTGGCAGGGGGTTGGGCTGGGGGAGCTTTCCAGGTCCCTCCCAACCCTGCAGATGCTGGGATGATGCTGCGGCCCCTCAGCGCCCCCTGGTGGCGCCGAGGCGCACCCACACCCCCCAGCCCCTTCGCAAACTGGTTCCCAGTCTGCCGGCCGCAGCCCCTTTACTGGGAGCGGCCCCAGCCCCAGCTTCGCTTTGGGGAAGTTAATGTGAGGATGAGAATGGGAGAGGACCTTCCATTACTTGAAGGGGCTCCAGGAAAGCTGGGGAGGGACTTTTCATCAGAGAAGATGGTGGTAGGACAAGGGGTGATGGTTTTAAACTGAGAGAGGGGAGATTTAGGTGAGATATGAGGAAGAAATTCTTCACTCTCAGGGTGGTGAGGAACTGGGATGTGTTGCCCAGGGAGGTTGTTGATGCCCCATCCCTGGAGGTTTTTCAGGCCAGGTTGGATGAGGTTTTGTGCAGCCTGGTCTGGTGGTTCCCTGCTCATGGCAAGGGGGTTGGAGCTGGATGGTCTTTCAGGCCCCTTCCAACCTTCATGATTCCCTGATTCTATGATTCTATGATCCTCTCCCTGGGGTCCTGCTTGCTGGCTCTGGGAGCTGGAGGAGGAAGGAGAAGAAACCAAGGGTCCACATCTGCTTTTTTGGTTCCTCCTTCCCCACTCTCTCATTTTCCACAGATTCAAAGAATGGTTTGGGTTGGAAAGGACCTGAAAGACAAGTTCCAACCCCCCCAGCATGGGCAGGGACACCTCCCACCAGCCCAGGTTGCTCCAAGCCCCATCCAACCTGCCCTTCAACCCTGCCAGGGATGGGGCAGCCACAGCTTCCCTGGGCAACCTGGGCCAGGCTCTCACCACCCTCACAGCAAATAATTTCTTCCTAACATCTAATCTAAACCTCCCCTATATATGAAGCCATTCACCCTCATCCTCTCACTCGCTGCCCTTGTCAAAAACCCCTCCCCAGCTTTTCTGGAGCCCCTTCATGCACTGGAAGGTGCTCCCAAGGTGTCCCCAGAGCCTTCCCTTCTCCAGGCTGAACACCCCAGCTCAGCCTGTCTTTGTAGGAGAGGTGCTTCATTTCTAGATGAAGCAAACCTGCCCAACCCTTGCCTTCACCCCCCACTCTTGGCATCTCTGCTTCTCTCTTAATTTTCATGCCTGTCCTTGCTGGCAGAGCCCTCCCAGGGGGGGGTTGTGGACCAGAGTGATGGACCTGACCCAGGGATGTACAGCCCTAGTGTGTCAGCTTCCACCTAGAAGGTGCTGCCTGCATTGCTGTCCAAGAAGAAGAGGTCAGGAAGCCCAAACAGCAGCCCTCTTGCCAGGACACAGGGGAGGTGATGACCAGCAAACAGCATGGAAAGGGTGATCCCTAAACCCACAGTGATTGCTGGAGGTTAGGCCTGGCTCACTGGGCCTGGGGCTGTTAAAGACACTAATTCTTTGCTGCAGGGGCAGTAGGACAAGGTCTCTGCAAGGGAAACAGCAACACTGCACTGGTCATCTGGCACAAGGGACATTCCCAGAGTCACCAGGCTCAGCAGGTGACCCGAGGAAGGGGTTGCTACTGCCCATAGTGAACTGATACTTGGCCAGTTTCTATCCATGGTGACAGCTGATGCCTCGTGGTTGCTTTTCTAGCTGTCCCCTGCAGGCAAGCTGCCTCGTGCAGCCCCAGCACATCCCATCATTCCAGATCCCCAGAGGGATTTTCAGCTGGTCTTTTTCTCCCCTCAAGCAGCAGGTAAGCTCAAAGCAGGCAGCATGAGCTTGGTGGGAAACTCAGCCAGCCTGCTTTTGACTGACCTCCACACATCCTGCCCCCCCTTCCTGCAGCCCCCACAGCCAACCTGGGTGAGATCTTCAACTGACCCTGCTCTGCATTTTCTGTTCCTTTTCTCAGTTCTGCTTCTCTAAAACTGCTGAGGGGTGAAATCAAGAAGTGATCCTGGGTTTAATCATCACAGACACTTTCCAAACCTGCAACACAAAGATTCACTTTGCCATGATGAGAGCAGCTGAGCTGAAGAGAGGCTTCTTCTGGTGAGAAGAGAGGCTGGCAGACCTTAGTGGAAAGTGCCTCTGATGTCCCCATCCTGGGGACAGCCAGCAAGGCCAGGTGAGCAGGAAGCTTTGCGCTTTCTGGTTTGGCTTGTTAAATCTCTGGCACAGAGGGAAAAAAAAGGGGAGTAAAGGTTGAGAGGGGATGAAGTGCAGCCTGTGAGCGTTTGTGCCAGTGCCATTGGCTTCCAAGCTGCTCTGCAGTCAAAAAAATGCCATCAGGTGACTGTCAGTGGCTTAGTAAGGTCAGCAGCACCCTCAGCTGGGCAGAATCTGGGTCTCCCTGCTCTCTACACAATGTGGAAAACTTCCCTCTCTCCCAACACACCATTCAAGGCAGGGAACTCTACTTAGGATCAATCAATAAAGCTCCTTTTGCCTGATACTCCAGGCTGGGAGATTGCCCAGCCCTGCCTAGGAAGAGAAAAGCCCTGTAAAAAGGAGCTGAATGTGCTAAAGGGCACCAGGCACCCACCCTGAGCCTTAGCAGGAGAAGAAACATCTGTCCCATTTTCTCCCCTCTGAAAGAAGGAAGTGAGAACTGCCTTCTGCTGAGCACCCAGCACTGAGAAACCCCCAGGGATGACTCAGGTTTTTGGATGCTCAGCACCCAGCATGGGCTGCTCAGCCCTGTTGCCTGCTGGGTTTTTGCTGAAGAAGTTTCCACAACAGAGCAGGTGTCCTCAATGGGACTGGAGGCACAAAGGTTTCTCCATGCTTCTCTGAAGCTAGAAAATGAGATTTAGCTTTGCTATGTGGGGGATTCAGCTGATAACTCCTCTTAAAACTCCCCTTGGAGGTGTATCATGGGTGCAGAGGCACAGACCAAAGTGTGTGCCAGGGTGTTCTCTTCTGCTCCTCCCTGAGAACATCACGAGATGGTCTTAAGAGAACAAAAAGTAAGTCTTGCTACTTACTCATAGCTTAGCTACAGCCTTGGTGTTAAGATGTTTGTGAGGCAGTCTGGTTTTACCAAAATGTTCTCAGATGTTGGTGAGACCTTTGAGAAGCCTTAGGCTGGGAGAGGGTCCTTGAGCTGAGTGCTCTCATCAGTGGGGTGTATTGATGCAGGTTATTTCCTTCCCCTGATGTGCTAGTTGTATCTCATCTCTCCTGTTGCCCTGCAAGTTCCTGACTTGATTATATCTGCCTGAGGCAGGGGAAGAGAAGAGACCACCCTGTGCTCTTTTTCTGTCCCTGCCACATGTTCCTTCTCCCTTTACCTTGCATGCAGCAACGTGAGCCTGAAAACTTAACTCTTCTTGTTTTTCTTCTGCAGGGTGAGTTTCTAGTCAGATCAGGAGCTGATCAGATCTACCCAGGGTCAGTCTCAGCCAGGAAAGTGACAGGAGAGTGTGGCCAGGGTGCAAGAGACAGCAGGGTAGACCCTTCCAGCATCAGCTCAGGCATAAGTCTTCGCTCTGAACATCACTGTGGACGCACAGAAACCTGGACAGACAGACAGACATTTATCCTTTTCTGAAACACCTCTCAGGTTTGAGAGTCCCCAGCCACTGGCTGAAGGATCTGAGATCACTCTGGTGTGTGACTGCTGCGAGTTTGCTTGACTGCCAAGGTTGGGGTGTTGGGTTTTGAGGGGGGTTAATTCATCCTGGAGCTCAGCCACTGCTTGCAGAAGGGCAGACTGTGGCTTCTGACAATCCCCTGGTAGTCATGGTGTAGTCTTGTTGATCTGCTAACAAAGGAAGGTAACACCTCTACCTGGAAACCTTGTCTGGCTTGGTGATAACCAAATTCCTGCTACTTAAGGCACAATAAGGGTACCAGGACCTTTGAAGTCTTTTGCTCACAAGGGGGAAGGGCCTTTCCCATGAAGACATGGAAACAAAAGCAGCAGAGAACAGAGAACCTGGGGACTTCACTGGAATGTCCATAGGGTCAGCCAAGCCCTGTAGCTGGACCTCTGGAAACCCACATCTAGGGAATGGCACTGCAAGGATGAGATGTGCTTCTCCACCCTGGCAGCTCTGGATATGGTAGGAATCATTTGAAAGGCATGTCATGGAAGGAGAGGTGGTGTGTGACACAAGGCAGGACCCATATGTCCCAGAGATTGTCTCTTGGAGATCAGCCACCTTGGGTGGACACCTGTAGGAAGAAACACCACTACACCATGGTCCTTTGGGTGTAGCCAAGAGGACAACTGGACCTGCTGGTAGGAAGGCTGTCATCAGGCTGGTTGTTCAGAGCAAGCTAGGAAAAGATGATGGGGAAACCCAGATGCTTTTGCTAGAAATCACTATAAATTCCACATATCTTCTGATTGCCCCAGGTAGCATCAGGAAAACCAAATAAGAGCAAAACCTGCTCACTTTCTAAGCTTCCCTGTGAAATAGGAGAAGTTCAAACCTGATAATCCTCATTTTCATTGAAAAAAACCCACAGTTTCTGAATCTCTTAGGGTTAATTAGCTCTCGTTTTCAGATGTGTTAGCAAGGACAGAGCAGGGCTCTGAAGCTCAGCCAGCTGAAGGAGCAGAGAGAGAGATCAGCCACAGCTGAGCAAAAGGAATTACAACCTGAGGGGAAGCACCTGTTGGATAAGTGTTAAAGGACAACTCCAGTGTGGGCTGTTGGAGGAGAGTGAGTTTATTTCACTAGATTTGTGGCAGGCTCCTGAGGTGTCCTGGGTCATTTTTTTTTTTCCCCCCTTCCACAAGTGGTAGGTTTGACCCAGGGTGTTAAGCCAGGAATGGCATTTTTTCTCTTCTTTGCAGGGTGGTTTCTTGCATTTTTCTCTTTTCTATGGGCTCAGCCATGCTTTTGTTCTGCAGCTTGGCTGGGTCACAGTGCCCAGGGTTGAGGGTAACTCCTACGCCTCCCTTCCCTGGTGGATGGATAAGAAGGGTTTTGTTTCTCCTCTGACGTGTCCCATGGCAAACAAAGCTCAGCAGAACTGTGAGCTGGATCCTGGCTGTAGCTGACCTCCTGTGGGTAGGTGGTGCTGACTTCTCTCAGGCCCTGTGATTTACAAATGGAGAGTTAAAAGAAGCCTTTATGGAACCAGTTGGTTCCTGGGAAGAGGTGAAGCACAACTCTTAAACGACACGTCAGGTGATAATCACGGACATGGTGATTTCCATGGAAAACCAGGCTGCAGGCTTCCTTAGTCACAGTCCTGCCCATGGAAGCCATAAAATATCTCTGGCCTTGTGTTTGATGATTTGAGGATGTGCTCAGATGTTTCCCCAGCTGCTGCTGTGGGAAGGGCACAGCAGGATGGGCTGCTTGCAGGGAATTTTCCTGGATTTTCCTATGACATCCAAAAGGGCTGAACTGTGGGGTGTCTGTGCTGCTTGTGCTGCAGTCCAGCTGGCTTTTGTTGCTGCTGTGAAACTGGAAGGTGAAGAAATGGTAACAGAGGCTCAGAGAGTTTGAGGTGGGGTCTCTGTGTCAGGCTTGGAGCAAGCAAGGGCTGAATGCTGAAGTGGGCAACTTGCTCCTGGCCAGCCACATCCCAGACTCAGCTGGGGCAGCAGAAGAGGGAGATGGAGTCTCTTGACTCTATTTTTAGCCTTTTGTACAAGAGAACAACATTCAGATGCCTATGACTAGTGGGTGGGGGTTGTGTGCCACCGGTGACTGCAAGATGATGAAAAGAACTTGTGGTGGGAGAAGCCACGGTGGCTGGGCTCCCACTTCCCCCACTCTGTGTCCTTGTGACTTTGATTAATCCAAACCCGTGCCAGTTCTGGCTGGCACTTAAAGCTGCTGTTGCAAACTCGGTGCAAATCCACTGCCTGGCTTTGGTGTCCTCAACTGTGAGTGTGCAGCTGAGCTGGGATCACCTCCCATCTCCCCCATCCATTCCATCTCCTGACCCTCCACACCAGCTCACACCTTGCTTCCTCATCTGCCTTTCTGAGGACAGCTCACTTGGGCTTTTACTTCCAGTCCCAACTCTCCTATTTCATACCTTCTTCCCCAAAGAGTTTGTTCCCTCCAGTGCCACTTTCACTTCGGATAATGAGGGAAGAGAAATAAAGTATTTCAACAGTGGAGGAAATGGTATGAAGGAAGCCTGGGGGATGGGTGTCTTCTCAGTCTTGCAGAAGCCCTTATAGCTTTCTGTCCCCTGCCAGCTCTTATTTTTTCCTGCAAAGTCTCTAATACTTGCTGCTTTTCCTTCCAGCCGTGATTCCCCGGAGTCCCGTGATGATCTAATCACTTCCCTGTGAGCTGAAGGGAGTCAAAGCAGACTTTCCATCTGCTGTGAAAGGGCTGGATTGAAACAGCCTAGCCCTGCTGAAAAAAAGCCCTTAGAGCTTCCCAGTATAATCCTTGAAAAAAACCTGCAAAATAGAAAAGGAACCGGGTTCTGTAACAGCTCTTTGGTTTTGGCAGGCGAGTTTTGCCCGTTTCTGGCTGGCAGGGCTGAAAGCAAAGGCCATGTAGGTGATTCCCCTGCCCCCCAGGCTTTGGGAGAACCAAATAAACAACTCCCACCCTTTCTGAGAGGGGCCAGGCTCTAAGGAATGGAATGGGATGGTTTTTAAAGGACTGAGTTTTTCGTGTGTTGTTTGTTTTTATAGAGGAGACGCCTTAAAAGCACCTTTTGAGAGGTGGGATGGATGGGTCTGCAAAGACCTGGCTGCTCCAGAAAAGGGTTGGTGAGCTTCAATGCAACAGCACAGTGTGATGGAGGGAGGGAGAGCAGAGATGGGCAGGAAGAGGTAAGGGGCACTTTTCTGTTCGTCCGTCTCTTTTACAGCAAAAACACCCAAAAAAGCATCAAGCCTCTGACTGGAGAGGATCTGCTTTGAGTCTCTATGGAAGAGCTTTGGGGAGCTCTGCTCTGTTGTACCATGGGTGGGAACCAAGAGTGTCCCAAAATCCTCCTCTTTTGCTCTGTCAGACTTTGTTTTCATGGGATTTTTAATGGATATTTTTAACTCCATCACAAATTTGTCTTTCTTTTCTTCCCAGGTAACCTGTATTTCTAATTTGTTTGTTTTTGAGGGAAGTAGGATTTGCAGGAAAACACAGGACTTCATTCTCCATCCCATTTATAAAAAGAAAGCTGTTTCTCCTTCAAAGGCTGCTGCAGAGGTTTATCTGGCTGCTCACTTACAGCCCTGAAAAGATGACAGAATGAGAGCAGGAAT
>NW_009952798.1:3163146-3164820 GCF_000747805.2 Chaetura pelagica
GGGGTTCTGCTCCTTTGTGCATATCCTTTAAAACACAGGCTTTGCCAGGGGATGCTGTGCTGTTGATTCCCCTGCATTTAGGAGGAATCATCTGCTGTTTTGTCTGCTCTCTTGTTGTTGTAGGTGCTGGTCAGGAATCCTGGTTCACGAGGGCAAAGCATTTATGGCTGCTTGACTCCCTTTGTGTTGATCTACTGGGTCTGAAGCAACAGTTGCCCTGGGATGTGGCCAGGCTGGGAACAAGGGTCTAATCCCAGTAAGTAGTCACTAAGATGTGGTAGAAACCCTGAAACAAAATGCAGCTTGTGGCTCGAATGTGGAACTTGTGACAGCTGACAAAGGAAACACTGAAATGAGAATTAGCTGCACTGATTGGGAGGCTTTATGTTGTGCTTTTGCCTGGAAAATCCAATGCACTTGATGTGACCCCCTTTTGGTAATTAAGTTGTGGCTGAGCTGGATGTGGGAAAGAAGGAGCGTGGCTCCAAAAGGGGATGGTCCTCAACTGCTTTCACCCTGTGCTGCCAGAAATGCAACTGGATCCAGGTGGAAAAATCCCTCCTCCAGCTGGATGGGTGGCTGGGCAGGGTGTGCAGGTGCTGAGAGGCTGGAGAAGGGCAGGGTGGCTGCTGTCTCCTTCCCACAGCCCAGCTGGTTCGTCCTGTGGTGCTCTCTGCACCCTGGGCTGACTCAGGCCACTAATCCAGTAAAGAACCATCTGATTCTGCTGGTCAGGGTTGGTTTTGGTTATTTTTTAATATTTTTTTTTTTTTCTGCCTTAGGGAGCTGGGGCTGCCCAGCACAGGAGGGAGGGGAGAGCAGGTGGGACAGCAAAGCTGCAGCTTTGCTCTCAGATGCAGCCCCTGCAGCCTTCCCTTCTGCTTCAGAAAATGCCCTTGATGCCTCCTGCTTTGGGAAGTATGTCAGAGCTGGATCTCGTTTCTCAGCAGCCTGTTAGCAGTGGGGAATCTGCCTCCAGTCCAGCCAGGACCCACAAGCCAAGCCACTGGTGACTCACACTCCTGCTTGGGCTGGGACAAACTTCAAACGTGGCCAAGGCTCTTCTCAAGGCTGTCATTTGTGGCTGGCTCTGCCTTCTCTCCCGTGGCTTGTTGCAGTCTGGAGTGGAAATGCAAAATGGTCCAAAAGCCAAGGCTGGTGCAGAAAATGCCTCTATTTTTATTATTTCTCCCCCCCCCCAATTCTCTGGTATTAGGTTTTTTCCTCCCCCCCCCCCCTTTTTTTTTTTTCCTTAGCCTCCCCTGCCCAGCTGGCTGGGACAGGCTGCAAAAGCAGAGCCTGCAGGGGCCTCCTGAGATTGCCAAAGAGGGAAGCCTCACGTGTTGCTGCTTATGCAAAGCAGAGAATTGGGCTCCAGGAGGGCGGGAAGGAATGGTGGAAGGGCAGGGTGGAAGGAATTTATGTGCCCTAGGCATAACAAAACTGAAGCATCAGGCTTTCTGCTGCCAGCCTGGTCCAACTGGTTGGTAGGGGAGGCAGCCCTCCCTGGATGCCAGCCCCTGGGAAGTGAGTCATGTGTTTGGCTGCCAGGAGAGTCCCTTGCTTGGCCACAGCTTTCCAGCCTCAGGGAGGATGGGCTCTTCCTACTCACGTTCCCTGTGCAGAGCATGTGCCTCCCAGAAAATGGGGCTTAAAAAAATCAGGCCCCATTCT
>NW_009952798.1:3166971-3169235 GCF_000747805.2 Chaetura pelagica
ATTCTCTGGTATTAGGTTTTTTCCTCCCCCCCCCCCCGTTTTTTTTTTTCCTTAGCCTCCCCTGCCCAGCTGGCTGGGACAGGCTGCAAAAGCAGAGCCTGCAGGGGCCTCCTGAGATTGCCAAAGAGGGAAGCCTCACGTGTTGCTGCTTATGCAAAGCAGAGAATTGGGCTCCAGGAGGGCGGGAAGGAATGGTGGAAGGGCAGGGTGGAAGGAATTTATGTGCCCTAGGCATAACAAAACTGAAGCATCAGGCTTTCTGCTGCCAGCCTGGTCCAACTGGTTGGTAGGGGAGGCAGCCCTCCCTGGATGCCAGCCCCTGGGAAGTGAGTCATGTGTTTGGCTGCCAGGAGAGTCCCTTGCTTGGCCACAGCTTTCCAGCCTCAGGGAGGATGGGCTCTTCCTACTCACGTTCCCTGTGCAGAGCATGTGCCTCCCAGAAAATGGGGCTTAAAAAAATCAGGCCCCATTCTCAAAGTGACGATGGATGAACTGTGGTTCCTCCTGAGGAGCCTCATCCAACAATTGAGCTGTTTGTCTCCAGGGAAAACCCCCAAATCTGAGCCTGTTTGGCAAAAGCAGAAGGTGGGTGCTGCAGTTCCCATCCCCAGGGCCACGTCCCTCTCTCTGGGCAGTTGGCTTCACACACCTGCCCGGACCTGGTCATTGACAGGCTGAGCTGCTCTGTGGGGTTTCCTCCTCTTGCAGACAGTCCTGCTGTCGAGGGCAGGTGGGCACTGCTGGAGCTCTTGGTGCCAGGTTATTCTAATCCCACTTTTAAGTGGCACAGTGTGGCTAAAGCAGGAAAGCTACGTCATGGTGACAATTTCTCAGGAAGCTGTGGGCCAGATAGGATAGGCTTTCTACTTGAAAAAACCCAAACAAGAGTCCCCAAATCCATGGGAATTAGTGAAGCTCCAAGGAAAACTGGGCTAGCAGTGGCTGTCTTGGTTCCCAAAATGAGAACAGATCAGGGCTGGCACCTGCAGAAGAAAAACATCTTGCCTGCTGAAGTAGCTCTCCTGTTCCAGACAGTCTTACTTAACACCCCTCCTTTTAAATATGCTTCACAAAGCTGCTTGGTTGTTTTTTTTTCCTTGTGTTCTGAAGGTAGTAGCTGACTGCTGGTGAGACAGACAAGGTGCACTTTGTGTGCACTGGTGAGATAAGAGAGGCACGCTGAGCCCTGCCTGGGCCGGGTGGATTTAGCAGCAGAGTAAAGGTTGCTTGTTCAGTCTGGCCAAAATTTGCTGTTGGAGGTGGCTTTCTGACCTGGTTGATTGGGTCTGGGTGCCTCTGGCTTTGGGAATTTCCTAAGAGCCCTGGATCCTGGGATAGCACAGGTTTTGGGGGGGCTCTGAATGATGTGCTGATGGGCAAAGAACCTTTTGCTGGATTGCAAGGAGCAGCGAGGTAACAAGCCCCCTGCAGTGGCTCCTTAGCTTGGCTTTTAATTCCTTCACAGGAAAAGGAGAAACGTGCGTGATCCTTGTTGATACGGGGTGACAAAGAGAGACAGAACAGAAGCCCACTTCCTCCTAGAACTGAAAGTCATCCTTAAATCGTCAGCACCAGGGTCAGTCCTTGGAAAATGAACACCTAGGTGTGTTCACAAAGCCCTGCTGAAGGGCCGTGCCTCGGAGACCCCCATGAAACGGGCAGGATAAGCCTCACAGCTTGTGAGCACTTATGTGAAGTGATAAATCTTTTGTGAGTTACAGTGGAGGCTGCAGGGAGGGAAGAGAAACCAGCAAAGCTCTCCAAGCTGGGAGCAGCCACAGACCTTCCCGGGGGACCCTCTGTCAGCAAAAAAACCAGCGTGGGTTGGGAGGCAAAGTAGCTGGTCTGGCAGCTCTGTGTGTCCTGGGGAGCCTGTGAGGCCTGGGGTCCTGCCTGGGAGGGACCAGCTCTGACTCCCAGCTCAGCTGGTTGGGTTTGTTGGTCCAGTGAGAAAACACGGCAGTTTGTTTGCAGTGTAGGTCCGGCGTTCCAGGGGGAAAGCTGCATTTTATTGTATTTATGGGCTAGTTGTGTTCTTCCCATCAGTGCAAAGGGATGGGGGTGGGGGGTGAGAAACTGGGGGATACCGATTCAACCCGGGCTTGTCTTTCCTAATTAACTTTTAATCACCGCTCCTTAGGGCCACAGGGATCGCCTGGCTGCGGCAGCAGGGCCTGGCACGGCACAACCAGGGGGGAAAACCAACCCTCCATAACCCAGCCGGTGGGACGGGGGGGGGAACCCAGAGGGGCGCGGCCCTCGAC
>NW_009952798.1:3169652-3172144 GCF_000747805.2 Chaetura pelagica
GGGAGGGCGGGTGGGCCTGCAGGGTGTTGCTGCCCCCTCAGGAGGAGCTGCCGGGCCTGGTTTGCTGACGGGGCAGGGGGGGCTCCTGAGGTGTCCTGGCCCCTTGTCCCCCCAGGAACCCGCTGGGAGAGCCAACGTGGATGTCGGAGGTGGTCTTTGGCTGCAGAAGTTGTGGTTTTGGGGTTTTTTTTGTTATGGTGATGATGATTTTTGAGGGGGAATGGCCCAGGAACAGGGATCAGGAAGGCGGAGGGAGGGGGAAATCCCGGTGGGAAACCCGCCTTTCCCGCCTGCTGCTGGGAAAAATGACTTCCTGATGGGCGCTCGTAGCGGGAGGGGGAATTTGTGGCCTCACCTGTCACCGGCCGGGAAGTTGTTGCCCCACGCGGGAGCGACTCTCGGACGTGCCTTTTCTCCCCGCAGCTTTGTTTGTCTGCAGCGTTTCAGGGGCTGGTTGGGCGTTAATCCTCTTTGGGCAGCGAGAGGCACTCGTCTCTTTTATCGCCTTCTTGTAGCAGCCTCGTTTCATTAGAGCCTCCTGCCCCACGTGGAAAATTCCACTGATGTTTTGCGACTTGCTGCCTCCTTACCTGTTGTCGCTGAGGTGGAGGTGGTGGTGGAATAACCGATCCATTCTGCCTTTAGCCTTAGGACTAGAGGTGACAAAAGGCAGCCGCGTATTTCATGCTTTGCAGAAGCTACAGAAATGATGAATAGACTGATTGGGGGGGCAGTACCCCTTCTAGTGTTGGTATGGAGTGGCTAGAGATCCTAAAATGGAAGGTATAATAGAGTGATGCACACGATTTTTCAGGGAGTTTTCCTTTAAATAAAACAGTTTGAAGTCTGGAGCTTATTCGCTTACAAGCTTAGCCTGTGACATGTCACAAGTCAAGTAAAAAAAAGCAAAGCCTGACTAGCTGTATAAAAGCCATAGGACTAACCAGCTGGCAGATTACTAACCAGCTGTGCCTCAGAGTTCTCACAGAATTGTACACTGCCTTGTACTTAAGTGCAGTGGTTTAATATACTGGTATTTGGATAACTGAATGGAGAATCTCAGACTTTTCAGGCTGGAAACAAGAAAGCTGACATCAGCTTTCACCCTGCATATTTACCTGCTTTAATAATAAGACTTTTGTGTCTGCTTTGCACCGAGTTAGCTGCTATCAGTTGTTATTTTTGATGGGAACTGTTTCTGAAAAAGTTGTAGTTTCTTGTGCTTTTAAAAGTGAAAAGGATTTCCCTTGAATTATCCACCAGGTTTCCCATTAGGGAAATTTAGGGAAATTATAATGAGAAACCACACCCACAATGAGAGCTAACTTGGTTTACCTGTTAAAGGCATGGGCATAGCAGACTTGTTTGGCTTGTTTGTCTTTTGGAAGTCACTGTTTTAACACAAATAAACACCTGTCTTTTTTTTTCACCCAAATCCTGTTATGACTACAAATTGACTCACCTATGAAACTGTTGTGCAGATTTTCCTGAAGATTTTGCTGTGACTACCTGAAACACCATTTTTTGGTCTACTAAGCTAACTAATCAGCTGTCTCAAAATCCAGCAGCCCTTGGTGTATCCTAATAGTGGAGTGAACTGGCTGGCTTACAGCATGGCTGTTAGGCCATGAGAGTTTTTTAGTTGACCTAGTTAAGAGTGCTTCTGTGCATCTTCCCTTTAAGGGAAAAGGATCTCCAGACTACAGACATGCACTTTGATTATTGCTGGTCTTTGAGACCAGGAATGGAGGAAGGCTGAGGGGGACAGTTGAAACAGAATTTAGTTTCTCTTGAGCTGAATTTTTTTTCCCCCCTTTCAGTAAAATGAAAGTTAAGCTGGACGTGGAACGTAAAAAGCCTGAGGATGTGATCATTTCACTGCACCTAAAAGAGCCTGTGTAATCTTCCTTCCAAGGTTTGAAACTTAATGTCTCATTCCTCTAGCAAACATGGTTCAGAACACTGGAGGACAGGAAAACTGAAGGCTGAGGCAGTCTGACTTGGATTTTCTGGACAGGGTGGTAGATGGAGATAACTGAACTCCGACTGTGCTCTGAGGCAATCAGGCACGTGGTTTCTAACAAAAAAGCTAGGCTGGGGCAGTCCACTGCTGTAGGTGAAATTAGGCAAAGAGTGGAAGGAGTCTCACAGCTGGAAAATACATCCCTGGTTGAAAAATGAATCCCTGTGTTCTTGGAGGAACAGCAGAGGTGAGCTGTGGCAGTGAGGTACCCTGTGACCTGCACCACCTGAAGCGGCGCTTTCACGCATGGCTGATGTAAACCTGCCCTTGCACAACCTGCTCCTTCTTGCCAGAAGAGGTATAAATAGAAAGAGTTGTTCATGGTGGTGTCTGGAGGAGCTGTGCAAGCTGTTCTGCCTGGTCATGCTGGGTGAAAGTGCCCGATGGCACCTGCAGAGCTTCTGGAGTCTCACGCGGTCTTGTTTGCAGTCTCGGTTGGTGCTGTTCAACAGGCCGCAAAGAAGCTGCT
>NW_009952798.1:3172483-3184243 GCF_000747805.2 Chaetura pelagica
GCAGGCCGCAAAGAAGCTGCTCTGGCAAGCTCTGAAAACCGAGATAGTGTAGGGGGTGGAACCAGAGCTTGTCAGCAAAACTGAACGTGCCTCCATCAGCTGACAGTGATGTCACTTGGACCTCTCAGGGAGGCTGGACTATGCTGTTTCAGGGGGAGTTTTATGGCATAACAGGCAGGGGGATTTTTACTTTGTATCTGTGGGGGAAGCCAACCCCTTCCTGCTGGCTGCCAGTGGGCTTTTGTTTCAGGATATCATGTGGATCTGATTCCTCAAAGCAGGTTTGGGTGAACGCCTTAGAACTACATGACAAAACAAGTTTGTGTTTGTTTTTTCTAGAAGGCTTAAACTTCACTCCATTTTCTGTTTAATTTTTTTTCTTGATGTAGAAGCTTTTACATGCAATTAATTTGCTGCTATTAACCAGAGTTCCTGTTGAAGGTTAAAAGGGGCACTTCTGTGGTCTTTGAAGTGTGTATGTATATTGTGGGGCAGTAGTGGTCTGTGTATTTGTTCAGGGAGCAGCATTTAGCAGTGTTTAATTTCAGGTATCAGTATTTTTCTTTCTCTTGAAGAGTATCACGTTTACGCTGTTTACCCTAACTACTTCTTATATTTTGTCCTCTACTTTTGTAAAAGTCTGCATATAGAGACTTTCTTGGAGAGACTGAGTAGATCAGTGAGATTTTCAAGGCTTGTTTTTTCCAAATGTGACAGTTTTAAATCCTCTGACTATGTTCATATTGGGATGCAAACTACTAGTATGCAGAGATTAGGGGATTAACACTTTCTTATTTCCTGTTATCAACTGCTTCATCACTGTACTCCATCGTAGGTTACTCTTTCACCTTTTCTGATGCCTTTCCTTTCCCAAAGGGAGCTTCCTGTTGAGTTGTCTTCCTTGTCTGGCATGTGTTCTCTATGAAAGCACTTCTTTGGCAGCAGTGTGAGCAAGAGTGTTGCTTTCAAGACCACTCTTCTATTTATTCTGACTGTATCTTGAACTGCTTTTCTGTTTTCTGAAATGTGTAAATGTATCTTGATTTCACCAGTGCTTTGCTGGGACTGGAGTGTAACCTGAGGCCAGGCATTTTGCCTTTTCTTACAGACATGAGTCCCTGTGTTACTAGCAGACTTTTCCATTCTTTGTGGTGTGGATATTACTTGCCTAGTGAAAGGAGGATGTTCAGGACAGAATTTCTGCAGACTTGCATGAAATCTCTCTTCCCACCCCTAAAAACAAAACGCCAAACCCAAAACAAAACCAGAAGGAATGGAGGTGGACAAGTATGTTCCAAACATTTAGATGTATTTCTACAGAGATCTGCTGCAAGGAGAAATGCTTCTCATAATTTCTTGGGAATATTTTAACATAATGTATGGGACTGCTTACTCCTGAAGACTGTCAGGTGCCCTTCAATTTTCAAATATCTCTTCCAGATTCTGTCCTAGAAGAATCTCAGGCACAAGTCAGGGCTTGCTTGGCAACCTGGGAGCAGCCTCTGGTCAATGCAGAAATTGCTATTTTGCAACCTTAATAGTAGCACGGACAGTTTACTGAGACAGTAGAGTTGAGTAGTGTATCAGAGTGGGAATACACTCCCCATTTTGGGGAAAACCCTAATCACAGCATTAATTTAAAACTTGTTTCTTGTGGATTACTTTAGTTACAAATATATTTCAAGCTTTATTTTGATCACTGGACAGAAAGACTGTTTTTTATTTATTTAACCTCTGGAATACTGGTAAAAGGCAGATTTCATGCATGTCTTCTGCAAATTGCATGTCATCTCTCAAATACTCTGGTCGTTTTACTGCTTCATTAATCCAGAGGCATAGTAGACTTTTGGCACAAGTTACTACCATCTGATGTGGTTACAACTGTTGAAATTTGACTTAAACTCACTTAACTGACCAGAGAGTCTGTGGAGTACTGAGCCCTTCAGATAATGTCAGGTTGAGGTCACTCCTTGACTTGTTGACATTTTGTAAGATTTGGTGAAGAGAAGTTGATCCCTCTTGACTTCTTTAAATTAAACACACTTTGCTTCTGCAGCTCTCAAAAGAATTGGGGTAAAAGTGAGTAACTAACTGAGCATAGGATGGCAGAGTCTGATGCATTTGCTTGGTCTGTGCGCCATTTCTGGGAGATTATGGATGGGTTTTCTTTAACACTGCCAAGTGGGACAGCCTGGGAAAGAGCATCCCCCCTGCTTAGTATATTAGTATACTTGGCTCTTTCTCAAAGAAGAATAAGACAAATGCTTGAGGGGAAGGGAAGGTTATTCTCAGGCAAGACAATTACCTAGCAATTTTCTAGTAGCTCTCCTTGCAGAATGGTAATCCAGCCATTATAAGCTTCCTTTTGGGTTCCTGTTCCCTGAAGTGGAGTGAAGAACTGAACTGTGTTTTCACATGGATACGTGGCTCTGTAAACTTGCCAAGTAGGAAAGCTGGTATTGTTCAAGAAGGCTGGTTGTTACCATTTCCAAGCCAGCTGCCTAGTGTCGAGGAAGGAGGTGATATAGCGTTTGCTGATTTGAAGACATGTCTGGGAATAATGTGCAGTTGCTGAAGTAAATAGGACAGTGCCACTGTGGGAGCAAATGGCAGGTTTTCCTTTATCTTCACAGCCTTTACACTGTTTTTTGTGTGAATTCCTGGCAGACCCCTGTGCGATGTGCAGGAGCTGTCACTTGTCAGGACTGTGCTGCTGGAGTTCTGGCAGTGTTAGGCTGCTGACCTCAAATAAAAGGTTTCTCTTTTCTTTTCAGCTGTTTGCCCTTCAGCTCTTAGATTTTTATGATGTTGTTGGGCTTCAGGCTGTGTTTCTGAGGCAACACTTGTTCTGGGAGTTGACTTCTGTTGTCTGTCAGGCACGAGCATCAGAGGGGTCACAGTGGGTATGAATCCTTTCTTTTTGTTTGTTTGTATGATTTTGTTTTGAGAAGCTGCAAGAATCCTAGGGTGCCTGTGTGCTGTCAGCTTGGCTAGGAGCCCAAAAAGTGAAGTCTCCTCACATCTGAATACATCTCACTCTTTATACATGGATTGCATTTCTACACCCCCTTCTCCTTCCTCCTCCATTTTCTTTTACTGCTTAATTTAGGAAAAACTCACTGTAGTAGAGACTGCTTCTGATAAAACTGAAGAAACCACATCTCTGAAGCAGTTTGAGAAGAGAGAAGCCAGTGAAGAGGACAAGTAAAGAAACACTCTGGCCTTCACAGATAAACTTGTTTGGTGTTTTAAAAATAGTGGTTTGCAAGAACTTCAGGGAAGGGGGGCAGGTTTGAGGGAGCATGACTTGTGACTGCTGGGAACTAATCTACAGAGAAAGGAGAAATCTATTTAAAAATGGATGACCTTAGATAAAGAACAATATATAAAATAAGGCAGTTGCAGAGATATCCAAGAAGGTAATCCCACTGGGTTTATCCAGCAAGCATTGAGTTTTGAGAGGTAGCTGACAGTGCTTTATTTTCACTTGGCTCGCTGCTGTGCTGGGAATGTGAAATACCCCACAAAGGTTTCTCTTCCCTTGCAGCAGAGGCCATTTTGAGGGAATGCACCAGGTAGCTGTTAAGATCCAAGAGTTCAGTTGGTTGGGAAACAGCACAAGGTCTTAAGACACTTCACTGGCATATTTGCTTTTGCTGTAACATAAGTTACTATATGAGGAAATCTATTTCATAATAGGAGAACAAGCTAAAGGGAGAATGCAGTGGGCTCAGTAAAGGTTTTCAGGCTATTATTTTCTGAATCTGCAAGATCTGTATTAATGCAGAGTTTTTTATTTTTTGTTTCTGTTTTCCCCAGGACATTCAGAAAGGGAGCGTGGATATTGGTGCAATGAAGGTGCATCCTTTGATTTTAGGCATTGAGTTATGTAGTATGAGTATTTCAACATAATAACAGAATAAACTAATGCAGGCTTAACTGTATTTAATGTCAATGTGGAAGATGAAAGAAAAGAAACCCTGCTTTGTGCAGGTAATCTTTGTTCTGTAGCTGCTTTCTAAAATGTGACAGTGATGCGTGGCATATTCATTGTTTGACCAGATAGATTTCTTCTGAAAGCCTCAAGTGTAGAGTTGCCTTCTCAGAAGGAAAGAACTTCCCCAGTGTTGTTTTTAAGTGGAAGGATGCTGCTCTTCCTCTGTTTTCTGCAGATGGGTGTTCATCCTCATGGCAGATTCAGGTTTCCTAAATCTAATGGCTTTTTTGGTGGAAAATTGTCAGTCTATTGGCACTTCTTCTTACTCTGAGGTGCAGGAGCGAGGACTTCTAAGTAATATCACTTGGAAGGTATTTGGGGTGCCTGCTTACATCCTAAGACTGGTTCTCAGTATTCATTTGCTTATGAACACTTTGATCCTTCTGCATTCTTCACTGTCCCTGCTGGTCTTAGTCTCTTAGGAGGTTTAGTCTTTGGTCTTCCTGTAGAGGATATTGGTGTCCTTATTTTCACATTCGAAGTGGCTGTGTGCCCAGTGGCAGTGCTTTGAGCAGAACCTAACAACACATGGCTGTGTCCTTCTCTTCTGAAAAATACCTCTCTGCCTCCAAACTGGTGAGACATGATGCAGGGAAGCAGCACCATCAGAGGCATAAAGTAATTAATGTACTGTTAAAAGTCAATTTAACTTCAAGACTTTTTTTCCTTCTGGACAGACTTACTTGAACCTGCACTCTGCTCACCCTCAAAAGGTCTAGGACCCGCTGCCTTGCTCTTTGGTTTTCTTCTGCTTGTGTTGTAGCCTGATGAGAAAACCTTGCTGTGTCCTGGCAGGGCAGAGCTTTGTTGACTGACTCTGTGGCAGCACCTGTTTGATACAGAAGCCATACAGTGGGGAATTTGTTAAAGACATACAGCTAAAAAGAGCTGATAAGCATAAATCTGGAGCATAGTGTTTCTTTTGTCCTGCAATTACTATGACTAGGTCAGAGGCTGTGAGGCAGAAGGAACAAGAATTAGCTGTTAGACATTCTGCTGAAGCTGGATCTGTAAAGTCAGTGTCAGGATCTGAAAGTAAAAAGCCACACAAAAACTGAAAACTCAGTAAGAGCTAGATCAAACCAATGCAAGTTAAGCATGAATTCCTCAGTTTGGATTTTAAGGGGTGTCTTGGATGAAGGGTTTGAGAAACTGCTTGCAATAACTATTGTCACTTTATAGCATAGGTTTGTAGTTTTAAAGTATATTTCAAACAGAGAAAGGGGAGTAATTTATTTTGTGTTACTGAGCTAAAGGCATAGGTTGAAAGCTACATTTGTAAATAGTTGGAAGCCCTTAATTCACTGTTTAAAATCAAGGCCTTGTTTGACTTTAGCCAGAGCTTGACTTGTGTCTTGCAGAGCTTTCCTACCACTGTTCAATACCAGTATCTAAAAGGGAAGAATAACTCTCTCCCTCAATCAAGTGCATGCATGGTTATTGTCATCCTGCCAGATTCAACCAGTCTGACTTTGAAACTCAGCTATTCCTAGTGCTTCCAGATGAATAATGCTGTAATTTACAATAGGCCCTCTCTAAATATTTTGCTAACCATACATTAGTAGAAGCTTTGAAGTCTTATTCCTACAGTCTTAGAAGCAATCCCAGTGTGCTGTCTTGCTGAAGAATAATATGCAATCCAGGCTTTTTGCTGGAAGAGAGGGTGGCAAACTTAGGAGCTCTTGTGTAGAACATTAAGCATGCAAAGCACATTTTTATTAAAATAAATGGGTCATTCCTCTGTGAAATGCAGTGTAGACAGGCTGTATAAATCAACAGCTGAGAAGACTGCAGAATGCCACCTATAAAGCAGCATAAACCTGGCTCTGTTTGTGTAGTGGCTATGCACCTACCAAATGCATTGGTAATTCAACCCTTCAGTTGATCCTTTAATTGCTTAGAGACAGAGACAGGAGAAATGGAAAAGTGATTGTTCAGCTGTCATAACCTTACTTGAAGCTTTGTAGGAATCAAATGGGTGAATTCCTGCTTTTGGTTGACAGTGTAATTTTACAGCATTTTGTGATGTGTAAACAGCATTGATGTGGACATAATGGCTCCAAAGCAACACCTGTACAGGTTTGAATGGGCTTTATTTTTTTTCTAGAACCTTAACAGCAGTGCCTTATAGGCTTAGGGCATGGCAGATTTCCTTGGAACCTGTCTGCGTTAGGATTTTAGAAGTTGTTTCTTCAGAGGTTAGTGCAATGCAGGAGATTGCAGAAGAAACTGAACCTACTGACAAGCAAGATATTTTTAGAAAACAGGTTGAGTGTCCAGTCCAGGCAGTACAGTAAAAACCCCCCAAATGCTTGGAAAGTGCAGCTGATTAATTTGTCCTATTACTTGCTAATAATGCAGATCTTTTACCCTTGTTTATGAACTGGTCATAAATGGCATTCTGTATTTTACTTAAAATTTTATAGGCTGCAGGATAATTCCACCTGGGGTGAGAGGTGGTGTCCAGACAAGAGACTTGAAGTATTTTTAACATTTTTTTTTATCCCCTCTCCCCAGTTTTTCTGTACTCAGTTGAAGAACTGACCAAGAGGAAACAAAGTCTAAGTAGATCTAATGCTTTAAAAAAAGTTTTTGACAGAGAATGTCTCACATTGTTTTCTGACTCTCCTTTGCTTTGACTTTCTGGAAACTGTGTTTGGTGTTTTGGTCTGTGTCTGCCTCAAAAGTACTCCATGTAGTGTGAGTTGTTGTGGCTACAAATCCGATTAGTTTGCTCTCACAGTTGCTGTGTGAGAAAAAGGGTGGTTCACCTCGGAGAAGGAATGCAAGATGTTAGATCAGGGGGGATTATAGCTTTGACAATCAGCTGCCTGAAGGGTAGATTACCTTCTTACAGAAGGTGGATGATGGATTGCTGTGGTGCTGAAACTCAGGCACTTCAGGAGGAAAGCTCAGCCGGTTTGTTTTTTCTGAGCTCTTTGGCTGTGCAATGTGTTTAGGACTCATTCTCATGCTTCAATTCACCAATTGCTGCATTGAAATGTGATTCAAAATGTTAAGTAAACCGAAGAGGACTAATGGAGAGGCTGTGGTCCTACCATGCAGCATTAACCTGCTGGCTTTGGAGGGGAGATGACTCAGGTGTGATTTCTTTCTTTGCCAGCTGTGGCCAGCCCGGTTTTGTGGCAGAAGGAGTGTGCAAAGGGCCCTGAGCTGTGGTGCCAGAACATTCGCACAGCATCCCAGTGTGGAGCCATCAAGCACTGCCAGCAGAATGTCTGGAACAAGCCTGCTGTGGTAAGGATGGACCACTGAGACTTTTTGCTCCTTTTCGTGTGCTGATGAAGATCTTGAAACTCTGGGAGCAGATTGAAGTGCTTTGTCTGACTAAGCCTTCCTTTAGGTGCTAGGTGGAAGGTTGCTTGTCACTTGTCTGCCTTGCACAACTTGTCTGCTGACTTCTCCTGTGACCTGTTACACAATCACTGAGCAGTGTGTGGAATGGAGCTAGTGGATTTCAGTCTCATCCCTCCTCCTAATTCATAGAGCCTTTTCTTACTCTTCACTTGAGCACTGCCAAACTGCTAGGCTTATTACAAAAAAAAAAGCTGCATGCTTCTTTAGGTTTTCCACAAAAGGTGCAGCATCTGCTAAATTATGAAAGCCACAACAGTAAATAATGGTACAAATGTTACATTTAGTGTGGCTTTTCAAGATGCATTTGTATTAAATTTGAGTGCAGCTTTACTAGATGCAGCTGTAGTTTGTGGTGTTGTTTCACAGTTTTATAGGGGGGAAAAAAGGCATTTTTAGTGCCTTATGACTGAATGGCTATATCTATGCTGAGAAGTTTCAATTTGTGGAAAAGTAGGGGAAGGGAGCAAAGTCCGAGTGGCAGAGCATGACTAAAATGAGTGAAGCTGCTTGAAAAGCTCTTAGGTTTCTAGTAATAAATGTGAACTCTTCAAAGAGTAAAGTAAAAGAGGCTCAGGAGAGGGCTTATCAAGGCAATATTCTTTACACTTCAAGGGAGGTGGAACTTGGTGAAATGAGAAGTAACAGCATGCCTGCTTCTTCATACAGTGTTGATTTACTGTAGAAACTGGAGCTGGACATACTTGGAATAGCCTCTATGTCAGAACACCTCTTCCCCTCCCCAGCTTCAGCCAGTATCACTTCCTTAACTTCAGTTTCAAATGTGGTGCTTATTCTTCACACTGCATTTTCAGGTACTCAATTCTCTCAGAATAACTCTGCTTCTCTCTCTCTCTCTCCAGAGCAGTATCCCCTGTGACTTGTGCAAGGAGCTTGTGACAGTGGTTGGCAAGGTTTTGAAGGATAATGGCACTGAGGTGAGTAGGGCTCCCCGTCTCCTTGCTCTAATGCACTGCTTGAGTTAATTATCTTAAGAAGATTGCAAGGTGAGGGGGTGGGAGAGTAGTCTGTCTGCATGATGTTTTCCCAAAATAAGCAGCTGATGTTGAAAGGGGCCGGAGTACATGGGGAGAGACCTTTTAAACAGCCTCTTCTGGTTTAGAGAGTAGCAAATTCTAGAGCCTCTCATGCTCTGACAGCTCCCTGATTGACTGTAGGGGCTTAATAAAATTGTTCTTGTGCCAGTGGGCCATAGATCTTAAAAGGCAGGATCCTGCAGTCTCTAGAAGTGGGTGATCACACCAAGAGGACTATTTCTTTGGCTGTGGGCACTTCCCTTTTTGTAAACCTGGGAGTACATTCTAGAAGCAAATCACTATCCAACTAGTCCATCATTTCACTTACTCTTCTGAAATGTAAATGTATGCTGGCAAGACTGTGTTGTGCAGGTCTTGCAAGCAGTATTTCATGCTTTCACTTTGGCAGGGGTCTCATGGAAGGTCCAGGACTGGGGAAAAGAAACCTATAATGTAAAACCTAATTCTAGTTTTGCTTGTCAACTGCCTGGACCTAATTGGGTCCAGTGGGTTGTTTTTTTGTTTGTTTGGTTTTTTTTTAGTCTTTGCCCCTCTTTTTCTTTCTTTGCCTCTAGACTGCAGGACGTAATTCTTCACTATAAGGGTTGTGAGACCCTGGCCCAGGTTGTTCAGGGAACCTGTGGCTGCCCCATCCCTGGAAGTGTTCAAGGGCAGGTTGGATGGGGTTCAGGATCTAGAGGGAGGTGTCTCTGCCCAGGCAGGGGATCTAAATGATCTTTAAGGTCCCTTTCAACCCAAACCATTTTACAATTTTATGATTTTTAGAGCATTTTATAGTCTATAACCTACCTCATCTTTGATAGGATGAGATCCGCTTTTACTTGGAAAAGACCTGCGAGTTCCTCCCTGACCCAGGTCTGGTCTCTGAGTGCAAAGAAATTGTGGATTCCTACCTACCAGTTATTATGGATATGATCAAAGAAGAGCTGGTGAGTAGATAACAATTTGCAGCTGTTGGAATCAAAAGTTGTGCTCATGTTGATTCCTAAATTTCTCTTCAACCTAAGATTGTGGATGTGATCCTTGAATGGATCACTGGTGTTGCAATTAATGGTGTAAATTAAGACTGCTTCCTTGCTGTGAAACTTTTTTCCTTCCTGTGCTGCTCTGAACTTCATATGGAAGTACTGTCAGTCTAGAGCTTTATGTGGGTATCTTATCTACCCTAGGACAACCCTGAAGTTGTATGCAGTGCCCTCGCACTGTGCCAGTCCCTTCAGAAGCACCTTGCAGCAATGAAACTTCAGAAACAACTCCAGTCCAATAAGATACCAGAGCTGGATTTCTCTGAGCTGGCATCCCCACTCATGGCTAACGTGCCTCTTCTCCTTTACCCTCAGGACAAACCCAAGCAGAAGGCTAAGGTAAGGGGGCAGTGCTATTCCAGTCTGCAGGAGAAGCACATGGTTTTTGCTCCAGGGCTTCAATGCTCCTTTGTGTAAGAATTTATTAAGGATTCATGGTAAGGATCCTTGTCGTGGGCACAGATGAAGCTGGTGTGCTTCACCTGAGTGACTGTCTCCTGTGGAATTTTGTGCTGCTGCATACACACAACTACCTTTTGCCTTCACCTAAGTAAGCAGCAGCCCCCATGGATCATGTGTATGATTAACAAGCACAGTCTACAAAGCCAAATGTTGTGTTGGGCTGTTCCCATCCAGGATTGTAGTAGTCAAGCAGGTCTTACTGGAAGCAGTTTCTTCTGAGGGTGTTTGGCACCAGCATTCAAAGAAGACTTCTACCACATTCTAAGTAATTTGCTAGCTTTCCCTCCCCCCCTCAGGTGGGAAGCATTTGTCTCTCAATCCAGAGGGGACAGACTGGATCAGGAAAGAACAAAGAGTTGATAAAGGGGAGTAGATGAGGCAATGAATTTGTGAGTCTTGATAGGAAGCCTGGATATGGGATTTACAGTCGAGTGGGTGGAGGACAAGCTGCTGAGAGTGCAGCAGGTAAGATCTAGCTAGATTTAGAAACCTTCCTGCTGTGGTCTGTAACAAACCCAACTGATTTTGAAGATTGGGTATCTTGACAGTCATCTCGGGTTTTGAAGCCAAGTAGGTACCTAATCTCCATCTAGTGGGTGATGAACGTACCAGCAGTGGCTTTGTTCCTAATAGCTCAAGCTGTTGAGTATTCTACAGGGTATTAAGGCTTGTATATAGTTCAAAACAGCTTTTCAAATGTGGTAGTAGTGAAAGCTTCTAAAAGATACTATGTTATGTCAACTTAAGTTGCCTTTCCCACTTTGTCCAGGGGAATGGGGAGGTTTGCCAAGACTGCATTCAGCTGGTTACTGATGTTCAGGAAGCTGTGAGGACAAACTCAACTTTTGTGAAGTCTTTGGTTGCTCATGCCAAGGAGGAGTGTGACCGTTTGGGACCTGAAATGTCCGATATGGTAAGCTTAACTTTTTTGTTTAAAGTTCTGTTCCTGTATGCAGACATAAAGGAGTTTGTTCAGTACCTTAATCCTCTCAATGCCATTTCTATTTAAATAAAAAGTGTCACGTGTAGGATAACAGTATAACAGTAACACTGAAATGTTAAACTTTCTGGCCAAGAAGGTTGGGTGGTGTGTATGGGCCTGGGAAGGAAGGAAAAGACTCAAGATTGCTGCTGGCCACTGAAAGCTGTCTTCATAAGAATCTTCTGGCAGGTTAATGTGGTCACAATGATGAGGGGAAAGGCTTCTACTCTTAGAGTACAGGGCTCACCAGATAAGCAGCTCTGTGTGCAAGGCTGGTGTAACCTGAAATACCATCTTATATTTGGGGCAAGCTCTGAAAGACAACAGGATAGTAAATAAGTAGAGCAGATAAATTAATACCTTGAGATGTATTAGAGAAATCCAGATTATCTGTACAATTTCAATGGTTTGATATTTACAAGACTTTCTTTTCCCACCTCCTGCAGTGCAAGAAGTATATCTCTGAATATTCTGACTTGGCTATCCAAATGATGATGCACATGGTAAGATCAGTAGAATATAATATTTGTTCTGAGTTTATTTTTCTGCTTTGTGTGGTGTAATTACTTGGAACCAGGAAACATTTACTGCAGTAGAAGTCTGGAGGGAGCTCTTGCTCTGTTAATGCTTTGAAGTTGGTGTTTAATTGGATAGTCACTGCAGTCTCAGATTGCTTTCTTCAGCACTTTCTTTCTCTTTCACAACCATGTCAGCAGAAGGCCCTCTATTCTTTTGAAACACAGATGATGCATTACATATGTTCCTTCATAGTCTTTTCTCTCAGTCCTGTACTTACTCCCAGTCCTGTACTTACAGCACTTCCCCCCCCCCCCCCCCCCCCACCCACAGACCTATCAATAA
>NW_009952798.1:3184363-3197065 GCF_000747805.2 Chaetura pelagica
CCCCGTCCTGTTGTTTCAGCCCCCCCCCCCCCCCCCCCCAGCTACCAAATACTGTATTAAGCATATTAGAGTTGTTTTTTGTCACTATTGCAAAATTGGCTCAAGTGTTAGAGATCATATGTCTGTTTGAAGCAAGACTGAACATCTCTCTACTGGAACTGCTCTCTCAAAGACTCTTGCTCTCTGGGCTCTTCATATGAGTCTTGGAAAGTGAGTGGTACTGCACCAGCTCTGGTCTTCTGCAGCAACATACAATGTGTTTGACTACCTGTATAACATCTCTTTATCCAGAGATCTCAGAGCCTTTAAAAAAAAGGGTAAGCCTTTCTTTTGAGAATGCAGTGCCTAGATGGCACAAGTAACATAACAAATCAGGTGAACTTAGAGAGTATGTGACTGACTTGAACCTCTATTTGGCAATACTTTCTTTTCCAGTTGCTAAAGGCTGCTTAGAAACTCAAGCTGCTGCTTAAGCATTTTGTGGGGAAGCAAGTCTTTGTTCCAACAAGTTTCTCATTTGAAGCATTCCAGTGCAGTGTGTTGTTAATACCCGAAATGGGAATATGAGCACACCCTGCATCCGGCTGAGCACTGCTCCAACTCTTTGGAGGTAGTCTTGCCCAGGATGCCTTGATGACTGCAAATGAATATTGCTGGTTACCACTGTGCAATTAAATGTCAGCTGCTCTAGCAATGCTAAGTATCTTTGGGGTGGGGACCATGTCATATCTACCTTCGTGGAAAGAGTATGTGCAGTTACAAGTGCTTGACTTTTTTTTTTTAATTCCCCTTGCCTCTTAAATGTTCTCTTTAATTTCTCCTTTCTTCCTCTGTCTCCAATCTGCCCTGTCAACAGAAGGATCAGGTAGGTGAGCAATTTGTCTGTGGTGATAGCCTGCTTGTAGTTCACCTCTTGCTCTATTAGCTGTGTACACGGTGTGACTGTACTCAGTGTTGACAGATACAAGGGATATTTATTGTGATTAAAGCAGAGAAAGACTGTTGACTTCCTCCAGTGGATCAGTCCTACTGTGCAACTAAAACTTCAGCTCAATTATGCTTTGGCCAGCAGAAAAGATGCTCGCTTTCATACAGGAAGGAATAGGTGTAGAAAAAGCATGATGGTGGCTCATGTCAGCTTCTGGTTTCAAGTCTGGGCTTAAAAAGGCTTGAGTGCAGCTGTCCCGGGTCTTCTCTTGCTTCACCTTTAAATCTAGGACAATGTTATAGATGTTTGGAGTATAAGAACTGCAAAGAAGATGCAGGAGGCCCTTAGCCTTCTGCTTCCTAGAGCTATTTGGGCTTTTTATTTATCCTGTCAAGGAAGACCTTGTGTCTGTCATCTCTCCATGAGAGAATGTGTGTATGTGGGTGTTTCTGTAACATTAATAGCTGGAAATGCTTCTTACCATGCATGAACAAAAGGGCTTGACTTAAAGGTACTACCTGGAGTAGTTGGTGTCACTGAGATACTGCTTTTGCCTGTGCATGAGGTTGTGGCATGATGTATTAACAGCTGTGTAAGCCTCTACTGTCAGAAGCTTGATGCCTTGGTGTCAGGGTGGGCTATGATCTTCTAATCATAGGACCAAAGTTTTAGCTCAAGTCAACTTCAGGTGGAAACACTCAAGGTTTGTGTATTACTATGTAAAGCCTTTCTCAACGTGCTGTGAGTATGAAGTGGCCTCCTTAGAGCAGTTTGCCTCATGCCAAGCATTTATTTTTGCATTTAGTAAGGTGTCTTTCTAAAACCTTTGAGAAAGACTCAGCCTTTTGAAAGACTTTGCTGCTTCACTCCCCCCTCGAGTGAAAAGAAGACTTGAACTACAGCTACTGCAGATACTTGTAAAAAAAAAAAGGGTCAGGCTTAGTTTTTAACATGGTTAACTTCTGTTTCCTCTAGGCTGTGTTCAGTAATGTGGGGATCTGGTTGCAAAATGGGCTGTTACTGGCTGCTTTAAAGAAGGTAGTTTTTTGGATGCAAAAAGTCCTTTTCTTCTAGGATTTCTTTCAGCTTTTGGGTGAAATCTGCAGTCAGGATAATTAGCCTCTTCAGATAGCTGAAAGCCTCAGGGAGCATCTTCTTTGGGGATGCAGGTCTAATGTGATGCTGGTGGCCTGTTTGGGTGTTGGTAGCTCTTAAGTCAACTCCTTTGAAGGGCTTTGCATAGTGTATTAGCTCATGGTAAATGGGTTTTTACATGGATGTGGTCTAACCCCTTCCTCTTTTAAAGGAACTGCTAAATTTCATCTGGTAGTTGTCCTGCATATAACCATATCAAATGCTTTGGCAATACTTGAAGTAGAAGTAGTCATGAAACTTCTGGTTGTGTTGGAACCTTTTCTCTGGGCTCACTCACAGGCTCCATAGCAAGGGCAGCTGATTAACACTTACTTACACATCTCTTTCAGCAACCAAGGGACATTTGTGCCATGGTTGGGTTCTGCTCTTCTATGAAATCTGTTCCCCTTCAGACTCTGGTGCCAGCTCAGGTGGTTCACGAAGTGAAAATGGAAACTGTGGAGGTAAGATGGGTTTTCTGTACTCAGCAGCTTTGCCTTTCTTTTTGCTTTAGTGTAATGAAGTAGGTGAAACAGAAGAGTATGTGCTTTTATGCGTGGAATAACCCGAGTCTCTCTGAATATAAATTCCTGGCCTCCTCTTGTTTCTGATGCTCAGTAGAATTGACTGAATTAGAATAGTAGAGCTTACTAACCTGAAACTGTAAGGTCTTGCTTCAGGATTGAAATGGTCCAGCAGCAGAGTATGCCAGCCATGCTAAATGACACCTCAAATGCTGTATTTGAGTTTTGTTATACATTTGGAGTTGTGCTTGTATCCTTTTTAAAAAATGGGACAGTACTCTGCGTGTGCAGAGTCAGATCTGAGTCAGAATGCTGAGGCTCTGAGTTGGAGAAGCACCTTAGCCTCCCACACCCTTTGGGTAAGACATGTGCTGAGGTTTTTTAGAAAAGAAAGTCTCTTGAGAACAGTCAATTTCTGATTAGCAGGCTCCAAACAATTAAATGCCACAATTTCTAGGCTTCTTTTGCAAACAGGAGGGTCCTCTCAGTTCTAGTAAATTAAAAAATTTGTCCTCAATTAGTGTGTTTTAGAAGCACTTCTTATATCCCTTGACTGGAATCACTGTAGGGCTGGTTGCTTGTGTCTGTTAGATTCAACTCCTCACCTGAGAATATATAGTCTTAGTCATACAAAATGACTGTTCACTCAGAATGTCTTTTTACTGAGAACTTTGGTTTTTGGGTTCTGTGTGGCCTTTTGAATTCACCTCAGAGTGACCAGCTATGTGAATGAATTAGTGTGCTGTATCTGAAGGTGAATGCTGTTAGACTGATCCTTTACCAGTTGTTCCTGTCATGTAGGTTCAAATGCTGATTTATTGCTTTGTGTCTTTCTTCTGTGTACTCAGAAACCCTCAGTCCAGGAGAAGGCTTTTTCCTTGTGTGAAATCTGTGAGACCATGGTGAAAGAAGTGACTGGCCTCTTGGAGAGCAACAAGACAGAGGTGTGTGAGTGGTGGTGGAAATGGTACCTCTCCCTAGGCTGTGGCTAAAATGTGCTGTATCAGAGGGGGAGGAAGGAAAGTTAATTTCATTGCCTGTTTCCATGAAGCAAAATTTCCATCCTGAGTGGGATGGAGTAAGAGAACATGTACTTATGAATTAAGTCAGATTTCTGTCCCTCATTTACCATATATCCTTCACTGTGCTTCAGGAGGAGATTGTACATGAAATGGAGGTCGTCTGCTACCTGTTCCCAGCAAGTGTCAAAGACCAGTGTAAGGACTTCATAGATGTCTATGGCCAGGCTTTGATTGACATGCTCTTGGAATCAACAAGTCCTGAAGCTGTGTGTGTGATGCTGAAATGCTGTGCAGCCAACAAGCCTCCACAGCAGCCAGGTTGGTATTGAGCAGGCTCTGTGGTGTTGCAAAAGGAGCTAGTCCACCTGTGATTGTCTTGAGGACATGTTCTTCAGTACTTTGCTGCCTCCTTTCTTCTGTTTGGGGGAAACTACTTAAGCTCTGACATTTGGGTTTGTTGTTTTTTTTTGTTTCCTTCTCAGTTTTGGTGAAACCTGCAGGTGGCTTCTGTGATATCTGCAAGATGGTGATAGCTTATGCAGACAAAGAGCTAGAGAAGAATGCCACTGTTGCTGAAATTGAGGCTGTACTGGAAAAAGTCTGTCACATCCTCCCAGAGTCCATCAGGGATGAGGTAAAGCATTTGTGCAGGAGGCAGGCTAAAAGGTCTTGGTGGTGGTGGTTGGGAACTGCCCTTTGATTTGTTGGATTTACAGTTATGCTTACCTTATTTTCTGAGCGTTTCACCTGATACTTTGTCTGCCTGCCAATTTTAGGTCCATCTCTCAAGTGTCTCTGCTTCTGCTATAAATGTCCAGGTACTGATAACAGAGGTCTCTGTAGTTGGCCATCTGCCTTGGTCTCTGGCTGGAGACAAACTGTCCACAGGTGCAGCTGGGACTGGCTTGTGTTCAGCAACCTGATCCTTCCCAGGTTTTTTTCCTTTGCTAGTTAGCACCAAAGTGTAGCAGCTTCTCATGTGCAGCAGAGCAGGGAAATGACCTTGCTGTGTGTGTGGCTGCCTGCCTTCCAGAGCCAGGTAGAGATGAACAGCAGGATGAATCATCTTGCAGAGGATGTGAAAAAACTGGAGATGGTAGGTTTTATAAGAGCGGTCAAGTCTTCATCTGCCAGAGGCTGGAAGGAGCTTGGGGTGCCAGGGGGATTAGGATTTTTGCACTCATCCTTGGGGGTTGGCAGTCCTTTGAACACACACAGAGACTTTTCAGGGTCTGAATTGTTATACTAACTTGCAGTCAGTAAAGATTTGCCTGGAAATCCTCTGAAAACAGTGGGTGGGTGCAGCTGAAAAGTTGTTTTTTGTTTGGTGTTTTTTTTTTTCTCCTTAATACTGATCCTGTTCAGGGGATTAACAAAGTAATTGGAAGCAGGCTAGCATAATGGCAGTGAGACAGCAGAAAGCAACACCTGCTAGGCCACTGTTCTCAAGATTTACCTGGAAATCTTACTAGGTGGCTGCTGAGTGTCAGTGGCAACTGCTTATAAGCTGATTGGGCTTAAAGCAGCTCTGAAACAGCTATTCCTGCTAACCACTGTGAGGCTGTTTAATAGTTGTGGTGTTTTATTAATCGGTGCCCTTGGCCTCTCCTGAGAACACCAACCTCATTCCGTGCTTCTGAGGTGGCCTCTCCACTAGAGGGCTGACTGTTACCGGTGGGAAGCCTTCGTGCTGCTGCCTGCTCTGAGGAGAATAGGAAATGCTGAAGTTGCTGCTGGCCTGTTCAGTTTGTCTCCAGCTTGTTCAGTGTGTTTTCCTCTTGAGTCACCAGTGATCCCCATGATTAGAGACAAAGCTTTGCAAATCAAAGCTTGTCCTGCTTAGTTCTTTCCCCAAAGTCTCTCCTGCTTGGTTCTTTTCCTTTTGACCCCTTTCTCCTCACAACCTGGCTACAGCCAGCTGCAAGTGCGTGTGAGCTAGCAAAAGTGACACAGTTGTGTGATTAGTGGGACTGAGTCCCTTTTTGATGTCTAGAGCCTCTGGTTTGTCAGTTTGAAGTGTATTATGGGGGTGTTCAGAGTAGTGTTCCTACCTGCTGGAGACCAGATCTTCTTCCAGGACTCTTAACAGGAGGCTCTCTCAACCTGTTGTGGTTTTTTTTACAGTGTGTTCAGTTTGTGGAACAGTATGAACCTGTGGTTGTGCAACTCTTGGCAGAGGCAATGGATCCCACTTTTGTTTGCACGGTGAGTATTGCAGCTCTGTCCCAGTGCTGCCTACTCTTTCTTCTGTGTGCCTTTCAGTGCCCAGCATGCAGAAACCCTGCTGGAATCCAAATCAGGACACGGAATGCTTGGAGCAAGTGTGGTTGTGCAAGGCCTGAGGCTTGCTGAATAGACAGCTGGCTGACTGCCAGCCTTGTGCAAGGAGGGCTGGAAGAAAAAAGTGGTTACCCACTATTGAGGTTCAGTAACAAGGCACAGTGTGCTCTGAATGCTGTGGTGAAAGGAAGTCAAATGACCCTTTCCTGAGAAAGGTCCCTTTCCAGAAGCTCTGTTTCTTGAAACATAAGATGTTTCAAGCAGTTGTGGTAACTTAATTCTTCCTTGTGTCAGGTGCTTTGTGTCTGCTCATTCAGCTGCAAGTGTGACTGCAGCTGTTGGTTGAGCATGGTGCTGTGGGAAGCTCTTGGAGCTACCTCAGTGTTGCTTCCCCCCTTGCTCAGATGGAAGCTCAGACCTAAGGCTAGAGTTGAGATCTCTTGGTACAAACAGAAAGGTGCTGACTCTGCTGCTCTTCTTTTCACAGAAACTTGGAGTCTGTGGATCAGCTAAACAGCCTCTCCTGGGGGATGATGCTTGTGTCTGGGGTCCAGGTTACTGGTGTAAGAACATGGAGACTGCTGCTCAGTGCAATGTATGTAAAGCAGGGTTCTGCTTCAGGTTTCCCTATAGCTCCTTCTAAGTGACTTTTCCAGCTTCTATACCACACTCCCAAGTGGATGAATCCCAGTTTTGGGAAGCAAAAAAGTAGCTAGAGGTGGCTGAGTTAGATTAGAAGACCTTCCATCTGTAGGCCTTAGCTTGCATCAAGCAGACTCTTCTCGCTTCCTATCCCCCACCCATCTGCTAGCATTTAAAAATCTATAGTGAGGTATGAGGTGAGATTTATATTTAGTCTGTGTTCAGAGACAGCAGCCAACAGACCATGTCACAGCCTCTCATCAGGCTCTAAAATTTGGCTTCCAGTGTTGCTGTGGGCTGGTGCTTTCTTTGCCAGGCCTTGATAGCTCAGGGTCATCAGCATTCTTCTTGGAAGCTTCTGGGTGGGGATGAAGATGTTAGTTATTCCTCTCTGGAATAGCTTACTTGAAGAAAACCAGATTTTTCTCCCAACATCTTAACCTCAGAGTAATGTGTGTAGATAACCCTTGTCTGCAAAGAGACTTTTCTCCACTAACATAAAACTGCTTCTTTCCCTTTAGGCTGTTGATCACTGCAAACGTCACGTGTGGAACTAGAAGAAGAATTTCCAGTTCTGAAAGTTTGCCATGGCTCTTAAAAATGTGGGCCAAGGTTGGCAGAGAGCTCTATCTCAAATGTCCCTCCTCTCTGCCTCATTAACAGTTTGACCTTCAAGTTCCTTTTATTGTAACTCTTCTGTAGCAGTGCTGCTGTTGAAGGATCAGATCTTCGTTGTTGACTTAACCAAGATCTCTTCAAGTGTACATTATGCTCCTAAAAATAGTCAGTGTGTTGTAGATTTATTTTTTAATTGGTAGGCTGAAGTGTGTTTTAGGTGCTGGGAAGAATGAACAGAGAAGGTGAAATGAGACAAGACTTGCTATCTTTTAATTTAAAAAAAAACAACCCACAACCACATGATAGTGACTAAACTTTGCCATGTCTTTCTGCAGTTAGCATTGGGAAGATGACATGCTTTGCATTTTTTAACATCTGGCTGGAGTATTAATTTTCTGCATAACCAGAGGGGGGAACTCTTGAGGGATAATGTTGAAGGTGGGAATCCCTTTGGCTGGAATTTTCAAAGCTCTGCAGGTGCAGAGGTGGGGACTTGGTGTGCCCCGCTGAGTTTCAAAGTCACTGGTACCTAACAAGATGCGTTTGTGTTTGAGTGACCACGCTTACAGTTCATGGTGTTCCTCATAGCTAAGGAAACCTTCCTTCAGCCTTTGATCATGTCCTTTTTCTTTCCTTGGACTACTCTGTCTAAGCATGGGTGTTCTGCCAAGCCCTGTGCAGTGGGATGTCAGGCTGGTGGAGCATGCTGACGCACTTAAGGAATGGCTCCCTTTTTTTTCCTTAGCCTTGTTGCTCAATTCTTGCAGCTTCCTACATGTGGGTGCCAAGGAGGTGGAGCAAGCTGGGTCAGTAGGAGATTGAGAGGGGGGAGGAAAAAGTCAGCAGAAGCTGTATGTATGTCCAGGTGAGCTCAGGATACATGGAAACATGTCTTTTATTGCAAACTGCTGTCTTGATCTTTAATCTGTGTTTTTTTCCTCATAGCATATTTCAGTCATCTACAACTTCAGCAGCTCTGTGAGGCTCACAGGCAGTTTTGCTGCCACTCATTCATGCTGATGCTCAGCCTTCTGAGTAGCTGGAGGTGTAGTTTTTGGTTTTCCCCAGAGTTCCCAATTCTGTTGGGAATTGCAGGCAGAGATGGCAGATGGTAAGAGCAGTGTAGGAAGTGTTTGGCAGCTCCCTGGGCCATCCCACTAAAAGGGCCTTTCAAGGGAAGCTGCTACCCTGGAAACCAGTCAGGCTCTGGAGGTGTAGGGTCCTCAAGGATGGGCATCACACTTAGATTGCTTGAGACAGACCTTGCACCCCCATCCAGCATCTACTGTGTCCTTCTGATCAAGTTAATCCGCAAAAATAGAGGCACCAAAGTAGCTCTGAGGAGACCTTTGAGAAGGAGGAGCTGGGCAGAGGTGGAGCTTTGAAAATTCCAGTCCTGTTCAGAAAGGTGCCAGCAACTGCTGCTGTTCCTATGGTATGTTGGGTGAGGTGGGAGCTCCAGTGACTATGTTTTAGCAACAAGCAGACTGATTTTCTTGGAATCTAATGGAAAGCCACTCGACTACTGCTTTTTTTGTGTCTACATTAAATGCCTGGGCAGTGTTGACAGATGGTTTGTCTTTCCTCTTGGCTTTTGTACAGAATGCTGAAGCACTCGTGGCTGTAAAACAACATCATTTTCCCTAAAGTTGTATAAAATACCTGCAGCTTGCTGTCTTGGCAGCCTTGTGCAGTGGTTCCAGTGGTCTATCCCAGTTGGGCTAGATGTTCCAACTAGGAAATGGACTCCCTTCAGCATCATCACCCTGGAGGGTCCAGGTTTTGTTACACCACAGCATGTAGTAGTTGATGTCTTAAACTGGATGGTGGTCTCTTGATGTGGTTTTTGAGGGGTTGGGTGGACACTTGCTCTTGCAGGTTGGTAAGGTTTTAATTTTCTTGGTTTTTTAGTAATGAATGATTCACAGTAGTGGCCTGTGGGGCAAGGTGAGCTGGGGGAAAAGTCCTGTTGCTAGTGCTGGGAGGCTCTTCAGTTCTCTCCTCCCTTCCTGTGGACTGTGGCACCTGACCTGCTTCTTGAGTTACCTTTGGGGGGACATGTGCAGTTGCTTCCTAAAGAACATTGTTTTGATTTTTTTTTTTTTTTTGCACAAAAGCTTCCTTAATGAACAATAAAAAAACTTCTGTAAACCACTAAGCTGCTGAGCTTCATTTCCTTGTTGTGGGCGAGTTGCCATTGGATCTTGTTGGAACCTTGTTTTAAACTCTTTCCTGCAGCTCTGGGGAGGAGGCACGTCCCAAAGTGTCACTGGGAATCCGGGGCTGAGTGGCAGGATTCCGGTGGCCATCGCCTCCTGCGTGTCCCATCAAGTCTTTGTTCCTGTGGAGCAGCAGCAGGGATTGCCAGGGCTGCAACGCCTGCTGTGAGGCAACAGCCCCCCTGTTGCAATTCCTTTCTCCGCCTGGTGCAGGATGGAGGCAGCTCCTGCTGGAGCCGCTTGAGATCACCCTTCACTGACCTTCATGTGGCACTTCAGATGCTTTTCCCGTTGTCTTCATCCCTTTGTTTTATTTTTAGTAAAATGGTTTTTAAATGTCACAAGTGCAACCTCATTAACACCATTAATTGTCTTTACAATCTGTGCCCCTGATCTTTTTTTTTAAAGGGGTGATGCTCTTCATTCAGAGCATATCCCATGGAACCAGGACGTTTTTCCCCCGCTGTGCCCACCTTTTTGCAGCTGGGAATGGTGAGGTTAGTGTTGAGCAGCAGGTTCTGGGCTGGTTTTTGTCTTTCTGGCAATACCTGCCTGGCTCTGGTCCCTCCCTCCAATTGCAGGCTGGGGATGATTTTATAATCAAGGTGTAAGGAGAGGGGTGTGGTAATTGCCCTGCGTAGGTGTGGGTTCTTGCTATTTCTCCCAACACATCCAAGATTCCTCAGACTGGGAACAGCACAGGAGAGGAACCAGCCACTGAGGACTATCTTAGGAACGGCATGGAGAGCAAATGGAGTGGCTGGGTGCTGATCCTTTCCGTGTGCCTAGGCTCCTACCAAGGTAAGGCCAGGCCTGGGGACAGGATGAGAGGAGAGCACACAAAACCCCTCTGGATCCCAAAAACTATTCCCAGCTGGAGTGTTTAAGCTCCCTAGTGTGCTTCCTTAGCCCTCTGTGGTGGTGGAGTTAAGCCAGAGGGGCAGGTGGCTCCTCCCACTGCTTTACCTTTTTGCCCACCTGGCTGTGAACATTGTGACTTTCTGCCCTTAAAGATGATCTTGGGGCAGGAAGAGGTTTGCTCTGCTTCCCTTCATCAGGAATTGGGATGGTTCTGGTGTTTTCCCAGGGTGTGGAAGGAAGGGAGGCTGGTTGGGTCGACCCAGGGGATTGATCCAGTGACCGATGGGTCAACTCTGCAGCAAGGGGGCTGCCTTGTCTGCTGCCCTCAGTGTTGGGACCTGCCATCTGGGGAGAAACCACTTGGTTGTCCTTGTGTGGTGTCACCTCCCCCTGTCCCTTTCCACAGGGGCCTTGTGAAGGTCCAGGCGGCAGGAAACTCCTCCCTGTCTGAGGAGGGTGATGAGGTGGAATCCTGTAGTGTCTTTGGAAACCTCTCAGTGCTTTGGCTGTGAGCAATCCTCCTGGGAATGAGCTCATCCTGCTCTCCCCGGATAAGAGTGGGAAGGTGATACCTGGCTTACACACCTGGCTCATCCCCTCCCCAGGAAACAGCTTGGGAAGAGTCTGTTTCCCACCACTGCTCTAGGGAAAGTGGCTTATCCCATGGGAAATTCCCTAGGGAAGCTGCTGTTGTGTGGGCAAAATACTCCCCTTTGGGAGAGAGAAGGAGCCCCTTTGGTGCCATAATTACCCCAGGCTCGGCCCATCAGCCTCCTCCAACCTGACCTGCCTGGCCACCTGCTCTGTGGTGGAGGAGCCCTGTCTGCACACGTGTATCCTGCTGGTGGGCAGGACATGCTGAGGTGGTTCCAGCCACCAACAGGCCCAGCAGGAAAGTTCACCCATGCTTGGCACGTCCGTCCTTGGGGTAACGCCAGCCCCGGGAATCCGGCAGCAACTCCTTGGCCACGGCTCAGCACAGCTTGGGAATACCAGGGGACCATAAAATGGGGAAGGATTTATGGTGGGGTTTTTTGTTTGTTGGTTTGGTTTTTTTTATGCTTTTTTTTGATGTTGGGAAGAGTGGATAGATGGGGTGTTTATTTTTTTGGTTCTACCAGGGCTGTGCACCCAGCCAGGAACTGGGGCGCCGGGGCCTCTGCCGCCACCCCCGGGTTTTACATCACAACCTGCTCACCAGGCTCAGCTGGCTTGGCCAGACTGGGAATTCTGGCACAGCCCTGCTCCTGCTCAGTACCCCCGCCTGCCCCCCCCCCAGCAAAGCCCACCCTGGAGGTCTGGCAGCTGGGAATGGGGCAGTACTGGCCACTGCAGAGGTGCTGGAGCATCCCAGCCCCACGTCCATGCTGGGGATTTGCCTAAAATGTGTCACCCGGTGTCTGTGAACACGAGGTGGCTGTGGCACAGGATTGAAATGTGGAGCAGACTTCCCAGGGCTCGGGTTGCTTGCCCCATGGTGATGCTTTCCACCCAGGGAAGCTCCCTCTGCTCCCAGCAGATGGCCATTATTGCTGTTATTCAGTATTTGCTTTTTCCAACCTGGCATCATTGCCTGAGTTTGAACTTGAGCAGAAAATGGGGTGTAAATGCCAAGCTGAGAGCCAGGAAGGTGCAGGTCCTAACCCTCCCATGCAAAATTCCCCCCCCAATTCCATTGCCAGCAGCATCCTGGCACTGCTGGTCCAATTTCCAGCATGGAGCTGCAGGAGATGCTGGTGCCCACGGGTCAGGCAGGGACCAGCTCAGAAACAAGCTGTGGGGTTGTCACCTTCCCTCTCCTCATTTTCCTTTTGTTTTGGTGCTGGCCCTTAAGTCTTCCACCGACTTGCCATTCCTGTTTGCCCTGATGCAAGCAAAGAAAATGAAACGTATCTCAGCTGATGCGGCCACCGCGGGTTCAGGCTGCCCGAGAGGTGTGTGGGAAGCTCAGCATGGGAAACCCGCCCTGCCCTGGGGCTCCTGCCCCGCTGCTGCTGTCAGCCCGATGGGGTGTAACTGGGGCTGAAACCCAACCCGGCACCTGCCGAGCTGTGTCAGCACTTTTGGGAGCAGGTGGGAGGCTCAGGAGACCCTCCGTGCAGCCCTCACTGTCACCCCACGGTGGCCCTCGGCATCTTGAGCCTGTGGTGTTGCCGGGATCTGATGTGCAGGGAAAGCAGCTCCTGGGGAGAAACCTGATTTAGGGCAGGGTGGGTGGAAGGAGAAGCATCTGTGGGTGGGAAAACCTGGGTGCAAGTGGGAGGGAGCTGGTTGTGCTTTGCTCAGAGCCGCCACCTGCCAGAGGGGCCACAGCAGGTTCTGCCCATCATCCATCTCTCCTTGTGTCCCCCGACTTCCCAGCTGCAGAAGGGCAGTGAAGGGCTTGGGTCACGCTGGCTCCTTGCCTGCCCCCCTCCCCAGCCACATCCTGGAAGGATGGGAACAAACTCTTGCCCCACCACCCATCAGTCCCG
>NW_009952798.1:3197445-3219447 GCF_000747805.2 Chaetura pelagica
GGGGGTGCTGTGCACAGAGGTGGTCTCGGGGAGATGGGGGGGCTGATGGTGGTCTCCTCCCCTCCTTCTCCTCCCCCAGCCGTGGCCAGCCCCCTCCAGCAATGCGGGGAGCGACCAGAGGACTGGTGTCGCGACGTGGGGACAGCGGCCAAGTGCGGGGTGCTGGAGCTGTGCCGGGCCACCGTCTGGGACCAGGACCTGGGGGTAACTCTGCTGGGATGGGGACTGGGATCCTGCCCCAAAAACCTGGGGCTGGGGATGGAAGAGTCCTGGCCTGATGCTCTCAGATCATCTCTGAGCTCTCTCAATGGTCCTGTGGAGAGTGGCAAAAACGAGAGGGTGGGGAGAGAGGTGATGGTCCCAGGATAATGAAAGGGTGTCCCTGGGGCATTCCCACCTTTGGCGGGGTGTCTTGAAGGCTGGGAGTTGGGGAGCAAGGCTGGGTGCTGTGCCAGCATCCGAGTCCATCTCCTCTCTCAGCAGAAAGGGATCCCGTGTCACCTGTGCCAGATGGCGGTCTCTGTGGTGGGCAAGATCCTGCAGGACAACCGCACTGAGGTGGGTCATGGTCCTGGGGGGGCTGAACTTGGGGCTGGCGTGTCTTCCCCTCCTCACAGCATACTGTCAGCCCAGCCCTGAACTCTCCCCTTGTCCCTTAGGAGAAGCTGAGGCTCTTCTTGGATAAGAGATGCCAGTACCTGCCATTCCAGGACTGGTCTGTCAAGTGCAAGAAGATGGTGGACACTGGTGTCCTCATCCTCACCCAGCTGGGCAAGCAAGTGATGGTAACTGGCAGGGGACCTCCTCTCTTCCCCCCCCAGGGATTTGTCTTTCTCCATGGTTTGGGAATATCTGGTGGGCTTGCAGGGCAAGGGAAACTCTTGGGAAAACACCTCTGTGGGGAGGAGATGGGGATGGAAATGTCTAGTGGATGGGGAGGAGCAGGGTGATGGGGCAGTCATGGTCCCAAGCCAGGTCCCTTTGCTATTCCAGTCGGACCCAAAGGTGGTGTGTGGGACCATCAAGCTGTGCCAGTCTCCAGACAGCCCTACAGGGGGGGCCCTGAAGTTCCAGAAGCCACCACCAGCCCCCGCAGGCTCTGCTCAGGACTTTGCCGACCTGGTTGTCCCCTTCATCGCCAATGTGCCCCTGCTGCTCCATCCCCAGCACCAGCCTCGTGGCCAGGCCCAGGTACTGAGGCACAGGCACCAGTGCCATCCACGGTGCTCAAGGGCAAGAACCCCCTGAGCATCACCTGTCTAACAATAATCCAGAAAAGGTGTATTAAAAATGCTGCTCAGCTGAACTGGGGTCTCAGCAATTTGGGGCATTGCAGGATGCAGGGAGGGGACCAGGAAGATCATAGAGTCCCAGACAGGTTTGGGTTGGAAGAGACCTTAAAGACCATCTAGTTCCAACCCCCCTGCATGGGCAGGGACACCTCCCACCAGCCCAGGTTGCTCCAAGCCCCATCCAACCTGCCCTTCAACACTGCCAGGGATCCAGAGCTTCTTTGGGTAACCTGAGCCAGTCTCTCCCCATCTTCACAGTGAAGAATTTCTTCCTAATGTCCAACCTCGATCTGCCCTCTTCCAGTTTAAAGCCATTAACCCTTCTACAAGGTGCTGGCCAAAAAACCTGCCCAGTTTGCCAGTGGAATTGAAATCCCAGCCCTGCAAAACCAAGAGGGCAGTGGCAGGGTGGGATTCTAGGGGGGGTTACCTATGTCCCCCCACCTCTGTTGCCCCACAGGAGCTGGAGGAGGTGTGTGAGGACTGTCTGCAGCTGGTGACAGCCCTGCAGCTGGAGCTGGGGACCAGCACTGCCTTCACCAGGGGGCTGGTGGCCCACACCGAGCGGGCGTGCGAGGGCCTGGCCCCCCGCCTGGCACAGCGGGTAAGGACACATCTTTGGCAGCCACCTGCTTTTTTTTTGGGGGGGGGCAAGAGGGTGCTGGCAGGGTGGTGGGGTGTCCCCCCTTGGGAACTGATGCTGTCTGCTCCTGTTTCCCACCTCACAGTGCAAGCACTACCTGGCTCAGTATTCCGACACGGCCACCCGGCTGCTCCGGCACCTGGTAAGCAGGGATGTGGTTGTCCAGGGATGGGTGGAGATCCTGAGGGCACATGGGGCCCTGCTTTCCTACCAGCAGGATCTTATTTTAAAATTAAACTCACTGCTTTTTATCCTGCTGTAATTCCTTTTTTCTTTTGTATTTCTGTTTGTTTTCTTCCTCTTGCCAACGTTCCGTCCCAGCAGGCTGAGGTGAGCGAGACCTGCACCCTGACATGGGGAACTCTGTGTGTGTGGAGGGGGGGTTATGGGCTCACCCTCCTGGGGGCAGGGGGGTGATACCCACCCAAATGGAGGTGTCTGTGTCCCCAGGACCCAAGGGAGCTGTGTGGCCACCTGGGACTCTGCTCCTCCTCCTCGGCGCTGCCCCTGCACACCCTGCTCACTGAGAAGATGGTGCAGGTCCTGAGCACCCTGGGGGTAAGTGGGGAGAAACCGCGCCCCCCCTCCTCCCCCCCCTTAAAACCCAAATGCTAGGAAGGGGGAAGCCTTATTTTACTTTTTTTTTTTTTTTTCCCTCCACCATGCCCACTTTTGTGAACTGGGGACTCAGAGAATCCCAGACTGGGTTGGGTTGGAAGGGACCTTAAAGACCATCTAGTTCCAACCCCCCTGCACAGGCAGGAACACCTCCCACCAGCCCAGGTTGCTCCAAGCCCCATCCAACCTGCCCTTCAACACTGCCAGGGATGGGGCAGCCACAGCTTCTCTGGGCAACCTGGGCCAGGCTCTCACCACCCTCACAGTGAAGAATTCCTTCCTAAGACCTACTCTAAACCCACCCTCTTCCAGCTTGGAACTGCTGCCCCTCCTCAGCCATTTCTGAAAACACTGTCCAAATTTCAGGCAGAAACTGACTGGAAACTTCTGCTTCCTAGCATGTGGTACTTACCTTCATCAAGGAATCATACTTGATTAATTTAAAAAGGACCTCAGGAAGCTGCCCTGAGCAAGCATAAAAAGTGCCTAAACTAGCCTGGAAACTCAGGTTGGGTGGCAAAAAGATCACGAGGCATTTCATGTTGCAGTTGCTTTGATGGCAGTTCCTAAGAAGAGTAATTCTTTACTTTTTCCCAGCTTGCAGACATTTTTTCCATTATCTGGACTTGTTCTTTAAAAATAAACAAATTCAATCCCTCTGAATCATGCAGAAGCCATTGAAAATCACACCCAAAATGCTAAACTTTCAGTCTGCAAAGACAATGACAAAAGAACTCTTGATAAAAAGCAGACTAGACATCATGCTTGTTTACCAGTGTCCTTTCTCTGGCCACATTAGGCACCTATGTCACCAATTTCAACAAACCTGGGACTATTCTCACACACTAGGGAAAAAAAAAAAAGAAAAAGAAATCTTTGCTTATTTTTGTTCCCACTTTGCTCAGCACCCTCCTTGCTCCTGCACCAAATGGACCTCACTGTGTGACATGACTCCCGCAGCAACAATTCAAGAATATGATATGAAATCCCTGATTCTGTGTCATTATTTGCATCTAGAATGTATTATTTAGGTGGTGGGGTTGACCATCACTGATTTGAGGTCAGTCACTTGACTTGACAGGTTCCCTGCTCCCTTTCAAGGCCCTGCAGACACCTCCCTTTCCTCAAAGTGTCTCCCCCCACCCCCCCTGCCCTGCCCCATCTCCTTCTCACAGTTTTAACACTGATAAATTGAAATAGAAAAGAAAACACAACCCCCAACAAATCTGCCCTGAGGTTTCACATGCTAAATGGAATGTCTTTCATGGGGGTGATGTCTGGGCAGGATGAGGGGGGTCTCTTATCACCTTGTCCCAGCAGGACTGGGAAGGGACCAGGCCTTTGTGTGAAATGTGCCAGTTTGCTGTGAGGGCAGCAGAAAGCCTCCTGGAGAACAACATGACAGAGGTGAGACCTGGGAACGGTGGGGCTGGGCAAGGGAGGGCAACGAGGTCTGTGTGTGTGTGGAGAGGAGGGTGGGAGGTCTCCCCATCCCTCCAGCCACCTTCTCCTGGCAGGAGCAGCTGGTGGATGACATCGAGAAGGTGTGCTACATGCTGCCCCACAGTGTCATTGAGCAGTGCAAAGACTTTGTGGACTCCTATGGCAAAGCTGTGGTCATCATGCTGCTGGAGGCCACCGACCCCACAGCTGTGTGCACCATGCTGCACTGCTGCCCCCACCACGGGGAGCCCCGCACGGGTGAGTTGATGGGTACCCTGGTGCCTCCCCAAAACAACCCAACAAACTGAAAATACTAGGTCCCCAAGGGAGCCAGGTGCTGGGTGTGGGGTGTTAATGGTTGTGTGTGTGTCCCCCCCAAGGGGCTGCTGCTGCTGCTCTGGAGCAGCTGGGGGTGGGCGCGGGGTCCTTCTGCAACGTCTGCCAGGTGCTCATCACCTACTTCGACAACGAGCTGCTGAAGAACGAGACGCTGGAGGAGCTGGCTGGTGTGCTGGGGAAGGGCTGCGAGCTGCTGCCCAGCCCCCTCACCGACAAGGTGAGATGGAAAGGGTGGGATGGGGCACCCCAGCCTGGCAGGGACCCCTCTCCCCCCCCTCCTTCAGCCCTCACCCCCTGTCCCCTCGGCAGTGCGAGGCGCTGGTGGTGCAGTACGAGCCGGCGGTTGTGCGGCTCCTCGTGCAGGTGTTGGACCCTGACTTTGTCTGCACTGTAAGTGTCCCCTCCACTCTCCTGGACACCTCCCTGGCCAGACCTGTGGGGTCTTCTTTTCCTTGTATTTTTTTCTACCCCCCCCCTTCCACTCTCTTCTCCCTTCGCAACGCAGAAAATCAAAGCCTGCGAGGTGCCCCAGGAGGACCTGCTGGGCTCAGACCCCTGTGTCTGGGGCCCACAGTACTGGTGCAAGAACATGGCCACGGCTGTTGAGTGCCACGTAAGTGTCACCCACGTGTGTGTGTGTCCTCCCCTGGGTTGACAGGGTGCCAGAGGGTCCCTGCCATCCCTCCCTGTCCCTCCCACAGGCCGTTGAGCACTGTCGGCGTCACCTATGGAACTAGGAGCCTCCTTGTCCTGCTGCTCTGGGTCAGGATCCTGGACTCTCTTCCCTGGGGATGCACCTGTGCCCACGGATGGCAATGGCATGAGCTCACTGGCCTCACCACCCCGCTGGGGGCTGTGGGGTGCTCCAGCCTCCTCTGCCCCACTCCCTTTTCCACCCCTGGGGCTTGGATTTCCAAATCAGATTAAGGGACCTAGTATTTTCGGGACTGGGGCGTGTGTGTGTGTCCACCTTGATGTCTCCCAGGGGGCCTGCAAAACCCTGCCATCCTGCCTCATCCCCATCTTCTTCCCCACCATCCCCATCCCAACATGACCCTCTCAGAAAGCCCAGATCCTGGTAGGTGGATCCAACCCCAAGGGCTGGGATGGTTCCTGCTGCCCAAACTCTGACTTCCAGCTCCCAGCAGCCTCACACTGGAGGTTCTGGGGAGCCCACCCAGCCTGGGGTGGCTTCATATTTCCTTTTAATTTTATTCCTCCCCGCCCCTTAGTCACCAAAGTGGATTAAATTTACCACCAATGCCCAGCTTTGCATGACAATGGCAGGACACATTTATTTTCCTCCGCAGCCAATTGCTGGAGGGAGATGATGCATATTTGAAATATCCCCTGGACAATAAAAAAATGAGGGAGTTTGGAGGAAAAAAAAAAGATTTCTTTTCATGCACACACACCTGCTGGGGGTGTGTGTGTGTGGGGTTGTCCTGTGGTAGCAAAGAGGGGCGTTGGGGGTGATGCCTGTGACCCCCAGTCCTGAGTGTGCACGGGAGCATCTCATCACAAATAAACTCTTCCCGTGAGCCCAACTGGTTTTCTCCTTCTTCCTTTTCATCCTGGATGGGGGTGTTGGGAAGGGGAGGGAGGGTACAAACCGGGGGTGGCAGGTTTAATGCTTACATCCAGGGTGCAGGGAGGTTTGGGAACGGTGATTTGGGGGAGGAAGGACAAGAGCCAGGGTACCCAAAGCCAGAGACAGTGTATTTCTGAGTCCCGTCACAGACCGTGCCCGAAACTCTCCACAAGGGGAACGAAGAGAAACAAACCCACCCACCCACCCCACCCCTCAGCGAAGGAACAAACCCAAAAGCAAGGGAGAAGGGGAAAGAAAAGGGCAGAAAAGGACCTGCACGAGCACATCCCCAGCCAGAAGCCCCAGTTATTGTCAAGTCTCTTTTTTTCGACAGCACAACACGTTTTGGTAAAGCCAAAAATGGAGAAACATCTTCACTTTGGGTTGGGTTTGTTTTAGAGGCTTTGGGGTTTGTTTTGGTTTTTTTTTTTAGTGGTTTCTTTATCATTATTAATTGTTATTATTTGGAGGTCTTTCCTTGCCGGAAAGGTGATGTTGATGCTCAATGGAGTTGGGCCAGCACTGCCCTGGCCCTGTGGCTATGGTTGAAATGTGATGGCTGCTTTGTCCCCAGCCTGCACCTGGGGCTGCTGTGGTGGCACATCATCATCATCTGCACCTTCCCTGCACCTTCCCCCGCCTCTCCAGCCTGGACTCCTTGGATTCATTTAGCTTTTCCTTTTTTTTTTTTTTAAAAAGGTGTTTTTTTAAAAAAACAAAACCCTCCTTTTAATTATTTTTAAATAAGAAAAATTAAAAAAAAATTTAAAATAAAATAAAATCATTAATGCTTTCATGGTTAAAAGTGACAGGTGAGTGAAAGCAAACGGGTCCTGAGAGCCCTTTCCCAGAGCCAAGCTCTCCCAGGCTGTCGGAGCCAACGGTGCTGGTTGACCTGGATTCCTTCTGCAGGAGAGAAGTGGGGGGGCCAAGAACCAGTCTCGGGGTGTCCCCAAGCCCCCACCACAGCCCCCCCAGCTCCATGCTTTGCCTAGAGGAGGACCATCACCACCAGCAGCACCATCACTGCTCGTCATAACTCAGTGATCTCCAGCGGGCTCTCCATGATCACCTCCCTCATCTTGTGCAAGGGGGTGGACTTGGCCGACTCGGTGCGGGCGTTGGGGTCCCCGTAGCCCCCACAGTCGGTGGTCAGAGTCTCCAAGGAGCGACCCAGCACCTTCTGGTCATCTTCAGGCAAGCTGTTGAGGTCAGAAGCCAGCAGGGTGCCCGTGCTGCCATGCACCACGTGGATGCCGTCAGGACCTTTCAGCTCCACCGGTTGTTTGTGTCGGAAGCGGAGGCTGCCTTGGCCTGGGCTGTGCTCGCCTTCCTCCTCCTCCAGCTCCTTCTGGATCAGCTGAAAAAAAAGGTGCATGGAGGGGTGGAGAATCACCGCTGCGGCCAGAGGAGAAGTTGGCCTCCCTGCCTCTGAACTTCCTGCAGTGCTGGAGCTCAGCGGGAGGGATGGGACTGTCCTTTTCTGGAGCAACCTCAGAATATGGTGATGAGGATCACCAGCTCCAGCTGGGTCATTTGCTCATCAGGTGGGTGTCCTGGCTCAGGCACTGGCTGCCAACTGGGTGATGGGTCTGGCAGCAGCCGAGGCCAAGGAAGGGTTTGGACCAGGGGTAGGATCTGGGGTTGTATGAGGGTGGTGGGGCAGGAGGCAGACAAGGAAAGGAGTGGAGGAAAGGTTAGGTGAGCTGGAGGAGGACAGAGGTGAGGAGTGATGGGGGACAGAAGGGCTGAAAGGAATCTCCCATCCCACTGCTCTCTCCACGTTCTATCCCCCCATGAAGAAGGTTGTGGCAGGAGCTGCTTCTTTCCTCTGGCACCAAAACCCTCTGCCCCACATTCTATCCCCCCATGAAGAAGGTTGTGGCAGGAGCTGCTTCTTTCCTCTGGCACCAAAACCCTCTGCCCCAGCCTTTTTGTCTCAAAACTATGCAGGGAGGAGCAGAAGGGAAGGAAGACGTCCACATGTCTGCAGGGACCTGCAGCTAAGAAGCTTGGCAGGCTGGCTGCCCCTTTTGCAGGCAGATGAGGTGGGAGAGACCAAAGGAGAGGAGGAAGCTCAGAAGAAACATGGATGGGGAGGTGGGGGTCAACAGAGCTGGGGCTGGGAAGACACACTGCATCCCAGAGGGCACAACAAGCACCTCCCCAAGCCCATGCACACCCTGTCTACCTCCGAGACCGAGGAGCGGTCCCCCTGACTGGAGGTGGCCTTAAGCACCATCCGCTGGGCAAAGAGCTTTTTCAAGCGCATGTAATCATCCAGGACCACCTTCAGGAGAGAGCCCTGGGTGGAGGGGGAAGAGAGGAGGATGGGTTACCCAAGGGAGATGGGTTGGTTGGGAAGAGGCCGGCCCCATCCCAGCGTGTTTTTTGGTTTTTTTTGGAGGAACATCACCCTCTGGGGCTGAAGCTGTGAACCTGGAAGCCAGAGCAGTAGGAGAAGGCCTCTTGTTGGAGGATGCCCACGCTCATCGCTCACCTTGATGGGTCCCTCCCGCATGATCTGCCCCAGCTTGGCAATATTGTCATACTCCTGGATGGCTGCCCGCAGGTAGCGGTCATCCTCGGGCTTGGCCGCCGAGGGTTCCCTCCCGAAGGTCCCCTGTGGAGGAGAGAGTGTCTGAGGAGGTGCCACAGGTGCTGGGAGCATGAGGAAGGTGTCCCAGGTGAGGGGCTGGTGGCTCACGTGGGTGCGGGCAGGGCTGTTCCAGAGGTCGGTGATCTCGCTCAGGTTCTCCGGCAGGTCATCCTCGTGCTCTGCTTGTGCTGCCAGCTCCATGTTCCTGCAGAAGGGGTCCAGCCACACCGGGTTGGCCCTGCCCAGAGGAGAAGAGCAGCCCTCAGTGCCAGCCAAGAGCAGCTGAAACCCCAGCAGCATCCCTCATCCCATCCACAGCCTGGTTGCTGAGGTCCTGCTGCCCCATGCAGACGTGAATTTGGCTGCTCTGGATCTTAGATGTGTGGTGGCACCTGCCCCTTGTCCCTGCTTACCCCCTCCAGCTCAGCCAGTAATGGCAGGGTTGGAGTCAAGGAGAAAGCAGGAGGTCTTCTGGTTTTGCTCTCTTGGGAGAAGCTTTGTGATGCTGCAACATGCTGTGCCACACGAGGTGGCACATGAGGTGGAGGAGACAACTCACCCATCAAAGGAGTACTTGTTGGTGTTCGGCATGTCCATGATGTCCATGAAGCCTCTGTTTCCTGGGAAAGGCAAGGGTGGGGGGTTATGGGATGGCCCATGGGTGGGCTGAGCCACCAGCCAGCCCACCTGCAGGCACAGGGGCCACTTCTTCATCTGTGAGGGCAACTTGGTGACCAAAAAGTCCCCAAGCTGGGATGTGCCCGATACCCCAGTGGCTGGGTGCTGGAAAAGCCTCCCACCATCCTGCCTGGCTGGGCAGGGTCACTTCCAATTTCCAGTGTCCCCTCTCCCGTGTCCCCTGTGCCCCCTCTGTGCTGTTCATGCAGCTGGGAGACCCCAAACTCTGCTCACCCGTGGAGCCAGCCACGATGGCTTTCAGCTTCCTTTTGTGCCTGTGGAGGAAAGACAGAGGCTCAGGGAGGAAAATAAGGAAGGTGCTCAGAAGAAGAGAGGACACAGCTCTGCAGTGGCCCAACAACCAGCTCCTGGATCCCTAAGGATGTCGAGCTTGGCAGGGAGAGGCGCCATTGGTATTAAACCCATTATATTTTGGGGGAAGAGGGGCAAATTTTGGCCCCAGGTTGTGCCCCACTGCGGGTGTTGGGATAATGATGCCCTCCTTGGCCTGCTGGCACCACCACAAAAAGTGCCTCTGGGGACATTGCAGCCATTTGGGCAGAGCCTGAGCGTTACTCACACTGTGCGGTAGTACCAGTTCATGAGGATGAAGAGCATGGCTGCCAGGAAAAGCAGGACAGCCAGCACGATGATTGCCATCTGGGGGAGACAGAGGGGTGGTGGCAACCTCCAGCACCCAGTGATGGGCACCTGCCCCACATCAATTGGGATGAGAAGGGATCTTCAGGCCCACTTGGGCCATTACCTGCAGAGCCGAGAGGTCATCTGGGGCCCGAGCGGTGATGGCGGGCTGCACGTCCAGCACGTTGTAGTTCCTGAAGAGGTTCCTCAGCTGCTCCTTGTTCTCATCTATCATCTGAATCACCCTGGGAAGAGAAGGAGTGCTTGGCCATCTTGATGTCAATGAGGGCTCGGTGGGCCAGGTGATGGGCCCAGGTGAGGGACCAGGTGACGTACCTCTCCACGTCCAGGATGCGGTTGGTTTCCCTGTTCACCACGTGGATCAGCAGCTCTGTCTGTGCAAAGTTCACCCGACCTTTCTTGTCCACATGGAACTGGGGAGAGACAGCAAGGTATGCAGGGCAAGAGGAAGTGTCCTTTCATGGGGCACCTCTCAAGCGTGGTGCCCCAAGGTGTGCTCATGTGGCCTGGCATGGAGTCAGTCTGGACCCCTTTGAGGGCTTAGAGACCCCTTAAGAGCTCCAGGGTGTCTACTATTTAGAAAGGGCACCCTCAAATGAGACCTCCCAAGCAGCATGGGAAAGGCTACCTACCCCTTGAAGCAACCTCAGAGGTGGATGGTTACCTGCACGTCATCCGTGTTGACGATGGCACCCGTGATGTTGGAGAGCAGGCTGATGAACTCCTCCTCAAAGTGCCTGACCTTGTCTGGGATCTCGTTGATGATGATTTTGACCCTCTGGTCATCCCGAAGTATGTAAATCCCCACGATGGCTGTGTCGTTGTGGCCTGCTAGGTCGGAGGCCATGATGTCCACCACAAAGTAGCCAGGGTTGTAGGCCGTGAAGAGGTCGAAGGTTCGCAGGATCCCGTCAAGGGTTCCTGGGGGGAAGGATGGTTACAAGCCCAGGATCAGTGACCACGACCTCTGGCCATGACCCCGTGCTCCTGTGGGTTAACGTGGTTAACCCACCGATGCTGAAGATGTTGGCCACTTCCTCAGAGTCGTTGGAGTGCTGCTTGATGTAGCGGATGCCCAGGATGTTGTACAGGACCAGGCTGTTGTTGCCCACATCGGCATCCACGGCCACCACTCTGATCAGCTCTGAGCCCACCTTGGCGTCAGTGGCGACCCCTTTGAGAGAGAGACGGGACAGGGACCTGGGGCTGGGCTGGCTCTCACTGCTCCTCCATTCACTTGGATTTTCCCTGGAGAATCTCCATCTCCTGGTGCCCCCTCCCCAGCCCCTGGCACACCTTACCCGCTGTATACTCCGACTTGGTGAACTGGGGGGACTGGTCATTGATGTCATCCAGGAAGATCCGCACCTCCTGAAGGGTCAGGTCCTGGCTGAGGTCCCAGAGCTGGGCACTGCCCTCCTGCTGGTCCTGAGGAGGGGACCAGTTCCTCTGGCTGGAAGCTTTGACAATGATGGAGTAGTATGGCTCCTTCTCCCGGTCCAGGTCTCGCAAGACCTGCAGCTTCCCCTCCCGGCTCAGCTGGAAGTTGCTCTCCTGGTTCCCAGCTAAGCATAAAAAGGGAATCCCAGTTAGTCCCCTTTGGGCTCGGCAGGTCTGAAATGCCACCTTTGCCCTTGCCCAGGTCAGACAGGCAGTGAGAGGAGGATGGCAGCAACTGAGACCCTCAGCAAGGGGTGTGGAGGGGAGGTAGGACTGCCCATCCCCTCCCTGCTCAGCACCCACCTGCTATGAAGTAGTAGACGATGGCGTTGGAGCCCTCATCTGCATCCACTGCCCCGGTGACATTCCCCACCAGGGTGCCAGGCAGGGAGTGCTCAGGGACGGAGAGCACCTGGTACTGGGGACTGTCCTTCTGCCAGAGACCCCAGGAGAAGAGAAGGTTATGACCCAATGTTGGCTTTTTTTCCCCCCCCTGCTTTGAAGGACCAAAAGCAGACACATCACATCACACTCCCCGCTCTGGTGACGTTCAGCTTCATCTTGCATCCATCCCCATCCCTGCTCCCCCTTTGTCCCGTTCCCTCCATCCTGGTGCCTTACAGGTGGCCTGAGGAAGAGGGGTTCATTGTCATCGATGTCATCGAGGGTGACCTGGAGGGGCTGCATGGTCTCATAGGCTGGCTGGCCCTGGTCGCTGGCCACAATGATCAGCTGGGGAGAGAGGCAAAAAGTGCCATCCTGGGCAAAGCCATGTGGGCCAGGAGACCCTGCTGAGGGTGCTGGAGGATTTTTGAGGGGATTTAACAGAGAGTTTGCCCTCCGGGATGCAACTCCCCAGTGGCACTTGGCAACCACCAAAGTGAGACCTTCGGGATGCAACAGCTGACTCCATCCCCACCACTATCACCCCAGGACCACCCCAGGACTACCTCCCCTGGGCATGCTCACGTTGTACACTGCCTGCTTCTCCCGGTCCAGTCTCATGGCCGTCTGGATCAGCCCGCTGACTGAGTCGATGCTGAAATATTCCCAGTCTTTGCTCCCCACCCCAGTTTTCAGCAGGCTGTAGAGCACCGCCCCGTTGAGGCCCTCGTCTTTATCCGTGGCGTAGACCTCGTAGACGTTGGACCGCAGGGGGATCTCCTGCTTGGCACAAGTCCCACCTCAGCCCCCGGCGTCATCCGAGCTCCCTGCTCCCCCCCTGCTCCTCCAAACTCCCTCGTATGGGGGTCAGCAGGTTTCTGCTGCCCAAAAAACCTGGCAAGGTGGAGCCATGGTTCCCCTCTGGCAGGGCGGCTGCTCCATGTGCACGCTGAGCCAAGCCTGGTTCCTCAGAAAGGAGGAACATCTCAAAACGTCAGCCTTTTGGGCCTTGTTTATCAACAGGCTCGGCACGCAGGGACTGACCATTTCCTCATTTTATATGTTCCTGGGTTTCTGTTCCCCAAAGCTACCCCAGCATCCACCATCCCACCACCTATGGAGACCACGGTTGTTGACCATCCAGCCCCAGGACCCAAACCTTGTCAAATCAAGGTCTTGTTTCATCCCCAGTGGGGATGAAGGATGATGGAGATGGAGGATGGATTTTGCCAACCAGTAGGCAGGATCTCTCCCAGGCATGGTGTTGGCATTCCATGACCCTGCTCCTTCTCCAGAGCTTTACCTCCTTGATGTGCAGGATGGTGCCATTGGGTGGGCGGACAAAGACGGGGCGGTTGTCATTGATGTCAATGACCTCCACGTGGAGCATGGTGGTCCCCCAGAGAGGAGGGTGCCCCTTGTCCGTGGCCACCACGGTCAGGTTGAACCTCTCGTAGGACTGCAAGCGCCGCCGGGTTGTGATGAGCCCAGAGACTTTATTGATCTTGAAGGCCTCTGGGGGCAGAAAAAAACACATCTCTGGCTCAGGACACTTGGCACCAGATAAGTGACTGTTAGAAACCAGTTTACCAGCTGAAGCAGACCCCTCACTGGTGGGAAATCCCTGTGATGGGATGATGGAGCAGAGCTGGTTGCCTGAGGACAGGGGTGTGGATGCTCTCAGGGTGCCATTTTAGAGCTCTCCTGCCCACTGCTGCTGCAATTGCAAGGGCCCTGCTCCCAGGCCACTCCTGGTCCTATTTGCCTCCTGTCCAGCTACACAGGGCACTGGTCAGAGAAGCCCATGGCTCTCAGGAAGATGAATTCTCTGCCACTTCCCTCCACATTTATGCTGGTTTTTGCTGGGTTGCCATCACTCCTCGGCATGCAGAGATATACCGGACTTCAGGCACTAGAACTATCCACCAGTTGTGGCTACCCCCCTTCCTGAAAGTGGTCGAGGCCAGGTTGTTTGGGGTATGGAGCAACCTGGTCTAGTGGGAGGTGTCCCTGCCCATGCAGGGGGGTTGGAACTATACGGTCTTTGAGGTCCCTACCAACCCAAACCAGTCTGTGATTCTAGGATAACCTCCAAGACCTTCTTGGCTTTCCTCTAAAGCCTGCAGTGATGTGCTCCAAGACACACAGACAGCCCTGCATGGGTGGGGGAGATGAAGAGGATCAGCCAGGACTGCAGGACAAAGGCAAGCAAAGCTGTCACACGCCACACCATGAGGAACTGGGAGCTGTGGAGCAACACTGAAAGCCGCACGAGCACAACCTCACTCCAAACCAGCTCTGGCTTGGCCCCGACATCTCCTCCAATTGCTTCCCACGGTAGCCCTCCTCCCTGGGGAGCAGTTCCCACTGCTGGCACCCCACCTGCTCCAGGGCCCTCGATGCTGTAGGTCACCACACCGTTGTCCCCTTCATCCAGGTCGGTGGCAGTCATGGTGATCACCGACATCCCCGCCGGCTCGTTCTCATAGACGCTGGTGCTGAACTGGCTCCCGCTGAACTGGGGCCTGCAGTCATTTATGTCCAGGACTCCTGCAACAAAGCACAGCTGGCTGGGTGACCTGAGGCTGGAGACAACCTCACAGGGGGCTGTACCCCTGCTGTGACCTGTGGCTCTGCTGCCCTTCCTGCTATTTGTTCAGCTCTGCCAGCCCAGTTCCTGCCTCCAACAATGGAGGCCTGGCCACCCATTCACACCAGAGCACTTGTGGACAATAGAGTCTCCCTCTCCTGCCCCTCCTGCCCCCTCCCCTCTTGCTGTCCCTGTCACACACAGACCCCCCCACCCCAGCACCCACTTCCCCTGCTCTTCCTTCTGCCTAATTCCTGCCCAGAGCCACCAGCAAACCTGCTGGGAGGGGCAGGAAAAAGCCTGAGGCTGAACACCTCCTCCCCAGGGTCCCACACGAGGGGTGGTGGGAGGAGGAGAGCCCTACCTGCACGGAGTTCTCCCGGCGGTTGCTGGAGATGTCCCCAGGGTTATCCCTGGCCACGGCTGTCAGTGTGTAGTGATCCTTCTTCTCCCGGTCCAGGGCTGACAGGATGTAGATGTCACCCTGAAGCACACAGAGACCTTCAGGTGGATCTCATCTGGCAGAGCTGGCACTCGAGAAGGAGCAGAAGGTGAGGCACAGGAGCAAGGCATGAGGTGGGACCATCTCAGCCTCCCCTCTCTTTCCCCCCACTCTGTTCCAGCCTCTGTTGTCTCCTTACCGTGTTGGGATTTATCCCAAATTTGCCCTCTCCATCCCCCAGGCTGTACTGGATGAGAGCAAAACGCCCCGAATCCGCATCAGTGGCCTTGACCCTCAGGATGACAGTCCCCAGTGGCACGTCCTCAAAGACAGCTTTCTGCAAGCAAAGGGAGCAGGCAGGACATGTTGCTGCATCACTTGCTGCTTCATTGGGCAGTGACCAGGGGTACAAGGGTGGGCACAGCTGGACCCAGCACAAGATGTTCCCACTGAGTACATCAGGGGGGATTGATCATCTTCTTCAGATGGTTCAAGCACAGAAGAGAAGGTGCCCCTGAACAACACCCAGCTCTGTTGGCAATGCCCAGCCCCACATGGGCTTGCGAGAGGGAGCCCAGCCCACCTGGTAGGACGGTTGGCTGAAAACAGGGTTGTTGTCATTGATGTCCACTATCTCCAGGTACACGGGGATCTCAGCTGATCTGCGGGGAGATCCATTGTCAGAAGCTCGGATGGTGAAGTTCAGCCACTGTACCTCCTCATAGTCCACCGTCCTGTTGGCTACGACCTTCCCTAGAGGACAGCAGACCCTGAAATGAAAACCCCACCCCAGGACACCAACCCACTGCAGGACCCCCAGCTCCCGAGCCCACTGACCTGCCGACTGGTCCTCGAGGCAGACGTAGCCTTCTGGTGAGAGGTTCAGCCGCTCGTAAGTGATCTGCCCATTGGCACCTTTGTCTGGGTCCACTGCGGAGATGGAGATGAGTGTGGTGCCCTGGGTGGCTCCCTCCAGGATCCTCTCGGTGAAGTAGGTGACCCCGAAGGGGCGGAAGCGAGGCGTGTTGTCATTGACATCCAGGACGTTGACTGTCAGCTTGGCTGTGGCCATGGTGGAGACCACGAGGGAAGAGAAGAGGGCAAGTGAGAGACAAAAAGGGAAGGATGGGGGGAAAGGAGGGTTGTAAAGAGACAAGCGTGCAACTCCAGGAAGCCAACTAAATGAGGTGGTTCACCAAAGAAAAATGGCAATACTCAGCAAAGACACAAGGCCCTGAGCTGGCTGTGGGACAGTCTCACCTACTTCTAGCCTCCTCCTGATCTGTGGGGGCTCTTCTCACACATGGGCCTGGATTTACCAGGGGAAGGGTGGCAAAGGTAATGAAGAAAGAGGTGTCTCCCATGGTACCATGTTATGGACATATGGTCCTCTCCATCCCCAGTGCAGCCCTAGGATGTCTGGGCCATGTGTTAAAGGAGGGCTCAGAGGAGAACCTGAAGCTGCTCTAGGACTGCTCCCACTGGAGATGGTGGTGGCCAGAATGGAGAGGGAGATGGGAGAGAAGCTGTGTTGGTGCTGGTGCTGGCCCCACCCTGCCTGGAAGGAGCCCACCCTTACCGTTGGGCACGCTGACTGAGCGGTCGATGACTTCACTGGCATTGTCATGGACGGAGATGGTGACCTCGTAGGTGGCCACCAGTTCCCGGTTGAGAGAGTTTTTGATCTTCACAGCTCCTGGGAAGCCCAAAAAAACAGAGGTCACAGGCCGTGCCTCTGTCCCTCCCGCCAAGGACCCCGGCAGGCTGGTCTGCACCAGCTGATGGTTGCACCCCCAGCTGAGCTTGCTCTCCTGCCTCTTCCCAAAGACTACATTGGGAATCACAGAACTGGTTTGGGTTGGAAGGGACCCAGCCCCACCTGCCACAGGTGGGGATGCTTTCCATTAGACCAGGTTGCTCCAAGCCTCATCCAACCTGGCCTTGGAAAACACTCGGTAGCTAAGGGAGGAGACAACTTCTCTTACCCTGCAGAGCTCCCAGTCTGCTCTGCCCAGCTAACAGGTTTTCACACTGTCTGAGCCAGGCCAAGGCTTTGGGTTGTGAGGACAAGAGAGCTTGAGAGCCAGCGCTGCTGCTCTCCTGCATGACCCCATCCATCTGAGCTCAGCATCCGCCTGTCTTTAGAAGTCCTGCATCCTTTACAACAAGGGAGTTTTTCCCTTCCCTGGCTCAGCTCTCTGCTTTCAAAAACAGCCGTGAGGAGCTCCTGGCCCACCACCTACAGCAGAGCCCCCCTCCCCACTCCCCTGGAGCCAGGGTGCCCACGTTCAGTTTGCCAAGGCTGAGCAGCCCCCGGCTGCCTGTGGTGGCGATGGGTGGGATGGAGGGAGGCGACGGATGGCACGGAGAGGGAAACAAGCAGAGACACAGAGACAAACCTGCTGGGCTGAGAGCCAGGGAGGGAAGGAAAGGAAAGGGTTAGTGAAGTCAGTTGGATGGGGAAGAGAGGACAGGGCAGGCAGAGGAGGAGAGCGGGGAGGCGGGAGGGGAGCATCATCTCCCTGTGCCTCAGACACCTACCTCCAGGCAGAGAAGAAGAAGAAGAAGCAGAAGAGAGTAGAGGGGTCCGTGCTGCCCGCGCTGCCCTTCCCGCTCTCCTACCTGTCCGAAAATCCACCTCAAATGCTCCTTGCTGGTCGGGCACCAGAGCATCCGTGTCGTCGCGGGCCACGATCTCCAGCAGGTAGTACTCCAGGCGAGGGTGGAGGTCCCGGTCGATGGCGGTGACCTCGGCCACCACGGTGCCAGGGGGAGCTGACTCGGGGACACTGACGGTCTGGATGGGGTTGATGAACTCGGGCCGGCAGTCGTTGACGTCCTGGATGAAGAGGCTGATGGTGGCAGTGCCGGAGAGAGGGGGTGTGCCCTGGTCCACGGCCACCACCGTTAGCCGGTAGGCATCCCGCTCCTCCCGGTCGATGCTGATGTTGGCCACACGGATCACCCCCGTGGTGGCATCAATCAGGAACCTGTCCTGGCCACCACTCTCGATCCGGTAATCCAGCTGCTGGTTGAGGCCGCTGTCAGCATCCGTGGCTGTCACCTGGAGGATGGAGAAGCCTGGAAAGGGGTGACACAGCACTCTCAATCAAGGGTTGGAGGACACCAGCGACAAGCCCCTTGGCTCCAAGAAAAACACCATCAAGCTGGGGCAGCCCCAGTTCCCAAAATTTCCCTTCATCTCCGTCCAGGCCATCTCTGACACTGGGAGCTGGATCTTCACCATCCCAAGGGGATGCCCAGGTCTCATTGCCCAGCCTCACATCCCTAGCCCTTCCCTAACCTGGGGGGCTGTTTTCCCTCAGCCACGCCGTGAGGGATGCTGGCTGGAAGATGGGCCGGTTGTCATTGTCATCCAGGATGGTCACTGCCAGGCTGGCAGTGCTGTTCAGCCCCCCCGCGTCACGAGCCACCAGGGTGTACTCCAGGTGAGGGTCCAGCAAAGCCTCTCGGTCTATCACACGGCCAGGCTTCACCGAAACAACACCTGGAGAAAATGGGAAAGGCCTGGTGACAGTCCCCACAGCTGCCTAGTGGCCCTGGGCTGGGGAGAGGGACCAGCTGAGCCAGCCCACCTGTCCTGTTGTTGATAACAAAGAGGTCCAGGGATGTCTCCAGGAGCTGGTAGGTCACCACAGCATTGCTGCCCTCGTCACCATCCAGGGCTAGGATGGGTCCATTGAGCATCGTGACTGGAGTCCCTGGATAGAAGGACAAGGGTTAGGGAGGGTTGGAGCCTCCTGAAGAACCCCCACCAACCCCTCTTCCCAAGCCCGGTGACACATGAGGGACAGCAATGAATGGATGGAGGAGGTGACAGAATGGGGCCTTGGGGTGGCGATGGGTGGGATGGAGGGAGGCGACGGATGGCACGGAGAGGGAAACAAGCAGAGACACAGAGACAAACCTGCTGGGCTGAGAGCCAGGGAGGGAAGGAAAGGAAAGGGTTAGTGAAGTCAGTTGGATGGGGAAGAGAGGACAGGGCAGGCAGAGGAGGAGAGCGGGGAGGCGGGAGGGGAGCATCATCTCCCTGTGCCTCAGACACCTACCTCCAGGCAGAGAAGAAGAAGAAGAAGCAGAAGAGAGTAGAGGGGTCCGTGCTGCCCGCGCTGCCCTTCCCGCTCTCCTACCTGTCCGAAAATCCACCTCAAATGCTCCTTGCTGGTCGGGCACCAGAGCATCCGTGTCGTCGCGGGCCACGATCTCCAGCAGGTAGTACTCCAGGCGAGGGTGGAGGTCCCGGTCGATGGCGGTGACCTCGGCCACCACGGTGCCAGGGGGAGCTGACTCGGGGACACTGACGGTCTGGATGGGGTTGATGAACTCGGGCCGGCAGTCGTTGACGTCCTGGATGAAGAGGCTGATGGTGGCAGTGCCGGAGAGAGGGGGTGTGCCCTGGTCCACGGCCACCACCGTTAGCCGGTAGGCATCCCGCTCCTCCCGGTCGATGCTGATGTTGGCCACACGGATCACCCCCGTGGTGGCATCAATCAGGAACCTGTCCTGGCCACCACTCTCGATCCGGTAATCCAGCTGCTGGTTGAGGCCGCTGTCAGCATCCGTGGCTGTCACCTGGAGGATGGAGAAGCCTGGAAAGGGGTGACACAACCCTCTCAATCAAGGGTTGGAGGACACCAGCGACAAGCCCCTTGGCTCCAAGAAAAACACCATCAAGCTGGGGCAGCCCCAGTTCCCAAAATTTCCCTTCATCTCCGTCCAGGCCATCTCTGACACTGGGAGCTGGATCTTCACCATCCCAGGGGGATGCCCAGGTCTCATTGCCCAGCCTCACATCCCTAGCCCTTCCCTAACCTGGGGGGCTGTTTTCCCTCAGCCACGCCGTGAGGGATGCTGGCTGGAAGATGGGCCGGTTGTCATTGTCATCCAGGATGGTCACTGCCAGGCTGGCAGTGCTGTTCAGCCCCCCCGCGTCACGAGCCACCAGGGTGTACTCCAGGTGAGGGTCCAGCAAAGCCTCTCGGTCTATCACACGGCCAGGCTTCACCGAAACAACACCTGGAGAAAATGGGAAAGGCCTGGTGACAGTCCCCACAGCTGCCTAGTGGCCCTGGGCTGGGGAGAGGGACCAGCTGAGCCAGCCCACCTGTCCTGTTGTTGATAACAAAGAGGTCCAGGGATGTCTCCAGGAGCTGGTAGGTCACCACAGCATTGCTGCCCTCGTCACCATCCAGGGCTAGGATGGGTCCATTGAGCATCGTGACTGGAGTCCCTGGATAGAAGGACAAGGGTTAGGGAGGGTTGGAGCCTCCTGAAGAACCCCCACCAACCCCTCTTCCCAAGCCCGGTGACACATGAGGGACAGCAATGAATGGATGGAGGAGGTGACAGAATGGGGCCTTGGGGGGCACAGGGCAGCAGGGGGGGCTGCAGCAGCCTTGCAGACCGGCTCGTGGGGCCCAGGCAGGACATCCAGCTAAAAACAAACAGACAGACACATCCATCAGATGGCTGGCACCAGCACCCTGCCACCGGGGGCATCTCCTGGAGGTACCCCAACCCGGGGTGTCCCTCGGTGGCGGGACAGGGAGGTCTTGGAGCAGGGAGCTACATAAATGTCAAGAAGGCTGAAAAAAACCCAAGAGTATTTCTGGCTCTTTGGCTGGGAAATGTCTGCCTGGGCATTGGGACTGGTGTATCCCTAAGCCCTGGAGCAAGGTGGCTCCAGGTGCTGGTGCTGTAGAGGTGGTATCCCATCCCCTGCAGGGATCCTGGGCAAGCTGGTTCCTCAAGGCTGCCCCTGGGACAGACTATGGTCACATCTTGCTTTCTTGCAAACCCCAAAAGGGGTTGATTTTCCTGCAGGGTTGTGCCTGACCTGTGCCAGGAAGCACTTCCACAGGCAGCATGGACCAAAGCCCCTGTCTCTTCAAGACTGACCTCCCCAGGTGGTCAGCAGGAGCCCCTCATACTCAGCATCCTCATCCCACTGACCTGCAGCCTTTCCCTGCTCAGCATTATGTCTCCTCCATGGTGGGCAGGAGACACCTCCCCTTGCTCAGCCCCAAAGGGAGTCATGTCAGGGAGCAAAGAGAGACCTACCCGGGGGTGAGTTCTCCATCACCTCAGCCTGGTAGGAGCTCTGGGTGAAGAGGGGACGGTTGTCATTCTCATCCGCTATGGAAATGACCAGCAAGTCAAAATCCTGAAGGAAAATGAGGACAAGAGGGTGATGACTGCAATGTCCTTTCCATGAGCTCGCTGGAATCCTATGCAACCATGACGTTGTGCTCCCTGGACCACACTGGAGGGTCTGCAGGTCCCCCCACCTTCCCAGCCTGCACCCCAAAGGCTGATGTGTGGGACAACTTGGCAGGGGCAAAAGGATGCTCTGGTGTCAGCTCTTCAGCCCAACTTTGCCCCACCTTCCATGACATCTACATGGAGTCAACATGAGCTGCTAGACTTGCCCTAAACCCTACTCATCCAGTTGTCTCATGGGGAAGGGATCACAGGCCCCCCCATCCTTGTCACCCCCAGATGCTTTTGGGGGATGAAGTTGCCATCAGAAAGGCTGTGGGTAAACACCCCCACCTGCCACCTCCATGGCAGGAGCCCTTTCTCCCACCTTCTGCCCCGGCAGTGTCCATAATTACCCGCCTGGCATTGCGGATGTTCTCGGGGTTGTCCTTCACTGTGACAGTCAGCCTGTACTCTGCCACCCTCTCCCTGTCCAGCGGGCGGTTGACGTAGACAACACCACTCTACCCAGAAAAAAAGGGAGGAAATAAGTACAGGGGACCTGAGCAGCACTTCCCCTGGGGCATCTCCACCCAGGGCAAGAACGTCAGATGGCACCCACGGGTACCCAGGGAAAGCAGGGCTCCAGGTGCCCACCCCTGCATCCCACCCCCCCGGGGGCGTACGGTGCTGTTGATGTAGAAGGTGTTCTCTGTGTTGCCTGAGGTTATGTCAAAAGTCAGGAGAGCGTTGGGCCCCTGGTCCGCGTCTCGGGCGAGGACACGGGTGACAAAGCTGGAGACAGGGGCGTTCTCACTCAGGGTGAGGTTCATTGGGAGGTTGAGGAGCACGGGGTCATTGTCGTTGATGTCCAGCACACGGATGCCCACCAGCATCTGCCAGGGAGAGAAGCAGTGAGGGCACGTGGCACCTGTTGCCATCCCTCCCAGCTTTTTTTTTTTTCACAGAATCACAGAATCTTAGGGGTTGGAAGGGACCTGGAAAGATCACCCAGTCCAACCCCCCCTGCCAGAGCAGGGTCACACAGGAACGTGTCCAGG
>NW_009952798.1:3219658-3219990 GCF_000747805.2 Chaetura pelagica
CCTCTCTGTGGCTTTGCGCTGGACTCTTTCCAGCGGTTCCCTGTCCTGCTGGAAACAAGGGGCCCAGAACTGGACACAACATTCCAGATGTGGCCTCACCAAGGCAGAATAGAGGGGGTGGAGAACCTCCCTTGACCTAATCACCCCCTTTCTAATGCACCCCAGGATGCCACTGGCTTTCTTGGCTACAAGGGCACATTGCTGGCTCAGTGCCACTCCCAGTGGCAGTTTTTTGTCACTCCCAGTGGCAGTTTTTGCCACTCCCAGCGGCAGTTTTTTTGCCACTCCCAGCAAGAGTGAGCTTCTCCACCCTGCCCACTGTGGTCTGGGTG
>NW_009952798.1:3220012-3224614 GCF_000747805.2 Chaetura pelagica
GGAGAGGAGCCAAAGCAGAATAGACCCCAGGGGAGGAGTTTGGGATGGGGGACAGCAGCCAGCAGCCCCCAGACTGCCCCAGGGGACTCACTGTGGAGCTGAGAGGGGGCACACCCCTGTCCCGGGCAGCGATGGTGAGGTTGTAGAAGGGGATGTTCTCGCGGTCCAGCTCGGCGTCCTTCCGCACCCGCAGCTCCCCTTCCACCGGGGAGATGACAAACTCCCCTGCCAGAGACAGGGAGGCCATGCTGCTGTGAACGGCCTGGCTCCCCAGGGGGGAAACATCTTGCTTCAGAGATAGAGGGCAGGCACCTTGGTGGGCTTGGGGACAGCTTCCCCAGAGTCCCCGTTGCTGCAGATGTGGGAGGGCAGGGGGCAGCTGAGGTCTATCTCGGGGAGTGCAGGGGTTGAACGGCCAGATAAGAGGTGCTCACAGTCCATGGTTGGGCCTTTCTGAAGGTGCCAACAACCTGACTGTGCCCCACGGTGGCCAGAGCATGGTGGGGGGCACAGACCCCCCCCCCCCCCCCCCCCGGCTGCATCCTGGTTATTCTAGAACAGCTTTGCAGCAGGGTCAGCGTGGAGATGGGACTGGGCTCTGCCATCCAGGTAACCTGGACAGAGGGACAGCCCCTACCTTCCCACGGCTGGAGATGCTCCTCTGCCACCTGCTCTGGGGTGAGGCTGGTGGGGTACAGCTACAGCTTCACCATGGGGCTGGGAGGGGGACAGGGCTGTGCACTTGCAGCTCTTGGTTTTTCTTTCTGCCATCTGTTTTGTTTTGGGTTTTTTTGTGTTTGTTTTTTTTTTTCCATTTTAAAATGTTTTGCCTTGATTGTTTAGCAGGTTTGTCCCCTTCCCTTGCACAAGCCCCGGCCACCTCCTTGGTTGGCCATGAAGAGGTTAAGTTTCCTGTTGCTCAAAACAGGATTTCCTGGTGTTGAAAGGCTAAATTTGCAGAAGCTCCTGTGCAGGGAGGATGGTTTTTGCTGAAACGCTTCCGCCTCGCGCTCCCGGGCCAGCTCCCGTGAGCTGGGTTCCTCCACAGGGCAGCCAGAAGAAAAGGTGATGCCCCCCATCCCCATCCTTGCTCACCAAGGGGGTCTCCAGCAATGATGCTGTACTCCACTTGCCCGCTGGGTCCCGAGTCACCATCGTGGGCCAGGAAGGTCCAGACACGTGGGCCAGGTTGCCCTTCCGTGACATCAAAGGGACCCTCGTACGGCCGAGGGAAGGTGGGACAGTTGTCATTGATGTCGTTGAGGTTCACCAGCACCTGTGGGTCAGGGTGAGAGGGTGGAGGGCAATGAAAAGGGGAGGGGTGGAAGGGGAGACCAGCCAACTGGGTGTGAGCCTGGGAAGCCATCACAAAATACCTCCCATACTTCTGTCTTTGCTGGGTTCACCCAACAACCAGCTCATAGGTGCAAGCTCAGCTATTCCTGACCATTCCCATCACACAGTGACAGTGTGAAACCCCGGCCACACACAGGTGGGGTTCTTGCCAACCTCAGGGCCATGCACCACGATGGAGAAGTCAACGCAAAAGCCAAATATTTTCCATCCACATCCTGAAACCCAAGCTGGAAAGACAAGAAAACCACAGACATGGGTTTAACCACCGAAGTCATGAGTTCAGAGAGACCCTTTACACTTGCTCACTCCTCTTCCTCCACCTTCATTCCTAATGCTGAGCAACTTTAAAACACCTGCAGCTTCTGTCCTTACTCCAACGCAAAACATCACCAATGATGTTGGCCCTCTTAGTATCTCATACCACGAGAAAGATACTGAAAATATGGAGTTTTCTGACCTCCTGGGTAGAAGGACAGTAAAATCCATCTGACGGGCATTTCTTACTGGCTTAATCTAATATATACAGAAGAGTCTATCTGAGTCTCTGCTCTGTTTCCAAGCAGTGGAGAAAACAAACACTGGCACGTCTTAAACTCCAGGTCTTGAGGTTCCTGCTGCACTTTTCCTGGGCCAGGAAGACATCTGAAGGCTTCTCATCTGCCCATGCATGGAGTACAGCTCTGCCAGCCTTGTGGAGACAGATTTTATCCATGGAAATCTCCCACTCTGGTATCTCCCCCTTTTTTTTTCATTGCACACCAGAACCCACTTCCTTTTGGGGGGCTGAAAAATGCTTGGCTCAATATCTGGACGAGGTCCATGCTAGGGAGCCAAGGCAGAAGATCTAACCAATCCCTTCCACCTGCAGGCCCCAAAATCATTCTGGCCATGGACAAATTCTGCTGAGCGACCCATCATATTTTGGTTTCCATCACAGAAATAATCAGTATAATCAACTCCATCTGCTTTGGAGCTGCCAGCCTGCCCTCCCACCACTGTGACTAGTGCACTAAGTTCAGGTCACTGTGGCCCAAGGACAAATGGAAGAGCTATAGAGAAAAGCAAGAAAAATGACCAGGGACTTCAAATAACTTCTATACAAGGGATGAAAAAGGAATTTTAAAAACAGATAAATCATCTGAGAAGATAAATACGAAGCAGAAATTCCAACTCTTTACTGTCTCTTGATCTTTCAGGCAAGAAGACCCAAGGAGGCCTCTAGAAGCAAAATAATGCAACTTAAAAGCAATTCTAGGGATTTCTTCTTCTCTCTGTGTCTTTGCAGAACCAAATCATTGGGCTAATGAACCCACGAGCCTCACTTGCCCGTGTCCCTGTTTTGCAACCCCATGAAGGAGCAGGGTGACAGCAACTGGGTGAACTGGCCACTGCTGGGAACAGCGACTGGTGGCCACCGGGAAGGAGATGTGAAACTGCTGGTGTGAGCGGGAAGTCCTCAAGCCCCGAAGAGGCCACAGTGTTGCAACAGCCCCCCTCCCTACCGTGGCGGTGGACGTCAGCCGGCGCGAGATGACGGGGCACTGGTCGGTGGCGGTGACGATCAAGGTGTAGCGCCCGTGGCTGATCTCATAGTCCAGCTCCTTCACCGTGCGAATCTCCCCCTGCAAGGCAACGGGACAGTGTGGCCAGGAGTGAGGGAACTGGGGTGGCTCCCACAGGGCCACAGGGTGGGGCCGGAGTCCTTACTGACCGTGGTGCTGTCGATGTGGAAGGTATCCAAGATGTTGCCTTCGGTGATGGCATAGGCAACCGTGCCATTGGGTCCCTCGTCCTGGTCCAGGGCCTGGAGGGTGACCAGGGTGGCATTAAGGGTGTCAGGACCTTCATCGAGGGTCACCTCGTACAGCTGCTGCTGGAAAGCGGGAGCGTTGTCGTTCTCGTCCAGGATGGTGACGTACACCATGGTGGTGGCCTGTGGGACATGGGAAGGCTGAGTTAAGCACCATGGAGGGATGGGCTCTGCAACCCTTGGAGCTGGCTGGGAAAAGATGGACCTGCCAAGGTCAAGAACCAACTTGGGGGCAAGTCTGGCAAGAGACACAAACAGGATGCAGGGCGCAAAGTGCAATGAGCCGTGGCAGCTCCAGGGAACGGTTGGGTACAAAGATAAAGGCACAGAGATGAAATCACACTCTTGTTCCCAAGCCAAGCAAGTCTCTATGGGATCCCTCTCCTTTTCACCCTTTTTTTTAACCTTCGGTGCTAACACCTGGGAGGAGCCCATGGCACAGGGAAAGCCAGAGGCTGAACCTCATCATGCCTCATGGCCTTTGGGGGAGGCCTGAGTGTCCTCACCCTGACACAGGGGACACCTTCGTGGCAACATGGTAGAATGGAATAATACCCAGAGATTATGCCACAATGGCTCAGAGGAGGAATAAAAACTAGCATCTCAGACAACCAGACTGACCTCCTGTGAGTCCCATCATCTACCCCCTCATACAAAGGTCCCTGTTGTTCAGTCTCAGCCTGTCCTGACCCTCTTCCAGCTGTATCTGAACCTTCACAGTCACTGGGATGTCCTTACTGAAAGGGTGTCTTCTGGTGGCGTCACCATGGGGACACACCTGGGGATGGGGAGGTGGCAATGGGGGTGTCAGGAAAGATAAACCATTCTCTTGGAGCCTCTGGACTTTGTGCCTACACCTTCCTCCAGCAACAAATTCCTTCCTGCCAGACAAGGGTTACATTTCTGGCGAGAGCATCACATTTCCAGCATCATGCTATAAAACCCACAAAGCCACATGGTAATTAGGTAATTAGCTACTTTCCTCTTTGGCTGCAGCTCCGAATCCAGAGCGGGTGAGCAGCAAAGTTTCCTGCAGCTCGCAAACCTCCCTGTGTCTCTGGACTCCACTTCCCAGGGAACAGGTGCCTTCCTGCACCATTTGAAACCAGGCCAACAGAGATTGCACCGGTGTCTTCCGATGGGAGTCTGCCCTGCTTTGCTATTTGAAGCCAGACTGCAGGAAGGGGGATGCTTTGCTTGCTTTGCTCCCCCCACCTCCTCACCCCCGATTGTTTTTTTAATTTGGGGGGTGGGGAAGCTTTATGCCCTTCCCTGAGCTGGCAACCACTTGGAGTCACCCTTCCCTCCACCTGCCTGGGCATTCTGAGCATCCCCCAAAAGGTGGGACCGGCTGGCTCTGCCACAAGGAGGGTAGAACCTTTGATGCCCAAACGGATGGAGCTGGGAGTGACCCACTCAAGGCTTGGGGGGGGGGG
>NW_009952798.1:3225083-3232226 GCF_000747805.2 Chaetura pelagica
GGGGTCCCAGCCTGGAAAAGCTTCCCCATTCCTACCGGACACTTTGCCCCGGTACTGCCGATCTCCCCCAGCCTCTCACCAGCTCCTGGGGAAAGGAGAGAGGATGTTTGCGACAGCAGGGCTGGGATGCCCTCCCTGTTCTGCTCCCTGGAATTGCTGGGATGTGCCGGGCAGCTCCTCCGGATGGGCCAGGAACGCCGGGGAAGTTTCCTTTCCCCTGAGCGAGCACTTCCCAGCTCTGGAAGCTCCTGGTGGAGGGATGCTCTGGGATGGGGGGGAAGCTCTGGGCCAAAGGGGACCACTTTATGCCTGGCTGCCCCCAGCTCTGCTAGGCAGAGCTTCTGTACCAGGGCTGTGGGGCCAGGCAAATGGGGGTGGTGGTAATTAAAACCACAGCTCGTTTGTGGATGAAAGGCCAGAGAATGAAGCTGGGAAGGACCATGGAAGGATGGGAATCCTATCAGGCTTGGCTTCTCCCTCTGTCTGGGATGCCAAAGTAACAGTTTCCAGGATTTCTGCTGCACGTCCCCAGGAAGAGATGATGTCCCACTGCAGTGGGACAGTGAAGTTGATGTGGATTGGATCCACTTTGCTTCTCATCCAAGCCTCTTGACATCAGGGAGTGACTCCCAGCATCTCCACGGGGCTTTGGATTATTTCTTTGACACATCTGGGATGCTGGAACTGGACATCAAGCCTTCTGCCACCCAACAAGCTTGGACAACGACGTTCAACATGAGCCTGGTGTTGGAGGAACTGAGCTTCATGCAACCGTGTGGCTGCCAAAACCTTCTGAACCCCCCACTAATCTTAGCCAGGCTTTGATGGAGAAGTAGAGCCCTTGGAGACATCTGGCTCCCATCTGGTTTGGGGATGTTGGCAGCAAGGTGGATAGGGAAGCAGCTCCCCTCCACCCAAAGGATGGCAGCTGAGCTGGGCTTTCCAAACTCACATCCCAAGCACCAGCCCAGGTTGTGCTGGAAGAGGAGCAAGGCAGGACCTTCCAGCAGGTGCAGCAGCTCCAGCCTGATCTCCCCACAGCCTGGATGATGGGTATCCATTTTGCTCTTTGGGGTGCAGGAGACACATGAGCACCTGGCATCTTCAGCAAGTTTTTTTTCTTTCCTGCTGCAAGTACTTTTGCCCAAAGCATGGATATCCCTGCACATCCAGGTGATAACTCTGAGAGGATAATGGCTGCACGGTGATGATGGGGCTTGCAGCACTTTCATGGGAAGCTGTTAGGAAGCTTCCAGAAGAGGAATTAAAGCTGGGTTCCTCACTCCAGCACTGGGAGGCAGCTCTCCCTCTGGCAGGTGAGGCCATCCAAAGGCTGCAGCCCTCTCACCCTGGAGTGGAAGGAGGTGACATGATTTGGAAATCACTTCTGGGAGTCACAGGAGTGTTCAACCCAGCATCTGCTTGCCATAGTGGGGGACAAAAGTTAGGAGAAGCAACCAGGAGCAGCTTTTGCTCAGAGACCCAGAATTTGGCCTGAAATCCCGCGTTAATTAAGCAGTTTGTTGGCAGAGCCACAAAGGCTCCTCAGCTTTAGCACTTTTCTTTTCATGTTTGGTTTTCTCTGAATGAGGAGTTCCCAGGTCCCAAGCTAGGCAGAGGTGCCACCACCAGGCTCTGGGCTGTGGACTGGTGAGGAGGAGCCAAAGCCATTGAGGTGCCAAAAAGAAAGAGAGGCACTTCTGGCACCTGCTTGAGACCTCCTCAGTCTTTACCAGATGGTGATGAGGTGACAGCTCTTGGCTTGGACCTCGACAGGGTCAGCTCTCCCCCAGCTCTCTTGGCTGGAGCTGCACAGAGCCAGGCATCTGGCTTGACTTAGGCATTTGCCAGTGCCACTGACTTCAAAGGGAATGGTCTGACTGGGATGGGATGGAGCCAAACCTGTGGGTCTGGGCACAGAAGCAGCCCACATCACCCAGGGAAAATTAAGACCCATGAGCTTTAGTGTAAAGACACTGACAGAAGATGTTGTCTCTGGGCACCATCTGGCATCCAGCATGGCTTTAAAGCCTGCTTACATCTCAGGGAGAGAACACTGACCTCCCTGCTGCTGCTATGGGACACACTGCCCCTTGCCATCTCCCCTGACTGTTTTCTCCTCTGCTTGGTGTTCTTTTGGAAGTTCTCCCCTGCTTGGGAGGAAGAAGGAAAGTTGGTAATGCTGAAAGGCTTCACACACGTGGTACCCCCTGCCCCTCCCCGTGGCCAGGAGCTGCTGCCCAGAGCGTGGGCTGTGCTGCCTTTCCATCCAGATGGTTCCCATCAAGCCCCAGAGGTGGAGGCTGGGTAGTTTAATGCTGCAGAACTTTGAAAACTCTGTGGGGATGAGCGGGACACTCCCGCTTTATGTGAGGGGGGGGCTGGTCGTTTGTGGATAAACAAAGACTCCTGCAGACACTTTTGCAAGGTGTTGGAAGTGCAGCTTCCTGCAATAGAGCCTGGGCTTCCCTTTTTCAGGCTCCCAGGGGACCCCCAATGTGAATGGGGCACTTCCCGTTGCAGCAGGTATGGAGAAACACATCTGAGGTGCCTTTTGTGCTTGGAGTGCTGGCAAGGAGGTGGGGGAACCTGCTTTGCTGCCTGCCAAAACACAGCCAGCCCGGCCAAGCATCCTGCCCCCCGCAGCATCCCAGGATGGGGAGCAGCCAGGGCTTGAAAACAAGTAAAAACAGGGCAAAAACATTCAGCTCAGGCCGTGCAAACCTCCACCCTGGGGATATTCTGCTGCACGTGCTGTGGGGACCAGGCCAAGGTGCCTGCAGGATGCTGGAACTAATTAGTCAGAGTGGTTTGTCAAAGGTCACATCATCCCCAGCTCCGTGTGATTCTTGGGCACCACGAGTTGCAAACTTTCTTGGGGCAGATCTGCTTCCCAAACCCCACAGAGCACCCTCGGGGCGAGTCTGCTGGGGACACAGTAGGGTTGTTTTTACACCATCACCCTGATAATCAGCATAGAGAACCACGGCGGGTGGGAAGGCACAGTTTCGGTTTCACTCTGCAGCAGAGCGCTGTGCTGGGGCGGTGAGGCAGGGACCCTGCCTGCAGGAGGAGGAGGAAGAGGAGGAGGATGCGCTCAGGTGGGGAGCCTGGCTGGATGGCCTGTGGGCAGGCACAGCTCACCCTGCCTGCCACTGACGCCCGCTCGATATAGCAAGTGAAAAACCTCAAGGCGAAACGCTGGCGGAGCTAATGGCACAACAGGATGTTACCAAAATAAGAGAACAGATTGTCCTCGTACCATCTCCTCTGTTGCAAACCAGCCCCAGGAGCCTGTTTCTCTCAGCACTTTGAAGAAAGTGAACCTAGAATCTCCTTATCCTGCAGTTTTGAAGGTGATGTTTGTACGTCTGCAAACAGAAACCAAAGACTTGCCTCTCTCTTTGCTCTTCTCTCTCCCCTCCCACACAGCTTCCCTGGCCCACCCATACCCTCCTCTAGCTTGCTGGGATGGGACCAGTACACTCCACTGCTTCCCTCTGTCCCTCCCAACGTACTCCTGTGCCTCTGCCAGGCCTCCCACTACGCGTCCAGGATTTCTTTCTGAAAACTGTTTTCATTTTCAAGCAGCTCCTCGTGGTTCCCCCTTCTCCTCCCCAGTGGCCCAGCAGGGTGGGACCCACTCCCTCCCTGTTCTCAGGGGGCACAGGCTCCTCCTAGTTATTTTCTTTACATTTTTTTTTTCTCCTTTTGACTTGAAGCTGGCTCAGCAGCATTTGTATTTCCTCATTTGCAGCCTTAGCTTTGCAAAGGGGCAGACCCCCACCTTCCTGCCCCATGCCACCCTCCTCTGCCAGCCCTGAGCAAGCAGCTTTCTCCCCATGGGTATTCAAAGATTATGCTCAGCTCTATTTTTAAAGCATGCCTTTCCTCCAGGACTTATTTCTAGGGTGAAGTTGGGCTTGCAGCCCTGCTGGGAAGTTGCCACAGAGGAAGCAAAGGGCTCACTCTGTGCTTCCCATCTCCCTTCTTTTGGGATACAGGGAGCCCATCAGTTTTTCTTGCCCTAAAGGCACAGGTGAAGGATTTTTTTGCAGGCTGGTGTTGATGCCCTCTGCTTGCTCTCTGCAGTCCCCAGCCATCCCTCTGCCAGCATCAGTGAGAGGGTCTGGGGAAGGATTTGCTATGAGCTCATGGAAAGTCCAGGACTGCAGGTCTGACCCAGCTGCTGTTCCTTCTCCCCGGCAGGAGGACCAGCAGCTTTCCTCATCACCACCCCCTATTCGCTCTGCATCTGCCCTGAGGGCCAGAATGTCACCCTGACCTGCCGGGTCAGTGGTCCCCTTGCTGACCACCACGACCTGCTCTACAAAACCTGGTACTTCAGCAGCAGTGGTGACCAGAGCTGCTCCGACAAGAAGCACATCCGCAACGTCACCGAGAAGGAGCTGCACCACGACCTGGGCAGGCATCATGAGCTGCTGGGCAACAGCACCCAAAAATCCCCCTCTGGGGGCCATCACGGGGTGGAATTTGTTCCCGACCGCCACGGTGCCTTTCATGTCGTGGTGATGAACCTGACACTGCAGGACAGTGGGAATTACTGCTGCTATGCCGTGGAGGCCAAGCGGGAACACGGGAAGCCCCACGCCCTGCAGGTTGCCCATGGCTTTGTGGAGCTGCAGATCCAGCAAGGTGAGGAAGTGGGGGGGAAAAAAGGGGAGCCTTGATCTGTGCTAGGGTGTGGTGGGGCAAGGCAGCAGATCAAGGCTGGTGGGTGTGCTGGTGTTGGAAGCCCACGCTGGGCTGGCAGGAGTTGAAGAGCAGCAGATGTTGAAGGTTTGAATGAGGGCCAGAGAGCACTGGAACATTTCAAAATAATCATAATAATAATAAAAAAAACAAACAACCAGGAGGAATGCCATAAAATCCAGGCTACGTAATTTCACGGATCTTTCTCAACCTCTTTCTGGAAAAGAGGGAAAGAAAAGCTGGCTGGGTGTCCGAGCCCAAGCAAGGGCTGCAGGGAACCTGGGGGCAGCAGCCCAGAGGGAAGAGGATGGAGGGGAAGGCATCTCCTGCCCTTAACTGGCAATGCTAGGAAGGACCCTTCTTCTTTGAGAGTAAAATACAGGCTGCAGGGCCCTACTGCCAGGAGGGGAAAGGGATGCAATGGCAGGAATCTCGCAGTTAGTCTTCCTAGGATTGAACTCTTGTTTTTGGGCTGATTTTCTCAATAGGAGGAAGCAAAGGCAAGCACAGCGAGGAGGTGTGGGAGCCCTGTGGTCCCTGAATGAATCCCCTGAGGTCTAACATGCTTTTTCTTCTTTGCAGGCAGAGGAGGGCTTAAAAACTGCACGTTTCACACTGCCACCAGCAAAGGTAAAGGGGAAAAACCCTCTTTCTATTGCTCTGCTAGTCAGTGTATTTCCCTAGGGATGCACACTTTACTAGAAACACACCAATATCCAGCTACCAGCTCGTGGCTGGGTGTCAGGAGGGTGATTTCTGAGCCTGCCCCATGGGGTGCACCTCACACACGTCCTCAGGCTGAGGAAAGCCTCCTTTGGCCCGTCACCTGGATGTGACTCCTGAAGCCTATGGAGATCATTCACCTCCTGGTTATAAAGCACTTAGAACATGACTGGGGCTTTAGTGGCAGCTAGCCGCTGTTCCTTCTCCCCGGCAGGAGGACCAGCAGCTTTCCTCATCACCACCCCCTATTCGCTCTGCATCTGCCCTGAGGGCCAGAATGTCACCCTGACCTGCCGGGTCAGTGGTCCCCTTGCTGACCACCACGACCTGCTCTACAAAACCTGGTACTTCAGCAGCAGTGGTGACCAGAGCTGCTCCGACAAGAAGCACATCCGCAACGTCACCGAGAAGGAGCTGCACCACGACCTGGGCAGGCATCATGAGCTGCTGGGCAACAGCACCCAAAAATCCCCCTCTGGGGGCCATCACGGGGTGGAATTTGTTCCCGACCGCCACGGTGCCTTTCATGTCGTGGTGATGAACCTGACACTGCAGGACAGTGGGAATTACTGCTGCTATGCTGTGGAGGCCAAGCGGGAACACGGGAAGCCCCACGCCCTGCAGGTTGCCCATGGCTTTGTGGAGCTGCAGATCCAGCAAGGTGAGGAAGTGGGGGGGAAAAAAGGGGAGCCTTGATCTGTGCTAGGGTGTGGTGGGGCAAGGCAGCAGATCAAGGCTGGGGGGGGATGCCAGGGGGTCAGCAGCAGGGCTGGGGGAGGCAGAGTGTGCTGGTGTTGGAAGCCCACGCTGGGCTGGCAGGAGTTGAAGAGCAGCAGATGTTGAAGGTTTGAATGAGGGCCAGAGAGCACTGGAACATTTCAAAATAATCATAATAATAATAAAAAAAACAAACAACCAGGAGGAATGCCATAAAATCCAGGCTACGTAATTTCACGGATCTTTCTCAACCTCTTTCTGGAAAAGAGGGAAAGAAAAGCTGGCTGGGTGTCCGAGCCCAAGCAAGGGCTGCAGGGAACCTGGGGGCAGCAGCCCAGAGGGAAGAGGATGGAGGGGAAGGCATCTCCTGCCCTTAACTGGCAATGCTAGGAAGGACCCTTCTTCTTTGAGAGTAAAATACAGGCTGCAGGGCCCTACTGCCAGGAGGGGAAAGGGATGCAATGGCAGGAATCTCGCAGTTAGTCTTCCTAGGATTGAACTCTTGTTTTTGGGCTGATTTTCTCAATAGGAGGAAGCAAAGGCAAGCACAGCGAGGAGGTGTGGGAGCCCTGTGGTCCCTGAATGAATCCCCTGAGGTCTAACATGCTTTTTCTTCTTTGCAGGCAGAGGAGGGCTTAAAAACTGCACGTTTCACACTGCCACCAGCAAAGGTAAAGGGGAAAAACCCTCTTTCTATTGCTCTGCTAGTCAGTGTATTTCCCTAGGGATGCACACTTTACTAGAAACACACCAATATCCAGCTACCAGCTCGTGGCTGGGTGTCAGGAGGGTGATTTCTGAGCCTGCCCCATGGGGTGCACCTCACACACGTCCTCAGGCTGAGGAAAGCCTCCTTTGGCCCGTCACCTGGATGTGACTCTCCTGAAGCCTATGGAGATCATTCACCTCCTGGTTATAAAGCACTTAGAACATGACTGGGGCTTTAGTGGCAGGTGGCCCCAGAACGGAGGGAGGAGCAGAAAAGAGAAA
>NW_009952798.1:3232250-3247345 GCF_000747805.2 Chaetura pelagica
CACAAGCAGGTAGGAAGAGACAGAAAGGTAAAGGGTCACAGGAGCCTTTTGAACCATCCACTGCTGTCCTGAGCCCATGCCTCCTTGCCCTGAGCAGAAATGCTCCAGCAGGGGAAACCCAAATCTTGCTTGAGCACTCAAATGACATGAGGCCCCCCCCACCACTGTGTCTAGACACTGGACACTTTGCTATGCAGGTGGTTTCTCTGTGGGTTGCTCTGTCTGCCCCGTTAGCTGGCTGCTAAACAGGTGGATTTTTGCCCAAATTGGCTTACAGCAAGGTGGGGGGCCAGGCCAGGCATGAGAACCTGCACCATCCTCCCTGTGAGCAGTAATTTCCAGCTCAGATGCTCAGCCCTAGATGCTGGGCCACCCTGTCCTGCTGGGCAAAAAAGAAAAGGGGGAAAAAAATCCCACCTCCCTGCCCCAAGACACAGCCAGAGCAAGAGGCTGCTTCCTCAGATGGATGTGCTGGGCAGGAGGGCTTGAGGCAAACCTGCCCTTGATTTAGGCAGCCCTTGACCCCACCACAAGCTGTCCCACATCGACCTTGATGGCCACAGATGTGCCTATGGCTGCCAGCCTTTCTGGGGAGCCTCCACAGTAGAGCTCTCCAGGGACACGTTCGTTAGCAGAGGCCTTGGGTAATGAGCCCATTTTTGATGAGCTGGCCATGGATCAGGGTGGGTGAACTTGGAAATCACTGAGATCCTTTCTGCTGAGTTCACAGGGCCTTTATCAGGCTGCTCTCCTCATATCTTGAAGACCAGTAACAGCCCTTGAGGTGTCCTCCAGCAGTGAAGGACTTTGGTCAAGGTCCTAAACCAGCAGCTCAGAGCTTATCTCTGCAACAGCCCGTGCTTCCCAGTGCTTATCCCTCTAGGAGCAGACCTCCCGTGTGTGTGTGAGTTGTATTGCATCCAGTGTGGGGCAAACACTGGTTTGCTGCCCCACGTTTCCCCCACGGCCCTGAGGAATCCCCTTCCCTTGCAGATATCACAGCTGCCGCGCTGGCCACGGGCGCCTGCATCGTGGGCATCCTCTGCCTGCCCCTCATCCTGCTCGTCATCTACAAGCAGAGACAAGCTGTCAGCAACAGACGTACGTACCCTGCCCTCATCTCATCTCCTGGGATGTGTCCCTGTGGCCATCAGGAGGCAGGAAGTGTCATAGGTTTGGGCTGGAAGGGACCTCAAAGATCATTAAGTTGCAGCCTCCTGCCACGGGCAGGGACACCTCCCACTAAAACGGGGTGCTTCAAGCCCCATCCAACCTGGCTTTGGGCACTTCCAGTGATGGGACATCCACAGTGTCCCTGAGCAACCTGGGCCAATGTTTCACCACCCTCATGGTGAAGAAGATTCTGCCAGGCCCCCTTCTCCTGAGCTTTTACCTCCCCATCCACTGAGGGAGCTGGCTCATCCCTGCCTCCAAGCCATAGTTTTGCCTTCTAAGTGGTTGAAAAAGCATCAGCTGTGCTTTTCCTCCTCTCTTCTTTAAAAAGACCCTTTAAAAATGTCTATGGCAATAGGAGCGCGTCCAGAGAAGGGCAATGGAGGTGGGGAAGGTTCTTGAGAACAAGTCTTAAAAGGAGTGGCTGAGGGTGCTCATCCTGGAGAAATGGAGGCTGAGGGGAGACCTTGATTTCTACAACCACCTGAAAGGAGGTGGAGCCAGGGGAGTCAGTCTCTTTCCTCTCCCAAGTGAAAAGAACAGAACATGAGCAAGCAGCCTCAAGTTGTGCCAGGGGAGGTTCAGATTGGATACTGGGAATCCCAAAAGGGTTGTCAGGCCCTGGCACAGGCTGCCCAGGGCAGTGGTGGCACCACCAACCCTGGAGGGATTTAAAAGCCCTGTAGATGTGGTGCTGAAGGCCACGGTTTAGTGGTGGCTTTGGCAGTGCTGGGCTACTGGTTGGACTTGATGATCTGAAAGGTCTTTTCCAATCAAACTGATGCTGTGATTGTGTGACTGCAGCAAGCCAGGTCTCCCTCCTCTGCCTCCCCAGCAGGCTGCCAGCTCCAGCCCATGCCAGGCTCCCAGGGGCTTCAGTAATGAAGCAGAAAGAGGCCCCACCTTAACCAGCAGAGCTGTTTCCTCAGGCCTCGGGCGAGCTGGGGCCCTGTGGTTTCTCTCACCAATCCCAGTGGGTGGCTCTGAGCAAACCCTCTGGAGAAGTGGTTTTTGCAGCAGCAGCAGCAGCCACGGTGCCAGGCACTGGAACGGGAACTGCGCCTTCAGCACCCATCCCTGGCTGAAAAGCCTGGCTCTGTGTGTTCATGCACCCATTTGGCCTCAGCTGGGGTGCAGCTGCCCCTGCCCCGTGCTGCAAAGCATCACCTGGGTGCTACTTAACCCGAGAGGCAAGGCAAAATCCAGGTGGATTTGCTGCTGGAGTGTCTCACACCAGGCTCAGCTTAGAATCACAGAATCACCAAGGCTGGAAAAGACCTTGAAGATCATCAAGTCCAGCCTATGACCAACACCACCACATCAGCCAGACCAAGTGCCACATCCAGCCTTTCCTTGAACATATCCAGGGATGGTGCCTCCACCACTTCCCTGGCAAGTCCATTCCAACTTATTTCCACTAGCACAGTCTGGGCCAAAACTGGCACTTGGAGTGGTCACCGTGCAGCCACTTGGCACACCCAAGGGACAAGGGTTCCATATCTGCTGCAGCAAAGGGGATGAGGAAATAAAAAACAGGGTGCTGCCCTTGTCTGGGGCAGCCAAATGCCAGGGTAGTGTGGGAGGGTGTCCCAGGTGGGTGGTGGGTGCATCCAGGCACTGCTTTCCCCCTCCTTCAGAGCTTGTGGTTGCGGTCTGGGAGGAACCTGGGCAGTAAACCTGGTGGGAGATGGCAGGGATGCAGAGAAGGGGGCTTGGAAACAACAGGGCTGATGCTAAGGAAGGGGGAAAGGAAGGGAGGAATGCAGAGGAAGAGAAGGAACTGGACAGGGATGAGACCAAAGAGTGCAGTTCATGCCAACGGTTTTGTCTTTGGCAGGTGCCCATGAGCTCGTCAGGATGGACAGGTGAGGAAACCCACAGGCTTCCAGCTGCCTTCAACCTCCTTGCACCTCCTCTGCCCAAATCCTGGACCCTGCCAGGGGCTTGTCCTCTCCTCCCCTAGAAGCCAGAGTGTACCCTGAGCCTGGCAGAGCAAACGGGATGCTGGTGGCACCCACGCCTGGGGTCCTGTCCCTTTCTGGAAAGCCACTGTTTCTCTTCCCTCCCTCTGAGTGGGAAATGCCTCCTTTCTTTTTGCCTGGGCATGCAGCTCCCCACGCCCTAGGAGAGCTCAAAAACCAGGGTGCCTTTCAGCTAAAGCTTTTCCTCCTGTCCCCAGATCCCTGCTTGCCAAGGTGCCACTGCCTCAACTTGCTCCCCGTCCCGCTGGGTTGTTCCCAGCCGCTCAGCCAAAACCCCCCTGAAAGGATTTAAAACAGAACCAAACCAAACCAAAGGCTGCTGAAATAAAAAAAAAAACCCAAAACAAACCTGCAAATCCCTCACACCCCTCTCCTTTCCCCACAGCAGTGCCCAGGGCATTGAAAACCCTGTCTTTGAGGCAGTCCCCTCGGAGCCACGACCACGACCCCAGCTCACCTACATGGCCAGCAGGCAGCCCTCCGAGTCCGGCCGGCACCTGCTCTCTGAGCCCAGCACCCCCCTGTCCCCCCCAGGCCCTGGGGACTGCTTCTTCCCAACACTGGGTGAGTGACTGGCAACACTGAGCATCCCACCTGCTGTGGGAGGGGTGGGAAGGGGCAGCTGGAGGTGGCGTGAAGGGGAGAGGTGTGTGTGGAGGGGCTTAAATATGGGCTGCGAACTTTGCGTTTCATGGGACACCAAGTCCCAGGGCTTTGAAGGTGGGAAGGAGCCCAAGACCTCTTGTTTTTCCATGGAAGAGCAAAGCTTGGAGGAGGATCTCTACAGCTGCAAGCTGGGCTAACACCCTTGCTCTGCCCTTTTCCAGATCCTGTTCCCGACTCACCAAATTCCTTGAAAGAGTGAAGACCCTGGAGGAAAGCACATCCCCCAGACACAGCCAGGAGAGGCCAAGAAGCCACCACTCTGTCCTCACCCTACCAAGACCCCCCAGACCCCTAAGACCCCAGCCACGGGCAACAAAGCCTTACAAAGAGCTGCCAAATGTGGGAGCCCTGCCCTCACCTCCTCTCCTCGTTCTGCCCCAGGGCTGGGAATGAACCTCTTGTGCTCGGATTTTGGATTTTTCACTGCTTGTTCCTGTGGAGAACAGCTCATCTTTTATGGACCAGCTGAAAACCGGGCAGGCAGGGAAGGAAGGACCTGCAAACCTCCCTGAGGATTTAATTTATTGTCAGGGGGATCGAGCTCTGCCAACATCAACCTGTTTCTGCAGCTTTGACTGAACATCCTCTCCAGGAGCGGATGGTAAAGTACTTTATCCACTGCAAGACAAAACAGGGTCACTGGCCAACCCTGTAACTACCTTTTTTCTTTGCAAAACAGGAAGGGGAGAGGCTCCCTGCTGCTGACAGAGCCCTCCTTCCCCACCAGCTTTCTGAGACAGCCCCGGACTTGTGAGCTGGCTGCCTTTTCAGCTGGAGGCACGTCGGGAGGAGCCTTCTTTCTGCTGCAATTTTATCCCGGGATTGGGATCAGAGGAATTTCTCTGTTTGCTTCATTATCAGTGCTGATTAAAAGCAAAAAAAAAAAAAGGATGTTTGTGGGGTTTGTTGGTTGGTTGTTGTTTTTTTTTTGGTCGGTTGGTTGTTTTTTCTTTTCAAACAGGAGTGTAAATTAGAAAGTTCATCTGGAGGGTGTAGGAGGATGTTTCAGGGATGTGGCTGAGAGGCCCTACAGAGAGGCAGGGAGAATGAAGTGGGTGGTGGGAAGAACTCTGACTGACTTCCCCCCCATCCTCCCATGCCTTCAGCCATGCCAGGGGAGCCTGCAATGCCCTAGGGAATGCAGGTACCCTCAGAGCATCCTCCCTCCCAGCACAGCATCACTTATTCCAGAAGAAGCTCCGGGTCAGGTTCCAGAGTGACTCAGCCCCTGGCGAGGAGATAAAACCTCGTGGTGGACACTATTACTCAAAGGGTGTGTTTGGTTTTTGTTGGTTACTGTTTGGCTTTTTTTTTTCCTCTTGCTTTTGTTTTTAGTGTAAAATGGGGAAAGAAAATAATACATTGCTGCTAGCCAAACATAAACATTAGTCATAGCAAACCAGCATCAGACCTGAGCAGCAGCGATGGGGATCAGTGCCCAGGCAGGGCATCCTGGGCAACATGCCAAATTCTCACCCTACCCAGCTGGAGGAAACGGTGTTTGCCTCTGCCAGGGGCTGGGGACACCCCAGCCTGATGCAGGATTTGATTAATCCACTGGTGGCTTCAGCCAGAGCTAATTCAAGACAATCCAGTTCTCCCCATCCCAGCAGCTGCAGCCGGAAAGGCAGTTTGGGGGGTGGTTTTGCCTGCCCGAGGGTCCCAACCACTTTCCAACCCTCTCCAAGCCTCTGTTTGCTAATGAACGTACTGTATGACAACAGATGAAAGCTTTGTTGGGAACAGGTTTCCCCCCCGTGCTGGCTGAATCCCAGTTTTTGGGGTGGCCTGTGCCAAAGGCAGGCAGAGGTGAGCTAAGCAGCCACGTGCTCTGCCAGGGGCACTGATGTGGGGCAGGGGGCGGCATCAGGGACTGTGTCCCACTTGGAAAGCTCACCAGAAGGACAACAGAAGATTTTTAGGGGAAAGAGGTGATGGGTGGGATTGGCAGAGGGAGGTGCAGCCACAGGCTTGTGCCAGGTCAGACAGTGCCCTTGTGACCCCTGCCATTCCCACCCAAGACTTTCCAGTTGCAGCTCAGCAGCTTGGGAAGGTGACATGTTTCCTGACATGTTTTGTGGGTTTTTTTGGGGTAAATTTTACCATCAGCATTTTTACCCTTTTGCCTCTTTATTTCCAGCTCCCAGGAGGATGGCCAGTGTTCCTTGTGCCCTTGCTGTCCTGGGTGTCACAAATCACCACAGGACTTCCAAGTCCTTCCCCAGCTCTGGCTCTTCTGCCTCTCCCATACTCAGAAGGCCAAATCTTGAGGCATAAACGAATTACAAACAATAATTGTGCATCATTGCATCAGCCTAGACTTACTTGTGAAACTGAAGTTTCTTGTAGGTGACAAACTCCTGACAGACACAATTTCATCACCCAGGCACGAGGCCAGCAACCACCGAGTGACATGCAGGACAGCCTTTCACAAGAGCTAAGTGCCCTCAAGCTCCAAAAAGGGCTGAAATTCCTCTCTCTGCTCAGGAATTGGGTCATTGGAGACTTTGTTTCTTTGGGGTTTTGATGGCTGCTGGCATCACTGGCCTGGTGGTGACGCAGCAGAAACCTGGAGGTCAAGTGAGGCTGCTGGGACACCACTTCAGCAGTGTGAAGCTGTGTCACTTGTCCTCCTCCAGGAAGAGAAGAGGGCATTGCCATGGCAATGGCATTTCCAGCCACATTCCTCCATCCACAGCAGTATCAGTGGAGTTCCCAAGGTGCTGGGGCTGATGGGGACAGATGAGGGAGGAAGTGGTGGCATCGGATGCTGCAGCTACACCAAGCTGACTCCTGCTCATTTTGGAGCAAGAGCCTCACCCAGGTTTAAGCTGCAGTGGCTTCAGGAAAGGATGGTGATGCAGGCGTGTGAACTGCTGGGGAGGGTGGAGTTGAGGAGTGTGCAGAGCCTGAGGTGGGAGCTGGAAGCCACAGTTTGCAGCTCTGCCTGCAACCTGCTTCCTCAGGAGGTAGCACAGGGCTTTGCAGCCAGAGCTGTGCCAGGGGAGCAGGGCGATGGGGAGGAGATAGCACGCGGAGGTGGGGAGAGGAAGGATGGCAAGGTGGGTATCAGGCCTTTCCCCTTCACAATCTGCACTTGCTTGGTGTGCCCAGGGATTGGGCATCTCCCCGCGGAGCTGGGGGGTTAGGAGGGACTTGGGGTTGGGAAACACCCCAAAGGTTATTGGCTGCCTTGGCTCTCCCACACCAGAGTCCTCCTGAAAGGCACCAACGATGAGACTCACCGTTTATGGAGAGGGGCAGGAGTGAGGGAGAGAAGCCAGGCTGCAGCAGATGCAGGCACCCACCTGGCACTCCTCACTCAAAAGTGAGGTGGCACCTGCTCAGACCCTAGGGTGCTGGAAGGGCTCTGGTGTCAGCCTCCAGCTCCATGCCCAGACCCTGCTCCTCGTGGGCAGGCTGCTCCAGGTGGGTGTGATGCCACCAACAATCTGCCCAAATCTCACACCACAACTCCCCTTGGGGATCCTTACCAGAGCTCATCTCATTTGCAGGCACCTGAACAGACATATGTGGGTCCACTGCAAGCTCAGCCCTGGTTGAGCTGCTGCTCCAGCCACCCCCTGCCCTGAGATGGGTGACAGCAACACCCCGAGACCTTTCAGACCTCGGCACAAAGAGCAAGTGGGCAGAACAACCCCTGCAGCCTAGGACCAGGTGCTGAAGGAGGCTCTGATTCACACCAGACAAGTTTGGACCCTGGGAATGTTCAGTCTGAGGAAGAGGAGGCTGAGGGGAGACCTCATCAGTCTCTGCAACTACCTGGAAGGTTATTGTAGAGAGGTTGGTGCTGGTCTCTTCTCACAGGTAATCAGTGACAGAACAAGAGGGAAGGGCTTCAAGCTGCACCAGGGCAGGTTCAGACTGGACATGAGGAAAAATTTGTTCACAGCAAGAGTGGTCAGAGACTGGAACAGGCTGTCCAGGGAGGTGGTGGAGTCACCATCCCTGGATGTGTTGAAGGGTCGTTTGGATGTGGTGTTGGTGGAGATGGTTTAGGGACGAAGTTGGTAGAGTAGGGATGATGGTTGGAATCTCAGAATCACAGAATGTCAGGGGTTGGAAAGGACCTCCAAAGACCATCAATTCCAAGCCCCCTGCCAGAGAAGGACCAAAAACTAGGCCAGGTCACTCAGAAAGGCATCCAGACAGGTCTTGAAAGTCTCCAGAGAAGGAGACTCCACAACCTCTCTGGGGGGGACCCTCTGCTGAGCACGTCCCACAAAACACTGCACAGTGTGTGTGTCCATGGAGGAGCTTTTCCTAAGGAGCCCTCCAGCTGGGTTGAGGTTTTTGATGAGCACTCAGCTCTGTGACATTCCTCAGGGCTTTGCACAAGGAAATGTCAGGAAAGTCCTCTCTAAACCAGGCTATGAACGAAGACATTCCAACCACACAGAAAGGAATTAGGGCTTTGTGGAAAACGCAATCTAAAGACAGTTTGGGTTGTGCACAGCAAGACTCACCCACACGTGCTTGTTTTCTGGAGCTGCAACGAGGGGCTTTTCCAACCTGAATGGCTCTATGGCTGATTCTATCATTCCATGACCCCAAGACACAACCAGCTCACCAAAACATCGCTCCAGTGCCTGCTCAACCTCTCCATGCCAACCTCCCTTCCCACAGAGCTGCCCAGCTCCACCTTCCCCCTTGCCAACCCCTTGGGGGGGACTCACCGACAGGGAGGGGTTGCCCTCATCCTCCACAGTGACCACCAGGCTGTAGAAGCTCTGCCGCTCGCGGTCGGGCGGGGAGGGTCGGGTGGCGATCTCTCCCGTGACACGGTCCATGCGGAAGGTCAGGTCCTCGTTCCCACGGGTGATGTAGTAGGAGAGGACACTGTTGAGGCCAGCATCCCGGTCGGTGGCACGGACCTGGACCACGGCAGTTCCACCACCGACGTTCTGGAGAAGGTACAAAACGCATCATTAATAACGTGGTTCCTCCACCAGCTCCCGTGTTTGCAACGCTTCTTGCAGATGGGGTTTTGATTTAGTGAATGTAAAAAAAAACAACTAAAAAACAAACCAAGGCTACTTGCTCAGCTGCAAAGCAGCCACAGGCCTTGGCAATGAAAGGCTCTGCCATTTGCTTGAGTGCTCCCATCTTTTTTGGGGGTTTGGAACTCTGAAATTAAAGGTGTTTTCCCTGGTGGGTTTTCAAAAGAAATGGCGATCCAACTAACAGGTGATGTTTGCTTTTAAATCACCATAGTCAGCTCCAAAATTGCACCTCTTTTTTAATGGAATCATGGAATTTTTCTGGTTGGGTAAGACCTTTCAGATCATCAAGTCCAACCATTAACCCAGCCCTGCCAAGGCCACCACTAAACCATGTTCCCTCAGCACCACATCTACACAGTTTTTGAACACCTATAGGGATGTTGATTTAACCATCACCCTGAGCAGCCTGGGCCAGGGCCTGACAACCCTTTTGGGGAAGAGTTTGTTCCTAACAACTTGAGGCCACTTCCTCTTGCATCTCCTGGTTGTTGCAATGAACCAGGTTGGATTCCCTGCAGCAGAAAGCTGTTAGGTCCTGTCTAGGCTGGCACAGCCTGGAAAGAAGTAAAACACAGCATGTGTGCAAAGGTGAGGGCAGAGTGATGAACTCAGAACTTGGCTAATTATTTTTGGATGGTCCCATCAGGGGGAAAATCAAACCAGAAAATTCTGTTCTCCAACCAGCCCTGAACACACACTAAATAGATAAGAAAATCCTAACAGGGCAATAACTTTAATGCAAAGCTATTAATCACCAGCAGCACTTCCTCCTGGCTATTACTCATATTTCATTTTTCATCATCAAACTGAGAAACCCCCCCCGGTCCAGGAATTAAACTGTCAGGAAATAAGTTGTCTTTTCTCATGCCTGATTGTGTTTTATTGCTTAATTATCTGGCTCTTGCTGAGCTGCTTCCTGAAAGCAATTCCCATTCTGCATCGTGCAGCCTCTTGTGTCACTTTGGTGGCATTTCCGTGGGTTTTGTAGCCATTCTCCTTCCTGCTGGTCCTTGCAGCCTCATGGGCTTAAGTTGCCTGAAGAGCTCTCTTCTAGCCCAAAACTAGGTCAACAGAGGTGAGGGCTTGCAAGGGGTCATCAATCCCTAAATCACCCAAGGTGAGGTTTGCAAGGGGCCATCAACCCCTAAATCACCCTAGGTGAGGTTTGCAAGGGGCCAGCAACCCCTAAATCACCCAAGGTGAGGTCTGCAAGGGACCACCAACTGCTAAATCACCCGAGCTGAGGTCAGAGCATCTGCCCTGTGGTCAGAATTCACCTTGGGAGGATGGAAGGAGAGGAGCAGGGCTGGGTGCTCACCTCGCTCACGCTCACGTTGTAGCCAAAGGGGCTGTCAATGATGGGAGGGTTGTCATTGACATCCAGGATGTTGACCCTCAGAGTGTGCTCCTTCCTCCGAGGAGGGACGCCAGCATCTGAGGCTTGGATCTGCAGTCGGGGATGGATTTGGGGGGGGTGGTGGTGGAAATAATATTAATAAAATTGCTTCTAAGCTCATAACCCCAAGAAAACAGCCTTAAGGAAGGGGTTCACGGGGTGGTTTGGTGCTTACCCGTAAGGTGTAGTGATCCAGCAGCTCCCGGTCCAGGGGCCGTGCCACAAACACCTCTCCATAGGTGTTGTTGGTGGTACGGATCTCAAAAGCCTGGCCGATGTTCCCTGATGCCAGGGAGAAGGTCACCTGGGAACATCACGAGGAGAGAAAGAGAGAGAGGAGACCCTGCAGCAATAAACCCAGTGACACCTTCAGGAAGTCTCCAGGCATTTTCCTGCCTGTTGGGTGTGTTGGTTTCTTCCAGCCACCCGAAAGTAAATGGGACAAACTTGGTGTCCTCCACAGCCCTCATATGGCGCGAGCAGAGTCTGGTATGAGGGAGATGGGACCTCGTTAAGGTGGGGTAAGGAAAACAACACATGTTGGAGAGCTTCCTGCTCAGCCTGCCAGGAGAGCCCACAGCTGGTTTTCAGATTGCTGGGCTCCTTTTGACACGTGTGTCACTGAGCTTTTTGCCCCAGACAGCCCAAGGACAATGATTTTCCTCTCCTGCTGCACCACTCCAGCGGGGAGCACCAGTACCCACTGTGTAAAGCCCCCCAGAACTGCTGGTATCGACCACCAGGGTTTGCTCTGGCAGAAATGGGGTTGGGAAGGGCCGTTTCTGCCTCAGTGAAACACCAGCACAGCCTCAGGGGCAGCCCCATGGCTGCTGGACTCTTGTCCCTACCTGCCCGTTGCTGCCTGCGTCGGGGTCACGGGCCAGAACCAGGGCCACCCGTTTGCCAACAGCAACGTCCTCTGCCACGCTCACCGATGAGTCGGAGGTGATGTCAAACTGGGGGCTGTTGTCGTTCTCATCCAGGACTGTGATGGTCACCTGCAGGCAGGGCAATGGGGCTCAGGGAGGAGCCAGCCCCCTGCCTATGGGGCGTCACACACCCCTGGCAAAACTGCTGCTGCACCCCTCTGAGGTGCCAAGGGTGCTGCCCGTCCTGCATGGGAATGGGTGCAGGTGTTGGAGCCCAGGAGCTGAATCAGAATCACTGACTGGTTTGGGTTGGAAGGGACCTGAAAGATCATCCAGTTCCAACCTCCCTGCATGGGCAGGGACACCTCCCACCAGTCCAGGTTGCTTCAAGCCCCATCCAACACTTCCAACACTGCCAGGGATGGGGCAGCCACAGCTTCTCTGGGCAACCTGGGCCAGGGTCTCACCACCCTCACAGTGAAGAATTTCTTCCTAATTTCTCCCTGAAGCTACATCCCTGTCTGCAGCAGAAGAGGAGCAGGAGAAGGCATGCTCAGGAGAAAGAGGACAAGGGTGCTGCAGCTCCCAGGTAGCAGGTTTTTCTACAGAGGATCCCACTGTTTTTTATCCTCATGCTTCTTTTTTTATCCTCTTCTTCTTTTTTTTTTTTTTTTTTTTAAATCCACAGAGCAACTCCCTCAGCTATGGGGTCACCCTTTACTGCTCAAGATTGTCACAAGCAGTAATTTCATCCCTGCTCCCAGCACTAGAGGTTGGGCAGGTTTTGCATTAAAGCCCAGCAGGCACAAAGAAAACAAGAGCTGCACGTGTTTAACTACACCAGGGCAAGCTGGGCACAGAGAAGACCCTCCTGGGAAAAGGCACGTGGGCAAGTGGAAACTGGGCAGGAGATGCTTGGAGGGGCAAACCACTGCAGGTGACCAGGGACCAGGCCACAATTAGCCAGAGGAAATGCTCTCATCTGTGCTTGTTCTCCAAGAGACTCAAGGCAACACAGAAATGAGAGAGGAAGAGCCTTTCTGTTCCCGGGGCTCTATTTCTGGGTGCCCCAACCTCCCAGGTGCAGCCAGGCTGAATGGGACAACATCCCAGAGGAAGCCAGGGAGCCAGTCATGTGCCTCAGGGAGCTTCAGTTATTGTTGCCACTGAGTTCAAAACAGAGAGCCAGGAGCAGGGAGAGCCTGTTCAGCCCCTGTGATCGATCCGGCAGCTGCTGTCCCGAGTGCCAGAGCAGTTGGGATTGCTGGTGGCCAGCACCGTGTCCCCAAGGGGTGTCACAGAGGCTGGTGGTGGTGGGATGGTCCCTCCCTGCAGCTCAGTGAGGAGTTCGGGCTGGATCCTGGCCCCCAGGGTGATGCCAGCAGGACGGACACGCTTACCTTCTGTTGGAGGAGAGCAGAGGAGGGGGGGAGGAAAGCAACAAACAAAGAGCCAAGAGTTAGTGGGGGGCAAGGATGTGTGGGCATACACAAGGAACTGGCCCCACATCCCAGCATGGCAGCATGGGGGGGCTGCAGGTACCCCCCTGTGGTGTTTCAGAGGCTCCTCCGTTTGTGCATTCATAGTTGTTTTTTTTCCTAGATAATCTTGGTGGATTTCCCCTCACCCCAGGAGAGGCTCAGCCAAGGGCACAGCAGGGGGCAAGATAGCAAGGCCACCACTACCATCCACCACCCTTTGCAGAGGCAACAGATGCACCACAACATGAGAGCTCTGGAAAGGCAGAGCACTGCCTGTTGCTATGGCCCAGCCTCTGGTTTCAATCCCACCCCTCTGGTGGGATTCTCCCTGCACTCATCTGCACTCTTTCTGTGCACTCTTTCTGTGCACTCTTTCTCTGCACTCTTTTCTGAATTCTCTCTTCTCCCTGCACTCTTTCTCTGCACTCTTTCTCTGCACTCTTCTGTCTTCTCTTCTCCCTGCAGTCTTTCTCTGCACTCTTTCTCTGCGCTCTTTCTTTGCACTCTTTCTGTGCACTCTTTTCTGTCTTCTCTCTCCTCCCTGCACTGTTTCTCTGCACCCTTTCTTTGCACTCTTTTCCATCTTCTCCCTGCACTCGTCTGCACTCTTTCTGTGCACTCTTTCTCTGGACTCTTTCTCTGCACTCTTTTCTGTCTTCTCTTTTCTGTCTTCTCGTTTCTTCCTGTGCTCTTTCTCTGCACTCTTTCTCTGCACTCTTTTCTTTCTTTTCTCTTCTCCCTGCAGTCGTCTGCACTCTTTCTGTGCACTCTCTCTGGTGCTCCTCCAGATGGCCCAAACCAGCTGAGTTTGGGGAGTGCCAGGGAGCTGCCCTGCCTGAAGCACAGGGAGCAGGCTCACCCTGGAGAGAAGAGAAATGTAAACCACCTCCCTGCTTGGCTGCCTGTGAAACTGCCAAATTTAACCCTCCTAAACCACCCTGCAGGAGTTCAAGGCCCTCAGATTTACCTCCCTTGAAACTTTTAGCTCTGTAAACCACCTGCAAAATCTATATTTTTGGGGTGGTTTGTTTTGGTATTGTTGTTTTTTGTGGGTTTTTTTCCTGGTGGTTGTTCTGAGAAATCCCAGAAGCTAAAAGGTGCCACTCAGTGCATACTCAAACACAGGGTTCCCCCCCAAACTAGGGTCTCCAGACCCCAGTGGCTGCAGCAGAGAGGACAGCTAGGACATGCTGTCCCATGCCAGAGGATGAGGAAGGTGACCTGAGGTCAGTTCTGCTCGTGCAAAGGGTGGTGGGGAAGTGGTTAGAAGCTACTCACCACCGTGGAGTCAACCTTTGGTCCTCCATCATCAGCCACCACCGTCAAGGTGTAGAAATCCCCTTTCTCTCGATCCACCTGGCCTTTGACAGTGATCACACCCTGCCAAGGATGAACAACAGTCGTGTTGCCCACAGACAACGCAGTCCATGGGGGGCAACCAAGCCAGGGGGAACCACACTGTGGCTGCTTACAGTGATCCCGTTGATTTTGAAGAGGGAGAGCGCCTGGGCGTTGGTGTTGGGGTCAAACTTGTAGGTGATCTGGTTGAGGTTGTCGATGGATCGGGCCTGGACCCGGAGCACCTCGGAGCCCAGAGGGATGTTCTCCATGATCACGGCCTCGTAGCTGCTGTTGGAGAACTGTACAGCCTCATCCAGCTCGTCCAGCAGGCTGACGTACACGCTGCAGAAGCCCTGGTTGTTGGGGGGTGCCTGGTCCGTGGCAGAGACGTTCATCAGGTAGCTGGTTTTGGTCTCGTAGTCCAGGTAGTCGATTGTCGTGATGAGGCCCGTGCTCTCATCAATCTCAAACTTCCCTTCAGCACCTGACAGGATTTTGTAGCTCACCAGACCACCATTCCCTGGGGCAAGAGCAGGAACCATGATGGCACCAGCTGAATCAAAGTTGGATCAAGCATCCCAAAGAAGCTGGCACCACCGACGCTGATCCATCACCATGGAGCAGAGCCCACCCCAGGTGGGGATTTCAACCCCGGGAGCTGATTTCACCACTCCCCCCAGCCAGCTGGGTGGTTTTCATCCCCAGCTTCCTACCCGTGTCTCGGTCGGTGGCCCGGACCACGGCCACTGAAGTGCCTATTCCCGCCGTCTCCCGCAGCCCCAGGCGGGAATACTGCCGCTGGGTGAACACCGGCACCTCGTCATTGACGTCCTCCACGTAGACAATCACCTGCCAACCCCCCCCCCCAGAGGAGCCACGGGTGAGCTGGGTAGGCTTGGGAACCTCGGCCAGCCGTTTACACTTGCGAGGGGAAACTTCTCCCTCATGGCACTCATCTCCTGCCCAGGAGCAACGGGAGCTCCACCGCGGGTACCACGGGATGGAGAGTGAACACACAGGGTTTCACATCCTAGGTTTCAACCAGGTCGAGTGTCTCAGCCCTTCCCTGGAGGTACAGGCTGCACATGAATCCTTCCTTGGTGCTTTGGGATCCCCTGCTCAAAACCTTGCAGTCTGAGACACCCCCCTCCCCCCCCCCACCC
>NW_009952798.1:3247393-3283978 GCF_000747805.2 Chaetura pelagica
TGCTGTTTCCCCAGGGAGTCTCTTTTCTCCTCTTCCTCCTGGTTTTCTGCTTTGCTGCTGGTGCTGCGGGCATGTCATGCTCAGTTGAAGCACACCCCCCAACAGCAGCTCTAAAAATAGATGCCACCAGAGGGGCTGGGTTTGTGGGGACCGTGGAAAGCTGGCGTGTCACTGCTGAGGATTATTGCCACTGGGTCCTGGCTTATTTCCAGAGGTGCCTGGCCAGGAGACACTGCTCCCAGCTGGCTGAGGCTCAGCTCTTCCACCCACTGGCTGAGCCACATCTCACTGGGAGAGCACGACTGCCACCAACAGTGACTGCCCCGTTGCCTAGAATCATGGAACCATGGAATTGTTCTGGTTGGATAAGACCTTTCAGATCATCAAGTCCAACCATTTCCCCAGCCCTGCCAAGGCCACCACTAAACTATGTCCCTCAGCACCACATCTTCGTGGCTTTGAAACCCCTCCAGGGATGGTGACTCCACCACTGCCTTGGGCAGCCTGTGCCAGGGCCTGACAACCCTTTGGGGGAAGAAATTGTTCCCAAGACCCAATCTAAACCTCCCTTGGCACAACTGGGGCTATTTCCTCTTGTTCTATCACTTGTTACTTTGGAGAAGAGACCGACCCCCCCATCACTCCATCCTCCTTTCAGGTGATTGTAGAGATCAAGGTCTCCCCTCAGCCTCCCCTTCTCCAGGCTGAACAGTCCCAGTTCCCTCAGTCTCTCCCTGTAAGACTGGTGCTCCAGACCCTTCCTCAGCTCTGTTGCTCTTTTCTGGACACATTCCAGCCCCTCCGTGTCCTTCTTGTATCAGGGGCCTCAAAACTGAACACAGTACTGAGCAGCCTCATCACAACTGAAACAAGGAAAAAAACCACCCAAACCAAAACACAGCAAAGAACCCACCACACAACAGGCTCTTCTCCACCCACAGGCAGCCCCTGGAGACTTCCCGTCAGCATTTCCATGCCAGAGCTCCCAAACTTCCTGCATGCCTGCAAGAGCTGGAAACGACTGCCCTCTGATGAAGCACCCAGAGTATTCAGCTTCAGCTCCTCAAGGTTCCTTACCCTCACAGAGCTCCTCATGGGTCCCTGCTCTGTGTTGTAGGCCTCCACCTCCAGGACGTGGGAGGAGTTCTGCTCCCTGTCCAGCTGCCTCACGCCGCGCATCACCAGCCCGGTGCTGGGATTGATGCGGAAGTGGTTGTGCTCATTCCCTGGGAAGGGGGAACAGCAAGAGGAATGGTCACCAGTGTGGCTACCACCATGGCAGGTTATTAAGCAAACCCCACTGCCTTCAACTACATCAGTGTTTGGTCCTGGTCAAGGTGTCCATCAAGGATGAAGTGTCCCCTGGCAATCAAGAACAGAGCTGAAGTTCTGCTCTGGAGTGGGAGAAATGTTGCTGTGGGCTGCAACGTGCAGAGGGATGGAGAGAAGAAGGAGGGTATGTGTGTGGGCTGGCCAGAGCCTGGTGCCAATGCACTGATGCACCAAGGGGCACCTGGACTTACCCTTGACGATTCTGTACCACACTCTCCCATTAATGCCTTCATCTGCATCTGTGGCTTGCACCTGCACCAGGAGAGAAGACCAGTGAAGGTGAAGAGCAAGGGTTTCCAGCCCATGACAAGCCTTTCCACCCTGCCCTGCATCCTGCTCCTCCACCTGAGACAGAAAGCTTACCAACTGCAAGGCAAAAAGAAGTCACCCTCCCCCTGTCACCAGCCAGCAAGGATAGCAGGCTCAGGAGCACTTGGCTGCCAGGTTAGGTGTAGGAGGATCTTGAGGTGGGAGCTGAGCCTGAGGAACATGCCATGAAAGCCTGCAGGTCAGTGTGCTGGTGGAGGTGCCTCCATTGGTCCTGCCCTGCATGCCAATGCTTGCTCTGGTGGGGATACACCAGGGATGGAGCCTCTGGGCCACAAAGCTGTCCTGGGCCAGGCAAGAAAAGCTCCTCCAATGCCTGGTGGGCACCCAGCCCATTGCACCATGTCAAAGGAACGACCCACCTCTCTGGGCACGAGTCTGTACCCGGGTCTGTTGGCGCTGAGAGCTGCTCGTGTTTGCCCTCTCACCCACCACAAGCTGCTGCCAAGTCACCCAAGCAGCAGCATATATGAAAAAAATACCATAAGAAACACGAGTACAACCAGCCCAGTGCAGCTGGGGGTCTGGGCACTGGTCTGAGTCCTCTGGGAACCTCTGAGTCCTCGCAAGACCCCAAGCAGTAGGTAGGAGCTGAGCACGGTCCATGCACCTACAGAATCATCGGTCCCCCTGATGAAACCCGAGCCACGGGTCCCCTCTGGTGTCTCTGAGCAACACTGCAGTGCTTTCCCTGCACAGCCCAGCCCGCCGCCTGCCAGCTGGGAAGTGGGACCCGGTGTGGGGCAGCAGGCTCGGGGCTTCCTCCCTGGCTGCCATCCTGCTGCATCCCACCCTCTGCAGCCAGCACTTCCCACCGAGATTCCAAGCCCTCACCGCAGCGCTGGCCGTTTGCACATCACCAGGGCCAGCAGGAGGGGGGTGCCTTGGCTTTTCTTCTTCTCCTGCTCCCCCCGAGGGGAAAAAGCTCCTTCTGCTGCAGGTGCAAAGCACCTCGTGCAGCCAGGTTGATGCCTGGACAGAGGGCTGCAGGTAGAGCCAGCCTGTTGCAGGTCCCCTCTCAGACAGCCCTGGCTGCAGGGAAAGGGGTCAGAAAAGGAGGAAGAAGACTAAAAGGCCAGAGAAAAAAAGCAAGCAGCTCGGCACGGAGTTGCTGGGGAAAAGGGGGAGCAGGAGTTTGGGGAGCTCAGCCCCCTGCTGTGCCATTCACCCTTCGGAAACACATCCTGGGGGGCTCGACCCCTGGTCCCAGCAGGGCACTGGTGCGCTGGCAAAGGCTGGGCAGGGGCTCGGGCCCGCCCCCCGGGCTGCCATCTCTTTTTCCCACCTCTCTCCCACCATCCCTTGCCCTCCAGCGGGAGGAGGGGGTGGCAGCCGGCGGGGCGCGGTGGGAGAGGAGGCAGAGCCGGAGCTGAGCCGGGCAGAGGTAGGGAAGCACAAAGCCCCTCGGCAAACCCATCACCAGCCACTCCAGCTAAGGCTGAGGGGCCAGCGAGACAGCCCAGGGACGTGTCATCGCCCCCGGCTAGAGGGGCCACCCTCAGCCTTGCAGCCGCCCAGGGAAAAGGGGCTGCAAAAGGGGATGGGGCGGGGAGATGCAAAGTCTGGGGTGGGTTTGGGCTCGGGCATCCCTCCTCCTTTCCCCTTCGCGTTGCTTCGTGTGGCTTGGAGGTGGGAGAGGGGGCAGGTCCTGCGGTTACCTGTGAGGGTGATGGGGTACAGCATCACTTACTGCCCTCTCCGTGGGGTACCCAGCTATCCGGGTGTTTGGTGCCGTCCAGCAAGGGACTGGAAAGAGTCAGAGCATTGGGAAAAGCTGGGGAGCTCCAGGAGAGCAGTGCTAGGCAGGACAGGGAGGGGAAAGAGAGCTGCTTTTCATCCGAGCTGTATGACAGGCACACAAGTGCCTGGAACAGCCTTTTCTTCGCAGGAATTTGAGAAAGGGGGAGAGAAAAAAATCTCTCCCCTTTGAAGGAGAAAAAATCCTGCCAAAATATCCACCCGTGCCAGGCCAGGCAGAATAACACTCCCTGTCTTCTGCTCACACACAAGAGCCATTACTGCTTCCTCCCCACCTTCCTTGGAAGCTTTTTTTTTTTTTTTTTTCCCAGTTTCTCTTCTTTCCCTCTGATCCTGGGCTGCCTCATGCCCAGCTCTGGGTCCCAAGCACCCAAGGGCATGTTAGAGTTGATGTCAATTGTTGTGACTTTTTTTAAAAATTGAAAATCTGCTGAAACCACTGTAGCTCAGGCAGGAGGTGGGGAGCAATCCCCTTTGTCTACATTTAAACACTGAAAACTTATCAGCCTTATAAAAAAAGTCACTGCTCACACGTACTGTGCTAAGATTTCTCAGGGATTTAGTGGCTTCTGGTTCTGGAAGGGTTTAGAGATCAGGCATGGGGAGTAGCCGAGACCTTCCCTTGAAGGAGCAGCCTGCCCAAGGAGCAGGAGGGTCCTGGGCATGGCCACAGCTGTCAGGGCTGCTCTGCTCCCAGAGCTGAGCCAAGCAAGGGGAGGCTGCACCATACAGAAACTATTTTGGGTTGAAGAGAGGCAAAACCATCACTTTGGAGCAGGGGATGAGAGCTCCAACCCCTGAGCCTGCTTGCAGTGCACACATGGGTTCACCTGAGCTAAGGTGATGTCAATCCATCTATTTCTGCCTTTCCCTTTTTCTGAGCTCTCATCCATGGAAACAACCACATCTCCCCAGAGCTTCCGAGCTCTGACCAGGCTGATACAGTCGTGAGGTGATGATCAGCATCACAGCTCTGCATGCCCAAGCCCAGGCATGCAAAGTATTCCAGAAATACATCAGAAATAAACCTCTGACCTTACTCCATCCATATCTTGTCTCATTGCCAGCAAGGGGAGCCCAGAAACAGTGTGCAGGTCTCCTGCAAACTTACTAATATTTGCGAGCACTTGGGGCTGCAGTGGTGAGAGCTGTAGAAAAAAAACCCTTAAGAAATGAGTGATTTCATCCCTCAGTGGGGCTGTGGGGATGGGCTGCAGGAACCATGGGGAGAGGAAGAGCTTGCATGGATCCTGCAGGAGCAATCTGTCCCAATCTGCAGGACCAGGCAGGGAGCTGGGAGCTCTGAGTGACCTCTGAGTGCTCAGCCTTGCAGCTCTCACCACATTTGCTCAAGGTTCTTTCCTCCCCCAACATGTGCAGGGTGACTGATGCTTGTCTCTCCATCTCTGCTGCGGCGTCTCATAGTTTCCAATTGGCAATTAGAGACGTGTTCACTGATGTCTCCTCTCCCCCTTTTTTGGATGTGTTATCAGTGACTATCTGGCTGCTGCCTACACAAACCTCTGTGGCTTTGGGATGGTGGCTGCAAGAGCAGACCCAGAGCCCCTGCCAGTCCCTCCAGCCCTGCCTTTCCCTTCCTAAACTCTTAATTTTAAATTGGCTCAATCCAAATCCATACTGGCCAGGAGACTGCCCAGCCACAAACCAGTCTCTCAGCTCTCCATCTTTCTCCTAACTCCCACGTCTCTGCAGGAAAGTCAGTGTCATAAAGGGTTGGTAAAGCTTTACCAGCGCACAGGCAAGAGCACCAAGGGCCAAGCCAAGCTGTCGCATTGCAGAGGGTTGGCACAGCAGATTTTCCCCTCATCTCTGAGCAGAGGAGATGGAAGCCTCATCTGAGGCTGGGCACAGGTGCAAGAAGGATGCATGGAGCAAAAGAGTGGGTGCAAACTGCCCTAGGAATGCCAGCTGGTGGGAGATCTGAGCTGGTGGGGAGAGGGGAAAAGGGGGGACTTTGAGGAGAGGCTTTGGGAAGCTGGTTTGCATCACTGCTTGCAGATCTGGCTTGAGAAACCTGCAGCACGTCTGAACCCAAAGCCAGGTCAACAAAATGCCTAACCCAAGAGGATGTTTGGCACAAGCAGGGGGAGGGAGTCAGACCTCACCCCTGCAAAACAGGAAGGCAACGCCAGTGCAATAGTGCAGCTCAACAGGGAGTTCTTTGGTCACCCGTTTTCTTTGGGGAACAATTGGTAACCCCAAATGACAATTCAGCAGTACCACATTTCTGGGGAAAGAAGGAGAGACAAAACCACAGCCTAGGGGTAGAATTTTTTACCTTCTCTAGAGTACAGCTCCCAGAAAAAAAAAACTTCATGCAACATGTGGGTGTGAGTTTCCTATGAGTGTCATCTCTGGGGCTGTGGTACTGCATGTCCTTGGTACTAGCAGGGCCAGATTTCTTTGCCAGATGGTTTTTCACTTCAGCTCAGGGCAGGTATAAATCCCACCTCTGTGCTTTGCCTGCTGGCAAAGCAGACAGACTCCTGTCACCCTGTGTCACAGAAAACATGGCTGGGAGGACCTTGGATGGTAAAGCAGGCCAAAAATCCATCAGGTTGGACAGAGGGTGGCTGTCTGCCCAGCTTCTAGGTGGTAATCACCTGTGTCACCTCTCTGTGTCACCTTGTGCACTGCAGGGAAGATGAGCACAGAGGATGCTGGCAAGGGGACCTCTCCCACCCCATCTCTCCTTGGGCTTCTGGTTTCAGCCACTGAGCTGGTCCCACCCATGACCACATCCCCTGAGAAGGCGGATTCACTGCCCATCATCATCGTGCTCGTCTGCGTCTTCCTCCTCCTGGCCACCTTCCTCATCATCGTCACCCTCTGCAAGCCACAGGCACTGGACCAGTCCCACTGGGGACCCCGTGAGTTCATGCCCCATCACCCAGTGGATGCCAGTGAGCCCCAGCTGAGGCTCTGGAAGCGACTGGGCTCCTTGAGATGCTCCATCAACACCTTCAGGAGGAGCAGGCAGGTCTCCCACAGCCAGCCCACCTGCACCAAGAGCCCCCCTGCCAGCCAGGACTGGGACATCATGGAGTCCACCAAAATGTGATCCTGCTCTGCAAGAACTAACTCACCCCGTGTGGCTATTCTATTCCCAAGTGTTTGGTTCAGGCTCAGCTCCCTCCTCAAGCAGTCCCTGGTGTCCTGGGCATCCCAGCAGAGCCCCTTGAAGCAGCTCATTTCCAGGCAGTGGCTCAAGCAAGGCAACCCGAGATTTTGCTATTTCAGGTTCCCCAACATTTTCCAGGTTACTGTTTCCTGGCAGGAAAAGCAGAGGCATCCAAACTACACCCCCAAGCAGCTATCACAGAGCAGCCCCAAAAAATGTTGCTGCTTCATTTCTTTTGAAAAGCATTGCCCAAGTTTGCTAGGCACCTGAACAACCAGCCTGGCTGACAGAGCAACTTTGAGGAGAGGCATCCTGGGGCACAGATGCTCCCCCAAAAAGCAGACCTCAGCCAAGATTTCTTCCTGAGCTGTGCTCTGGAGTGAGTGGAGGAAGGTTTGTGCCCCCCCCCCCACATGTTGCCCAGTCCCTGTTTCCCCCTCGTTGCCAGTGCAAGGAGCCATGGGCTGCTGTGGTTGATGCTTGGAAGGATGCACACTACAGCTGCCTGCTGGAAATCTGCAGCCATAAATGAGCAGCAGGAGCAGGTAAACAGGCCTGTAAAGGCATTAAATAGAGAGGCCTTTTGAGGCTTGCAGCTGCTTCCAGCTTGGAAAGGCTCCACACAAAGCTGAGCTGCCTGTTCCTGCTGGGAAAGGGTACAAGAGCTAGCAGGTAAGCTGATGTGCTTCAAGGTATCAGGAGGAAAAAGACAAAGTGGTTTAATTCTGCCAGGTCTGCAGCTCCCACTATGTTCAGCCGTTGAGTTCACCCCTCTGGGTGACATGTTGGTGACTGGCAAGGCCCCATGGTGGGCACAAAACCCCATCTCTCTGGGTTGCACATGGTTCATGACCCTCCTGAGGTGCAGCTCTGCTTTGGGACCTCCCTGGGCTGCCTGGGACATTCCAGTTCTCCTCTAAAAAAACACTCTGACTTTTGAAGAAGGGGCTGGGGAGACTTTCAGAAACTCTCTTGTTGGCACAGGAGCACGGGAATGTATTTGAAGGGGGGAGACATTCAGTATAAAAGGTGAAAGGTTGAAAATTAGAGGTGAATGTTAAACTAAAGGTGTAAAATAAACTAAAACCAGGTGATTGCCCATTTTGTTCTGTGAAAAACAACCTTCCCTCAAACAATGCCTCTCCTGTGCCACAGACTGCCAAGGGCATCCTCCTCTTTTGGGGAGCATGTTCTAAAATAAGGGGTTTATTTTAATATAAAATAAGGGTCCGACTTGTGTTCCCTCCCTTTCCAGCCTTTCTATAAGTGGAGCTGGTTTGAGATTCCCACAGCAGGGCTCTTCTTCACCTATGGGCATCACACACATGGTGCCAGGGCACAACAGGTGCTGAGGAGCTGCAGGGTCCATGCCTGGGGTCCAGCTGCCCCCAGGACCACGGGCATCTCCCAGCAAAACCTTTGTTGTGAGAGGCAAAAGGCTCCTTTCTTCTCTGCCGGTGACTCACCCTGCCCTCCAGAACCAGGGACAAAGCTGCCCCTTTCCCAGGGCTGGGAGAGGTATTCAAGGCAGGAGGAGCTCTCTGCAAAGAGCTTTTTTTGGTGCTGGCTTCAGGAGAGCCCTGCATTTGAAGGGATGCTGGGAAGCCCAGTGAATGCCTGCATTCATTCCCTGCTCACTGAGCCATTCAGCTCTGCCCACCCTTCCCTCACAGAGGAAGAAAAAGGAAAGCAGAGTCCAAATGCTTTTCTCCCGCTGGTTTTTCCTCCTCTCCGAGAATCTCTGCATGCACTTTTCTCCCTCCCTCCTGGAGATCTCTCCTCTGGGAGGGGATGCAAAGAGGTCTCAGGGCGTGGCTTTGCCCCTCTCGTTCCCTGCAGAAATGGGGTGAATCCCTGATTTATTTTTTTTTCCCTTGGAACTCTGCTGTTGTCTTCCCACTGCTCAGACCCTGTGTCAGCAAAAGAGCAGGGGAGTGTAGAAGCAAAACCACATCTTGCCCTGGCCTGGAGGAACAAGAGAACATGTGCCAACCCTGGGCTTCCAGCAGCTCCCCACCGCAGTGCCAGGGCCGAGAGAGTGGGGAACCCCCTCACTCACCCTGGTGGGACAGAGCCACTTGCCTGCACGATGCTGCTGGCAGCTGGGATGTCCTCGGGGACACTGACTTCATAGCTGCTCTGCAGGAAGATGGGTCGGTTGTCATTGACATCCAGGACTGTCACGTAGACGGTGGCAGTTCCCGTGCGGCGGTTCCCGCTGGGGCCGTTGTCTGGAGGACAGAGAAAGGTGAGGGGAGGTTGGGTCACCTCCATCTCCTCCTTGCTGAAAAGAATGGGACCAAAAGTGCTGAACTACAACCCTCTGTCTTTTCTACACTGAACAGCATGGGGCTTTTTTTTTTTTTTATTTCTGCCTATCCTGAAAGAGAAAGGAACAGCCAAATTGTCTCCAAGATCTGCTGTGGAGCTACTGACCAGTGGGACTGGTCATTAAAGAGGGTTTGCAGCTCCAGAGACTAAGAGGGGGATGTGTGTTAGAAGGGGCTGCTGGAAGTCACAGAATCATCAAATGATTTGGGGTTGGCAAGTCCTTAAAGATCATCCAGTCCCAACCTCCTTGCATGGGCAGGGACACCTCCCACCAGCCCAGGTTGCTCCAAGCCCCATCCAACCTGCCCTTCAACACTGCCAGGGATGGGCCAGCCACAGCTTCCCTGGGCACCCTGGGCCAGACTCTCACCACCCGCACAGCAAAAAATTGCCTCCTAATGTCTAATCTTTCCTCTTCCAGTTTGAAACTGCTCCACTCATCCTATTGCTGGTGTAAAAAGTCTCTCCTCAGCTCTCCTGTAGGTCAGGGATTTGGGGGATGAAGATGGGCAGGGGTCTGTCCAGCAGCACCTCTGAAGCCAGCCTGCACCTTGGCTGCTGCAGGCAAGCAGGGTGTGGGTCTGGTCAGCAGCAGCCAGTCCTGACTAAAAGCAAAAGCCCCAGTGGGTTTTCTGTAGGCCCAGCTCAGCCAAAGAGCACCAGGACCTGCTGATGGGCTGCAGATCAGGATGGGGCAGGGGGACTCTTGCTTTTGCCACAAAGGATGAGGCAATTGGGAGCATACGTCGGGTCTGGTTTCTCCAACATGCCTGATCCAAGTGAGCACTAAAGCCACCTGTCTGGAGCCCATGGGATCTGGTGACAGGCAGCTGGATACCCACCTGAGGGGCAGAATGGACCTTTTACCACTTTGGGGTTGATCCTGCATGCCCATCCTGGTGGAGCATCCCATGCCACCTGCAATGCCATTCCCCTGAGATTTCTGACCAGGCCATTTGTTTCTCCTTTCAAAAGGGACATACAAGTCTTCTGTAAACAGGCCCATCATTATAAAGCTGGGGGAGTGACAGCCAGGATGGGCTTGGCATGCAGGACCTCTGCCTGTGCCAGGTGGAGCTGGAGTAATAGGCAGCCACAGAGCCAAGGGCTGGTGTGGCATTAGGGGAAGGGTGCTGTGGCAGTGGCATTTCTGGGTGCAGGTTTGCCCCAGGTCTGCACGGAGCCTCTTGGAAATGGTCTTGCCTCCCCCACGGAAAGGTGAAAGCCTGGGGGCTGGATGAGCTCAAGGGCAGAATTTGTTGTCTGCACAAGTTGAGGTGGAACCGGGATGTATTCATGCAGGTCGTGAAATGCCAACACCAAACCAAGGCTGCTGTCTCTCTGTTGCTTTTCCAAGGTAGCTTGGCATGTGCACGGACACCTTAGGTGGCTGTGTGGCAGCTTTCCCAAGGGAATGGTGGGAATTCCTTACCGATGGCCTCCAGAATCAGCGTGTACGATGCCACGGTCTCCCTGTCCAGGCTCACAACTGTCCTGACCACTCCATCCCTGAAGCCAACACTGAATTTGCCATCCTGGTTCCCACCTGTGGGAAAGGACAAGGAGCAGGTTATCTGTTGTCTGGATGCAGGGAGCAAAGCCCATGGGGTCAGCCCAGCTGTCAAAATGATAGAATCACAGACTGGTTTGGGTTGGAAGGGACCTGAAAGATCATCCAGTCCCAACCCCCTGCATGGGCAGGGACACCTCCCAGCAGCCCGGGTTGCTCCAAGCCCCATCCAACCTGCCCTTCAACACTGCCAGGGATGGGACAGCCACAGCTTCCCTGGGCAACCTGGGCCAGGCTCTCACCACCCTCACATCAAAGAATTTCTTCCTAATGTCCAACCTAAATCTCCCCTCTTCCAGTTTAAAGCCATCACCCCTTGTCCTATCCTTCCATGCCCTTGCCAAAAGTCCCTCCTCCCCTTTTCTCAGCCTGACCTCCTGAGGGGCTGCATTTTACAGCCTTGTGAGCGTGACAAGCTGGGTCAGATAAGTTTGAATCTTGTCCTAGACAAAGCTCCTTTGCAGCAGGAGGCACCAATTCCCTGCCACACCACCTGCCTCGTGACACAGGAGAGGAGTGATGGTTGTAGGACAAGCTGAATCATAGCAGAGACAGCTCATTTCCTGAATGCATCAGAAGCAAATTGGGGTAGCTTCGATGTGGCCTGTGGTACCTGTGGGACAACACACACCTCTTCCCTTCCAAGGGAGGCTGGAGGGGCCACACAATGAAACGTGAGGTTGCTGTTGTGAGAAACATGACTCGCCAGTGACACTTCTATTTTTTGCCCTCTTCCTGAGGGCTAAAGGCTGTTTGCAAGTCAAAGCACAGCCGGGGGTTTCCCCAGCCTCCTGCTGCAGGTGCTGCAGCCAGGGGTGTCCAGGTGGCATTGCTGCCTCCCTGCTCCCAAACCCACCTGCATGCAGGCTTACAAGATCATGGAACCACAGAATCATTCTGGTTGGAAAAGATTTTTGAGATCATCAAGCCCAACCATTAACCCAGCCCTGCCAAGGACACCACTAAACCATGTCCCTCAGCATCACATCTACATGGCCCTCCAGGGATGGGGACTCCACCACTACCCTGGGCACCCTGTGCCAGGCTCTGACAACCCTTTAGGGGGAGAAATTATTCCGAATATCCAGTCTAAACCTCTGCTGGCACAACATAAGCCCATTCCTCTTGTCCTATCACTTGCTACTCAGGAGAAGACACCGTGCCCCCTTGCTTCAACCTCCTTTCAGGTACTTGTAGAGAGGTCTTCCTTCAGCCTCCTCTTCTGCAGGCTGAACACCCCCAGCTCCCTCAGCTGCTCCCCATAAGACTTGTGCCCCAGACCTTTCCCCAGTTCTGTTGCCCTGCTCTGGGGGGCCCAAAACTGACCCCAGGATTGGAGGTGCAGCCACAGCAGTGCCGAGCACAAGATGCTCTAAAATTCCAGAGTGGCTTTGAGCCCCAAGTGTGTGTTACACAAATGCCACCCCTAGGGGTGTCAAGCCCCATCCTCATGCTTTTCCTGACCACACCCCAGTCTTGTGGGAATGCAGGGGATGCCAGGGGGCAAGGGCTGACCCTGAGCAGGAGATGGAAGAGTGACCAAAGTCTGGAGGGGCTGGAAAAGGCAGCACTGATGTGCAGAACACCCTGGCCACGGGCTGGGACAGCCTGCCCATTTCTCACGACCCTTTGCAAGAGGTTCCTACCCGTGATGAAGTAGCTGAGCTCAGCATTCAGTCCAATGTCAGCATCCGTGCAGTTGAGCCGGACCACTTTGAAATCCCGGGCCACGTTTTCGGGCAGGGACACGTTGTAGATGGCTGGGAAGAAGGTGGGGCTCTCGTCGTTCACATCCAGGACTGAGAAGGAGAGCAGAGCTGAGTGCCCCCCATTCCCAGGACTGCCCCTCCTGCAGATGCCAGCCTGATGTCTGCTGGGCTCCCACTGCTCTGAGCATCCCTGCCTGCTGCTCCCTGATGTTTGCGTGGTGGGGCTGCCTGCAGACCTGCAGGAAGGACTGGTCCCCGGGGCTCCAGGCTGGTTTGATTGTCTGTTACAATCCAAAGCAGCCTCACATGTTTGAAATTTCAGTCATTGTTTGCACCAAGCTCATTTATATCCCCAAGAAGAGAAAAATCTGGAAAGCTCAAGTTTTCCTGGTGCACACCAGAGCGCTCTGGCCTTATAGGACCAGAAGCTTCTTTTTCCAAACCCTGGCCTAGAGGTCAATCCAGGGTCACTTTATTTCCAGGTGATGCTTATCCTCAGCACTGGGCTTGCATGAAGCCAGCAAACAGAAATGCACTGGATTAAAGAGAAGCCCCATAGTGAGGGCCCAGCTCTGACACGGGGGCTGAGAAGGCTGCCCAGACACTCAGCTGCAGTGAGTCCTGCAGTGAAGGAAAAGGCAGTGAAAAAGAAACTCTGGGGATGGGGAAATGGAGGGAAAATTACCCAAAATCTGGGGGCCCTGCCAGAAACACCATCTTTTCCCCATCTCTGCACTACCAAGAGCAGACACCGTGGATCAGATCACACAGCCACCCGACTCCTCAGCGTGCCTCCTACATAAACCACAGCTCCGTGGGTGATGTGTCTTTGTCACCCATCTCCTTGGGCCCTGAAGGTCGCTCTGCAGCTGGGATGAGCTCAGAAGGGACCTTGGTGCACCCACCTTTGACAGTCAGGGTGCTGGTGGAGCTCTTGGAGGGCACGCCAGCATCGCTGGCCACCACCCGTAGGTAGTACTGGGAGATCCTCTCCCTGTCCAGCACGGTGGTGGAGGTGACCAGCCCACTGGTGCTGTTGATGAGGAAATCCATGCGGGGCATCCCCACCTGCATGCGGTAGGTCACCTGCCCGTTGGGACCCTCGTCCAGGTCGATGGCCACTACCTGGCAAGGAGAGCAGACAGGAGGAGTAAGCTTGGGGGATCCCAGTTGTCTCCTGGCAGATGAAAGTTGCAGTGCATGAACCCTGAGCTTTTCCTGGCCTGCAGGGATGCTGGGGGTGAAGAAAAAGGGGTCTTGAGGCATCCTCCCTGCTGGGAGCAAGGGCCTGGAGTGGGATGCCACAACCTCTTCTGCATCCTTTAATTCCAGTGCTAGAGGGTGGAGAGGGTGGAGAAGGTGGATGGGGTGGAGAAGGTGGATGGGGTGGAGAAGGTGGATGGGGTGGATGAGGTGGATAAGGTGGAGAAGGTGGAGAAGGTGGATGGGGTGGATGGGGGTGGATGAGGGTGGATGGGGTGGAGAAGGTGGATGAAGTGGATGAAGTGGATGGGGTGGAGAAAGTGGATGAAGTGGATGAAGCGGGTGAGGTGGATAAGGGTGGATGAGGGTGGATGAGGTGGATGAGGCGGATGAGGTGGATGAGGTATCTACAGGTCTTTTGGTGGATGGGGTGGATGAGGTAGATGAGGTAGATGAGGTAGATGAGGTGGAGAAGGTGGATGGGGTGGAGAGCGTAGATGGGGTGGATGGGGGTGGATGAGGTGGATGAGGTGGAGAAGGCGGATGGGGTGGATGGGATGTGTTGCTAAGCTGCTCTGCAGGAAAGCTGGCAGCCCCAGGAGCAGGTCCCAGAGCAGGGCAGGGTGGCACTGGGGCAGGCTCACCTGAAAGACGGAGGAGCCGGCTGGAAGGCCCTCGGCAATCTCAGCAGTGAAGGGCAGGTTCTGGAAAGTGGGGTCATTGTCGTTCAAGTCCAGGAGGTTGACAAAAACAGTGGCACTGCTAGTGGCTCTCAGGGGTGGCCGCCCGCCTGGGGAAGCCAGGAACAGGGTTTCAGAGTCAGTGCCTCCAGCTATTTCCAGCCCTTTCTCCCAGAAGACCTCACTGCCAAGGCCACCACATCCCTCAGCACCACATCTACAGGTCTTTTAAATCCCTGCAGGGCTGGTGATGCCACCACTGCCCTGGGCAGCCTGGGCCAGGCCCTAACAACCCTTTGGGGAAAGAAATTGTTCCCAGTATCCAATCTAAACCTCCCCTGGCACAGCTGAGGCTGTGTCCTCATGTCCTGGTACTTGCTGCGAGGGAGAAGACACCAACCCACCCTCCCTCCAGCCTCCTCTCAGGCAGTTGCAGAGAGCAAGAAGGTCTCCCCTCAGCCTCTTCTTCTCCAGGCTAGACATCCCCAGTTCCCTCAGCTGCTCCCCACTAGCCTTGACCTCCAGACCATTCCCCAGCTCCGTTACCCTTCTCTGGCCACACTCCAGCCCCTCCATGCCCTTTTTGCAGTAGGGGACCTAGAACTGACTCCAGGATATGAGGTCCAACCTCTCCAGTGCCAAACACAGGGGGTTCCTCACCTCCAAGGAGGATGATTCAACAGTTTGTTGCAGTGTTTAATAACCCTTTCAGTGAAGAAACCACTGTGGTGCTTGTGTTTTGAGGGTTTCCAGCTTGTTTTAGCAGCAGGTTTTAACCTCTTCTCTTTTTTTAATTTTTTTTTTTTTTTTTTTTTACCTCAAAAAACGTGGTTGGAACTTATGCTCAAAAAAACCCAGGAAGAACCTTCATTGTAAAGGGAAAAAAATCAGGCTGAGAAAAGCTCTGGCTCAAGAGGTGAGGGAGGTGGAAAGAGTTGGGTGAGGAGAGGGCAACGCTTGCACAAGCCCCAGCAACTCTCAGGGGGCTCCAGTTCTGGCAGAGCAGGGGAAAAAAAGAAAAGAGAGGAGTGGGCTGGAAGCAGGGCTTACAGTCAGTGACAGACACCACGATCCTCCTCATGAGCTGGGCCTCCTGGGCGTTGGGGTTCTCCCTGTCCAGCAGGACCCCGGTGGTGCGGATCTTGCCCGTGGTGCTGTTGATGCTGTAGAACTTGTTGGGGGGTCGGATGCTGTAGACCACCGTGCCATTCTCCCCCAGGTCTGGGTCCAAGGCCACCACCTGCCACAGAGGAAGAGGATTAACCCCTCCCTGGTGCATCCCCGTGTGGCTCTCCCATGACAGGCAAGCAGCAGGAAGTTCTTCCTTCACCCAGCTCTGTGTTTTCATCCGTCTTGCAAGGATTTTGTACCCTTGGGACCTCTACTGAGGTGGAAAGTCTCACCAAAACTGGTCTGCAAGCCTGGGAGGGAATGGCATGGCAAGAGAGACAGGAGCTCACAGCAATTGTGCTGCCTTTTCTCCTTTTAAATGAAGCCAGCCAGAAAACAAGCACCCTCCAGAACAAGAAAATAAATGGGATAAAGCAGTGTGCTGAGGAACTTGTGCTGCCACAGCTGCTCGTGGGGTTTCCCTCCACGCCAGGCACTTCATGTTTGAGTTTTCTCCCTCTGACATTTTTCATGACAGAGGACATTTACATTAAAAAAAACCCCCGCCAACCCCAAACCCAACTTCATTACAGTCACAACTTCCCTAGCTCCTGCTGCTTGTCCTGTAACTGGATTTACATCATGGGGGTGACACGATGATTATTTTCCTGGCAGCTAATTGGGATGTCAAAGGCAAGATGACTTCAAGCAGGCACCGAGCAGCAGGGGCTGGTGCCTCACACAAGAGAGAAGACCATGCACTGACAGACCCTCCTTTCCCCCCCTGCCTCAACTCCTTTTTTTTCCACAGCCTTCCTCCTTCTATGATTTTGTGGATTCTCTTCACTTTCCCCTCATTTATTTCCCGTTTCGTGCCCATCATTTTTCTCCCGGCGTGATGGGAGCACAAGCCTCCCTCTCTCTTTCTCTTTTATTTCACCAGGGAGACTTGAGAGGCTGTAAATCAATGTCTTTCAGAAAGGTCCTTGAAGGAGGTCACAGGCAAGGCTAAGGAAAGGAGAATTTGGCCCAAATCCATCTTTTAGGGAGGAAAAAATCCAATCTCTTGGCAGAGAAGTGCATGGGACAGGCAGCAGCAAGGAGGCCCAGAAGTAACCAGTAAATGGACTTCTGCAAGGTGATGCTTAACTGGAAGTGATACCAGTTTGGAGGTGATACCAGTTCAGAGGTGATACCAGTTCAGAGCTGCCTCTCCCTGCTCCAGCCAAGCAGGTGACAGCTTTCACAAGGGGAAGGAAGAGGTTTCTAGCCCAACAGTCACCTTCCCTTGCACATACCGTGGTGACATCCGAGTTGGGGGGGGTCATTTCCACCAGGTTAATGAAGTAGGGCTCATCCTTCCAGGTGGGATAGTTGTCATTGATGTCCAGCAGCGTGATGTTCACCTGGGAGAGAGCAAGCAACACCTGCAGTGAGCCTGGGGGGGTGCATCCTGTTGTCTCTCCAGCCTCCCACCCCTCCCCAGACCACCTGTATCCACCCCAGCCTGGGAGTCTACAAAGGTGGGAAGAGCTGCAGCTCGGGGGGATGCCCCCCAGTGCCTGCCACCCTTGTGCAGGGTGTCTTGGTGGAGCTTCTCCAGGGCTCTTCTGTGCTCCCAAGCAATGGGGTCCTGCTGCTGCAGCAGCCTGAGCTGCTGGTGCCATCCCGTGGTAGAAGTGGCCAATCTGCAGGGCACAGTTTCTGAGGATGTGCCCCAGGCACAAGCTGAGGAACCAGGGTGGTCCCTGGGGGCAGGTTGGTGACCCATCGCTACCCTGAGGACTTGTCCATCACCTGGGGACCTTGCAAAGCCCCTGAATGGACCTTGTCCTGGGTGTACATCCTTGCTAAAGAAAGCAGACAAACTGAACCAGCCACCCACTTCTCACCCAGTTTTCATCTTCTTTAGCTTTTTAAGAACCATGATGCACGGTGGGGTGGTGTTTTTTTGTTGTTTTTTTTTCCTAGTTGCTATCTGTGTTGCAAAAACCTTGTTCTGCTTTTCAATAAAGCTTTTAGGAGAACATCATCTCATCTGGAGCACCAAAGAGAAACACAGCATCCTACAGGCCATGCTGTTGCCCAGCCAATGTGCTTCTGGGAGGCTTCATAGGGAGCTTCCAGTTTGCTGCCTGGATCATACACATCCTGATGGCCCTCAGCCAGTTCTTTTAGGGATTTTCTCAGCAGAACTACAATATTCTTCTGCATTGTCCTCTGTTGCATAGGACACACCTCCTGCAACTCAATCAAGCACCCCAGGAGCTTGGCCCAAATGATATGAAATGCTCAAACCAACATGATGCCACCACCAGTGAGAAATGGATCCTTGGCTTTTGACCTCCTGATATTTCCAAAGATGTTTATAAATCCTTTGCCAGTGATAGGTCTCCCTGTCACCGGCAAAGGGCACAGCAATACAGAAGGGCTTCAACCTGCAGTACAATGGCCTGCACCTCCACCAGAACCTTCTGAGGAGCCTGGGAATCACAAACCAGTTGGAAACCCTTGATCCAGGCAGTGTGCCAATAGCAGTCATCAGGAAGAGCTAAGTGTGCCTTCAGGCTCATCAACTAAGCATTTTCTCCAGGGGTACAAACACTGTGGGTGGAACAGGAGCCTTTTACTGCCTTCATGTGGAGAGCTAGACACATCAAGATCTGGAAGGTCAAGTGGCTCCTGAGTGAATGGCTTGCCTGGTAAAGGAGCCCAATTTCAAGGTCTACCAAGCCTGGAGAACCATTCTGCACGTGGAGGTGGTGGTGGCCACCCCACCATGCAGTCTTTACCCATTCCCACAGCAGAAATGAAATCCTGCTAGCAAGGGGAACTGAAGCATGGGTGCCTGGGCAGCCCCCCCTCAGCAGCAGCCCCAGGTGGGCCCCAGCGGCTCATGGAGGGGGGAACTGCTCCTTCACACACTCACCATAGCAATGCCTGTCTTCTGGTGGTGGCCCACACCTCCATCCACTGCCCTCACAATCAGGATGTATTCGGATTTGGCCTCCCGGTCCAGCAAAGATGTCGTGGTGATTTCTCCTGCAGCCACAGGAGATGAGAGGGATCAGTGGCAAAAGAAAACCCCCCCAAAACAGGCAAAACCAGAGACAGGATCCTTCACAAATAGGACCTTTCTTCTGCTTCAGTTTCAGATGGATGGAGCCTGGAAGGGTCAGCTCATCAGCAAGCTCCTGCTAACTTGGGGATGTGTCTTCCCCTCAGGAACCTGTGTAAGGACTGTGTGTGATCCCTCACACTCCTTCCTGCCCATAATCAACTAAAAGTTAGGCCAGCAAGGGAAAAGGAGCAGAAGCTCCTGAGCTAGCAACATCAGCCCTTGCAGCCACAGCCTTTCCTTAGGGGCCACTCCCACAGATGGCCCTGCCAAAGCTCTCTCATGGTGACCCCAGAAGTGCTGGTGGCTGAATTCTGGCAGATCCCTGGAATTCTGTGCCTCCTAAAGCAGGCTCAGGGGAAAGAAGGACAGAGGAAGGAGAGAGGGTGGAAGAAGAAAAATGATGGGGAAGAAAATCAAGGGAAGTTCTGGAACTGAAAGGAAAAGAGGGAGAGCAGGTACAGAGGTTCACCTGAGCGAGCATTGATCCGGAAATGTGAGGAGCCCTCCAGGGAGTAGATGATTGACTCCTGCCCATACTCCCTGGACTTGTCCATGTCCGTGGCATTGAGGAACAGCACTGTGGCTCCTTGGGGAAGGCAGAAATGAGGGTTGGGATGGGCATTCACTGCCCACAGCAGCTCTTCCCAGCTGCCCTGTCCCATCATGTCACCTAGTTCACGTGTCATCTGGATGTACAGTAAGGTCAAACCCCTATGACACTCTGCCAGGTCTGGCTTTTACCTCCTCAGAAAACCGTCACCCACCCCGTTCTGGCTGTAAGACCTCCAAGGGTCCTTCTGCTAGGCTGAAGGAGGAGTAGGGCTGTGCTCCTTACCTGCCATGATGTCTTCCATGATGGCTATCACGTAGGAGGGCTTGCTGAACATGGGGGGGTTGTCGTTTTCATCCTGAAGCAAAGAGAAGGTTGATTGGGAAAAAAGGCAAGATGGTCAAGCAGCTGCACAAGTCTGTTCCGGGGATGCTCCTGGGCAACTCCACCTCCAGATGTGACCAGCTCAGGGCATGGGTGTGAAGAAGGTGGCCTTAGGGGTAAAGGCACCAGAGGTCTGAGCACATGGTTCTGCTGTGGAGGCAGCTGAGGTTATGGTCAGTTGACTGCCCAGTGACTTTGCTGTCCCCCAGCATCCTGGGCAACACACAACAGGTCTGAGGAGCCATTGCCCTTTGCATCCTCAGAGCTGCTCCTGTCTCCACTGCAAGCCCTGGGCAGACCCACCACTGCTCAAAGCACAGCAGCATCATGCACAGACCTGCTCCTCTCTCTTGGGGTGGCACACGAGTGGCTTAGTGCTCTGGGTCACTCTGAACGTGAGGCCACCAGGCAGACTGGACTGGCCAGAGGAGCTGCTGAGCTTTGGGTGCTTTGTTTGAGTGGAGGAATGGTGTGGGTATCTGCAGAGAAAGCAGCTACTGCATTTTTTTTTTGGGGGGGGAAGCTGGTTTGCATACCACTGTGGTCCCTCCAAGCCTGTCTCTGCCAGCCACTAGGGCTGGCCTGGTGGAACTAGATAGGAGGAATTACTCAAAGCATCCCTCACAACAGATTTTGGGCCAGTTTAAAGCTCCCCCAGGAGGGCTTTAAATGCTCTTTAAACAATGTTAAGAACCTGCCTTCAATGAACCAAACCCAACTGCCTGAGGAGGGAAGGCTGGAGCTGCCAGGACATTAAAACAGTTATGGACTTTGCCATTTCTCTGGGGCTGCACTGGAGATGTTTTCTACATGGAGACCACTGATGGACCTGCAGGCTCAGCTGCTCCTGCTGCCACAAACTTAACTTGACACCTGAGGCAGCTTCATGTGCCAACGCTGCCCATCGTACTGGAATTAAACTGCCATCCTCTGCTCCTCTGGCCAGAAGCAGGTGGTCTTTAATCAGCCTTTGCATCACTCAGCTTCCACCACATCTCCTCCGAGGGTGATGAGGAAGGTGCCACCTGCTGGGGGCACCCTCCATGTATCCCTCCTCCTCCTTGCAGGGCTGGGAGGGGGTCATCAACCCTGGGAAGTTCAGGCAGGCTAAAGGCAAAGGAACCTGAGAGACTGACCATGCACCTTTCCTCTGCTTCCACAGGAGAGAGCATCCAGCTACATCACCTCCCTCATGATCCCACCTCCCTGACCTCCAGGGTCCCCCAGCCCTCAGCTGGCTGTCATATCATCAGCAGGGATGCTGATGAGGGCAGACACACTGAGCAACCCTCCCCCCATCTTTTTCTCCAGGCACAGACATGATGCAAGTCACTGCCTCCTGGTCAGGGAGTGAGGCAGAGACTTATTAGTGATGCTGCTTCCCCGGGATCCCGGGTGCTATTAGTTCTGATTCGACAGCTCCCTCTACAAAAAGCCTTATTGTCCCCTAATGGGAAAGCTACACAGAGAGTTTGACTTCTTTATTAAAAACCAACAACCAAAGGATGGAAGGAAAATAAAATAAAGTACAACAACAACAAAAAATGTACCTCCCTCCACACTCGCTCTCGTTTTGCCTTTTTTCACAGCTCTTGTTCCTCAAGTGCCACTGGGAAATGTTTCCTTCTCATTTTTTTCCTATTTTCTGGCCTTTCCCCTCCCCCCCTTGTCTTTTTCCAGTTGAGAGAAAATCCCTCTGATTGAAAGTGTGAAAAGCCACAGCTACTTAAACCCCACCAGTGTACAGGCTCAACCAGAAGGAAATGACCCACTGAAGTGGGGTCTTTAAGAAGAGATGTTTGTGCTGCCTAAAGCACAGCATGGGAAAAGTGTATTTAACCACTGCTAACCCCTCTGGCACTGCCATATTCCCCCCCCCCTCTCCTGAGAAGGGTGAGGAGCAGGGGACAGACATGCTGATGGCACTTCCTTCGCATCCTAGAGCACTGTGGGCTCCACCTTCTTTGCCTTCCCAGGCTGATGCTGCTGCCAGCCCAGCTCAGATCCCATCAAGACTGACGGGTTATCAAGCAAACTGTCTCCACTGCTGATGCCTCCTTCCAGATGTTCCCAAGCCACAATGTGCCTCGGAGTGACAATCTGATCTAATCTCCCCAAGGAAGGCTGTGATGCTTCCCCTCTCCCAGCAGCAACCACTCCTCCAGGGAGGTCACACCTATGCCAGCATGTGTGACACACAGCAGAGCCTGCAGCAGGCTGGGACAGCTGGCAGTGGGGAGATAAACAAGAAACTGCCTGTGATTGATTCAAGGACCAATAATCCCTGACACTACAAGTGCCAATGCACAGCCAAAGCTCTCTCCTGTGCATCCCAGCTGCAGCCAGTGCTGCAGGCTGCTGGCACAAAGAGTGTTCCAGCCAGGGATTCCCTGTGAGCTGAGAGAAGGGCTCATGGGTGAGCAACGAACCCATCAGCCCAAAGCAAGAGCAGAAGGTGGATCTCCAGCTGGGGACAGTAGGGGATGTCACCCTCAGTCACTCAGACCTTATCAGATGTCAGGGACAGCATTCCTTTAACCAACACGTATGACACGCGCCTACACAAGGCATACATGACACACAGATACCTACAGGAGTAGGTAGGAATTGCAATCCACGTGTACCTATCCTCTGGGTGGGACAGCTGTGCTGAGTCACTGATAAGTTAACTGCACAGCTATGGAGGAACTGCTGGGAAACTGTGGCAGGGGATGTCAGGAATTGTACTTACAAACACCTCGATGGTGACGGGGACGGTGCTGTTGAGCGGTGGGTTGCCAGCATCCTTGGCCATCACAGTCAGGTAAATAACCCCGTTGGCCACCTGCTCATAGTCAAGGGGGTGGTTCACACTGATCACTGGAAGGAGGCAAAGTGGCACAGTCAGGGGGGCAGGCTTATGGGGGTGACCCATCCACGCCAGGACATCCCTAGGGACAACAGTGGCTGCTCGAGGTGGCAGTGCCCAAAAAACAGAAGCACCAGGCATAACTGTTCAAGTGAGTCCAGGCAAGGGGCATCAGGATGATAGAGGGCTGGAGCAGCTCTACTCTGGAGCCAGGCTGAGTGAGTTGGGATTGTTCAGCCTGGAGAAGAGAAGGCTCCAGGGAGACCTTAGAGCACCTTCCAGGGCCTGAAGGGGCTCCAAGAAAGCTGGGGAGGGACTTTGGACAAGGGCAGGGAGTGAGAGGGAAAGGGTTAAAACTGGAAGAGGGTAGATTTATGTTGGGCATTAGGATGAAATTCTTTGCTGTGAGGGTGGGGAGACCCTGGCCCAGGTTTTCCAGAGAAGCTGTGGCTGCCCCATCCCTGGAAGAGCTCAATGCCAGGTTGGATGGGGCTTGGAGCAACCAAGCGGTGGGAGGTTTCCCTGCCCATGCAGGAGGGTTGGAACTAGAGGATCTTTAAGGACCTTCCAACTCAAACCACGACTACTGAGCTCCTTGCACAGAGTGAGCTGTACACCCATGGAAACACAGCTCTGCAAGGGCTTGGCTCAAGCCCTGCTGCAAAGGACCACGAAGCAGGTGAGGTGCTGCTGCTCAGCAGTGGGATGGTGGTTCCCAGGGCCAGCCCTTACCTCCGTACCCTTCCGACACGGTGATGTCGAAGTACTCGCGGAAGGCAGACGCCTCCACGATGCTGTAGGTGATCTGGTTGTTGGGAGGGGAGTCCTCATCTGAGGCCTGGGGAGGGAGCAGAGGGTGGAGATGAACACAGAGCTGTGCTGGTGATGTGATGGGGGAGAGGTGATGGAGGGAGATGTGCTCACCAGGGGTCCTGACAGGATCTGTAAACCAACCTCTCCTCCCACCCCACCTCCCAGGAAGGACTTGCCAGTCCCTGCTCTCCTGCCTCCCTGTGACACTCCTCCAGCCTGCCCCCAAGAAGGGGAAGTCATGCTTTCACACCACGGCGAAGCTCCTTCTTGGGCTGAAGGAGCAAACAGTCTTTCCTGCCTGCCTTCCCTCCACAGCAGAGGCTTACAGCTCCACCACCAACACACGGACCACTGCTGACTCTACTGAGCACAGCAAGGCAACACGGAGGCTGTGCCTGTGCCCTGGGAGAACGCCCAGGTCCTGGGGGACACCACACAGGCACTGACAGGAGAGGAGGAAGAGGGAGCACCCAGCTGCACTTTGCAGCCAAGCACATTTTTAGCAGGGCTGGCAGCAAGAGTGGCCAGGGACCCACCCCCACACCCATCTCCCTGCCGTGCACCCTGAGCAGAGGAGCTGCTCCAGGCCCCTCACCCGGAGCCGGACCACCTGGGTGACAGAGGGCTCGTTCTCCCTCAGGGCCCCCAGGTATGCCTCCTTCTGGAAGGTGGGGATGTTGTCGTTGACGTCGAGGACGTTGATGCGGACTCTCCCCGTGGTCTCCTCCCCACCTCCATCCCGGGCAATGACCGTCAGGGTGTAGCGCTGGGTGGTCTCGAAGTCCAGCCGGGCTGTCAGGAGGACAACCCCTGTGTCCTTGTCCAGGGAGAAACTGAGGAGACAGGAGAGGAGGTGGGGGGAAAGCCCCGGTGACCACAGGCTGGAGGTAGAGATGTGGGGTGGCAGCAGCCTGACAACTAGCACTGGGATGAGGAAAGGTCATGAGTCTTCAAGAGCTCGGGCACAGGTGGAGTAGAAACCCTCAGTGCTGCTCCAACAGCCAGAGAAAGCAGGCCCAGAGGCCCCAAATCCCTTTGTGCCCACCTGCCTCCCCCAGCTACCCACTACAAGCAGGCTGCACGTGATGCTCCAGGGCCAGGAACTCAGTGGTAAATGCATTCATGGGTGCCAGGCAATGCTGGTGTCTCTAGGTCCTGCTTCAGCCAAGTGATTAAACATGCTGAAGTCATCCCTTTGGGAGACACCACAGTGGGTTTGCCATAGGGTATCTCACAGGTAGGACATAAACCATGTCCTTAGTTGCCTTGTGACCTCCTCTCAGGAAGGTTTGAAGAAGATTTGGAAGCACCAAAGCTGTGCTGGTGGGTTCAGTCACACTTACCGGTCAGGGTCATCGCTGAAAAAGTAACTGACTTTCCCATACGTGCCAACATCATTGTCAGTGGCCTGAAAAAGGAACAACTAATTAATAAATGAACTTTGGAACATTGCATTACACATGCTGGTGAACTCACTACACACTGGGGTGCTGCCATTTCTCACCTTACTGTTGGGTTTGCCTGTGCTTGCCTGGGTTACCCTCCCAACCTGCTCTAGATCACAGCCCTCCCTGAACAGCTCTCAGCATCACACCCAAACACTTGGGCACGGAAAATTTATGCCTATTTACTTTCCCTGACACACTAAGTGAACCTGAGAAGCACATGTGAAGTAAAGGTCTCCAGAGATATTTCTTGCAGGCCACCTACGCATCCTAGCCCTGTGAAGCCCAAGAGCTGGGACCCCTTATCCATGGCTCTTTAGGGCAATGTATCTGGGGCTGTGGAGAGAGACATAAAAACCTCTTCTGCTTCAGAACTCCCCCAGGCTAAAATACAAACCAGGAAAATACAGACCACCCTGTCCCTGGAAGTGTTCAAGGCCAGATTAGATGGGGCTTGGAGCAACCTGGTCGAGTGGAAGGTGCCTCTGCCCATGGCAGATTGTTGATGATCAACAAGGTCCCTTCTAACCCAAACCAGTTTGTGATTCTATAAAAAGCAAGGAAAGGCCTTCAGATCTTGCTTTCCTTGAGCAGCTCCTGGCAGAGAAGCCCTTCTGGGAGCAAGGAGCTGGAGCTGGTCACAGCTAAGCAACCAGCACCTTCCGGGGAAGGTGTGTGAAACTCAGCATGTCAGCAAGGCAAGATTTATGCCTGTTTGAAAGTCTTTTCTCTAATGAATATATAAAATATGCATGAGTGGTGGCAGGAAAAAGGAGCAGAAAAAAGCTTATTTTTAGGTGAGAGAAGTGGAATGCAAGCCCCAAAATCTCCTTTTTCTTCCCCAGTATATTTTGTAAATTGAGTTCTGTCTGGACAACTTAGACACCAAGGGGTCTGTGAAAAAAAAGCAGGGTCAAAGACATATTTTATGTCCAGATACCAGCAAAAGGCTGTATATTAGGACTGGCATGGAACACAACCCATTCCTGAAACCTTCCTGATTTACTGGTGGCCTTGATTACCCTTGACAGCAGAGTAGGAGCTTGAGCACATCAAACAGCTTTACCCCTGTGCCTTGCTTACCTGCCACTCCATGGGTTGGGTGCGGGGGGGGAGCGGGGCAGAGGGGAAAAGGCATGAAAACTAGCCTGAATTAATTCATTTCTTCCTCAAAAAATGCTTCCTCAGCACAGGTGGTAAATTCCTACTGCTCTAAGCTGAGTGGGCTGGTGGGACCAACCTTTCAGACCTACTGATTTTCCCCATTTTCCCCTCCACTGCTGAGGTGTGATTGACTTTTCCCGTGCGTTTACTTTTGCAATTGCATTCAGCAAAATGGAACAAACGTGCCAAAAATCTGCCTGTTGACCAAGTGGCACCTGCTTCTAGAGGGCCAAGTCCCCTCTGGGGTCCATGTAGCTCCTTAGAGGACACCAGGGAGGGCACCTATTAAGATGCCCCATATCTCAGCCTGCTTTTCCAAATAGAAACCCCTGGAGCAGGGGGCAGTTAATCCTCCATCTGCCCACATCAACTTCCCTCAGCAAATCCAGTATTAGTCCTTCATCTTAACACTGGCCACCAGTCCAGGTGGCTGCAAATCACGGTGGCAAACCCCTAAAGCATGGCCAAAAAGGACTCTAGGTCCTCTCTCCCCCAAAATCCTTTGAGCATCCTTAGCATCTCCTGGTGAAAGCTGACCTGGGAATCTCCCAGGGTTTTTCCCAGCTGTTACTTCTGCACCCACAAACCTCTGTGAACCCCCAGGTCTTGTTAATCCCAAGAGAACTGGTGGAAGAGGAGAGTCCAGAAAGGCATTTTCCACTGGATGCTGGTGATGAGATAATGATTTACAGGGGGGCTGACAGTGCCACAAAGCACCGACAAAACTAATTCCCTTCATTTGGCCCTGTATGATTGCACTTCTAAGGGCTTATTGCTGTGACAGACAGTGCTGGGCAAGTGTAATTTTCTTCTGCTGAGGGAAAAAAATAAAATACATATATATATAGGGAAGGAGGGAGGTTAAAAGAAGGTTAGCAGAGAGATGTTAGGGGGGCAGGTGTCCCTGGAGAGCCAAGCCAGGACCCCAAGCTGCAGCAATGCCGAGCCAGCCAAACCTGCCAGGATGGCAGAATGATGCGCTGAAAAGGAGGAGGCTGGAGGCAGGGCAACCTAACTCTGCCCTGTTCACCACCTCAGCAACCAAGCTAATGAATTAATTACCCTGATGAAGGCCAGGGGAGGTGGAAGGTGGTGTCTGCTTGCTGGCTTTCCCGGCGGCTGAACATCGCGGGGCAATGCCGCGGGTTACTCGAGCGTGGCAGGGAACGTGCAGAAAAAGCAAACCCTGCCTGCTCAGCAGCTTCTCATTTTGCAGCTCCACTCCTTTTCTGCATCACCAAACTTTTTTTCCTTTTTTTTTTTTCTGGGGGGGGGTGTGTGTCAAAAAAGAAACGCTCAGATGCTCAAACCTCCTGAGGAGGAGACAACACGAACGCGCTTTGCGATGTGATCCCTGGGGCCGGCACGTTCAACCCACGTGCAGAATGTCCCAAATCCCAGCCAGCCCTGGGCTTTGCTGGGTTTTTCACCATTCCAGCTGTTTTCCTCTGACTGGTCTCCCCCCCCGGCATGCACGTATCCATCCCTGAGGCTGGGAGAGGAAAAGCATCTGGCTGGAAGTTTCCTGGGGTTCCACCTGGAGAAACAATCAAATGGTTTTTACGGCTGCTCCTCTCCTGCCTGGAATATTAAAGTAGGATTTGCCCACTGGAGCCTGCAAAAGGGCAGGATGAAAACACGGGTCTGCATCTGTACTTTGATGAGCTGTCACTGGCATGGCAAACCACAACAGTCCAGATTTGTGCAGCTGAACTCTGGGAGAGTGATGGGAAAAAAAGAAGCCTGGATGACTGAAAGGATTATTTTGCAGAGCTGCTGCGTGGCGTGGGCACCCTGAGCCCCAGGGTGCACAGAAATACCCAGCCCTCCATCCACCTCCATTCCCCAAGCACCCATATTTTGGACATTTTGCCCCACACCAAGGGCCATGTCTCCTCCATCCTTCCCCACCAGCTCCAAGGGCTGGCAGAGCTCAGAGAGAAAAGCAAAGAGCTGCTGAAGGGTTCTGCTCTCCTGGGTAAAGCAGCAGGAAAGGGCATGTCGTCCAATTTGTTCGGGAAACAATAGCAACGTTTGACATGTCATCAGGATTGATGGAGCAGAAATTTACATGGGAGAATTCAGTTTTAAACAGCTCCACGGAGCTTCGACGGTAATGGTTTCGACATTCATCATCTGCTGAGCCCCACTCAAATGAGTCCTTAAAGTGCCTGAGATTAACTCTACTCACAGCAGCTCCAGGCAGCACAGCAGGAGGGAGCAGAAAAGACCCCAAGACAGCAGTCCTGCCCCCAAAGCCAGCAGAAAAGGAGGAGTAGGATCACAGAATCAGTGGGTTTTGGTTGGAAAAGACCTTTCAAGATCATCAAGTCCAACTGTTAACCCAGTACTGGGAAGGTCACCACTAAACCATGTCCCTCAGCACCACATCTAGGCAGCTTTGAAATTACCCCAGGGTTGGTGACTCCACCACTGCCCTGAGCAGCCTGTGCTAGTGCCTGGCAACCCTTTCAGGGAAAAAAATTGTTCCTAATACCCAGACAACCCTTTCAGGGAAGAAATTGTTCCTAATACCCAATCTAAACCTCCACTGGCACAACCTGAGGCCACTTCCTCTTGTCCTATCACTTGCTACCTTGGAAAAGAAACGGATGCCCCTTGCTCCAACCTCCTTTCAGGTAGCTGTAGAGAGTGAGGTCTCTCCTCTGCCTCCTTTTCTCCAAGATAAAAAAAAATCCCTCAGCCACTCCTTGTAAAACTTGTGCTCCAGACCCTTCCCCAGCTCCCTTTCCCTTTTCTGGACATGCTCCAGCCCCTCGATGTGCTTCCTGTATTGGGGGCACCAGGATTGACCCCAGGATTCAAGGTGCAGCCTCCCCAGTGCTGAGCACAGGGGGGTTGGTGTGCAAAGGTGTGTGCAAAGCCTGGCAGAAGGATGGTTTGTTGCTGCCTGGATGACACAGGCTGCCATGTCCTGCCTGCCTGAAGATGGCTCCACTGTCACCAAGGGAGCCAAATCTTCCTTTCCACCTGTGTGGAGCTGCTGGAGCAGGTCCTGGCTTGGTTGGTTCTTGTTCACCCTCTTTGTTTTCCCTCCTTCCTACCTTGCACGCAGAAACCAGGAAATAAAAATTGATGGGGAGCAAATTGCTTTAGCCAGAAGCTCTCTGCTTAAAAGAGTCATAGCAGGAAAGCAATTACACAAGTGTCAAAGGTCTGCCGCAGGGTACCAGAGCGACCAGGTGTGAGTCTTGTCCCACCACTGCCTGCCTGCTCCCCTGGCCCCGCTCTACTGAGGTGCCTGGGCCTTGGGAGAAAACACATGGAAGGAGGATTTCCAACTTCTTCCTGCTTATTTGTCTGTTTTCCTAGGAAAATGAAGCAGATGTGGTTGCTCAGACCATGGTAGAAGCAACCCAGGGTGGCCTGTCATCATGTCAACTTTTGGATGCACTGCTGGAGCAGCTCTGCTCTGGAGCCAGGCTGGGAGAGTTGGGCTGTTCAGCCTGGAGAAGAGAAGGCTCCAGGGAGACCTTAGAGCACCTTCCAGTGCCTGAAGGGGCTCCAGGAAAGCTGGGGAGGGGCTTGGGACAAGGGCAGGGAGTGAGAGGACAAGAAGGAATGGATTAAAACTGGAAGAGGGGAGATGGAGCTTAGACATTAGGAAGCAATTCTTTGCTGTGAGGGTGGTGAGACCCTGGCCCGGGTTGCCAGATGATCTTTAAGGTCCTTTCCAACTCTATTCTATGATTCTATAAACCTGCATGTGTTCAACAGCAAGCACCCCTTCTTAAGCACAGCCTCTTGCAACCTTCAGGTGCAAGGGGAAAAACAGCTCACCTCTGGTATCCCCCTGGACTGGGATTTGATTTGAGGGAGAGAAATGTCGAGGACCCAGAGCAATCACCGGGTTGCAAAACCAGATCAAGAAAACCAGTGGAAAACCTACTTAAAAGTCATTTTGCCCTTTGGTGATGGAAAACAGCTCTTTCACTGGCACTGCCTGCCCCGACCGTGCTCTTTCCCAGGCCTTTCAAGAGCAGCTGCCAGGCAGGAGGCAGCAATCAGGCATGAGTGGTGTGATGAGTTGGGAAGGAGGGAGGCGGGAGCAGGGACTGGGGGGTGATGCTGAGGAACCAGCACTCCCAGCACCTCCAGACCACAGGCTCTGCTCCGAGCTGGGAGCCAACTCACAGCTAATGACCCTTTAACCTGATTGAGGAGGGGGTGGTGCTGGGAAAGCCAAAAAAAAAAAAAAAAAAAAAAAAAAGCCAATCAACCCCCCTGGGAATTGCAGAGCTTTTCCACACCTCTTCTGCCAGCCACTGGGGAAAAACAACAGCCTCCTTGATTGTGTTTTATCACCGTGGGCCCTGCAGCAGCAGCTCCTTGCAATCCAGGTTAACGCTTGCCTGGGCAGCCTAGATTTAGTGGGGGAGTCATTTGTGGCCTGGTTGTTGCCATGGCTGGAGAGCAGGGCTTCAAAGGTGAGCCCTCCAGCAAGAGAGACAAGCATCTCCAGCCTGAGTTGGCACCAGGCGAGGGGACACCAACACCATGGAGATGCTGGGTTCTGCTGGAGCTGGACACAACTTCTCTGCTCACACAAACTGTATTGATTTGATATTCTCCTGTTGTCCACCTAAATGGCAAGTGGCACATCTTGATGGATTAAATAACTGCGTGATTGCCTGGCTTGACATCTCAATCACTTTGCTGTTGGGTCCCTAACGCGTTTTGCAGCCCAGCAAAACGGAAGAAATGAAGGTTAAAGTCCAACGGAGGAAACATAAATCCCCAATGATGTCTGGAGGGTTCTCAAGAGCTCCTGGAAGCCAGTCAGGCCTCCCACCATCTGGAATTCCATTTCAACCCAGTGATGAGCATCATCTGGGACACAGTGGAGGGATGTGAGTAAAAGAGGAGGGAAGAGCAGAACTCGTCCTCACCTGGACACAAACATGTTGAATCCTGACCTGAAGGGAAGAAATGTCAAAGCCCAACCTTTCTCCAGTAGGAATGAAGATAATTCAGCCTGAAACTGGACAGAGACCATGATTGCTCCAAACCTGAAGCAAACCCAGCCAGAAAGCAGGCCTTTTTTTCAGCAAGGGGTAGCAAGCCCCAGACACAGCTCTGCCAGGCAGAGGCATTCCCAGAGAGCAACAGGGATGATCCTTGTTCTGCCCAGAGAAAACCACAGTCCAGAAGCTGTAGAAGAACAGAATCCTCACTCCCCAGGAGCTGGAAACTACACCCCTACTCAGTCAGACAGCAAAGAAACAGCTTCTCAAGGGTGTTTTAGGGGATGAAGAGCCTTCCTTGTACTCCACTGGCTGGAGACAGCAAAGAGGTTTGCTCAGAGGACACAGGCAGCTGCAAGAGCACCAAGCAGAGCTTGGGGCTGGTGGCAGAAGTGTAAAAGGAATTAAAATCCCAGGAGTAGGGTCTCTGTTGGAAGTTTGTGGGTGGCAAAGCCCTCATTCAGAGGTGTTGACTTTGGGAGAGGACACAGTGGAGTGGGTGAAGGTGACAACTTCTCTAAAGGGACTGCTGAGAAGGACCTGTGAAGCCAGGGTGTCTGCATGGAAGCGAGGGGAAAATTCTCCCTTCATCTCCCAAATTCCCAGCCAAAGCCAGCAGCAGGGGAAAATCAACCAGCCCTGTCTCCTACTGGCAATACTGGGAAGTGGTTGTGTGTGTGTGTGTGGGAAGTCCTGCTTCCCACCTTGTGCTTGGCTGTGCAGGTTGCAGTCAGGACAGGAGCACGTCTATAATCACTTTGAGTTTTCCTTCCCCATCTCCCAGATTGACATTTTTTTGAGGAGGGAAGGGAGGGTTGGCTGTGATTTTCTTTTGTTTTTCCCCCACCTGCATTTATCCTGACAGCTCCATCAGGCCAAGGAGCTGCTGCAGAAGCTGCAATAAGTGTCTCTCTCCTGCGTGCTCAGGCTGTCATGATTCCCATTCCACCCCATTTGGGTCTTACGGATGGATATTTAGATGAAAGAGATAAACACAACCAAAGAGCACTGGGCCCTGACAGAAAGACAAGGACTTCAGATCCCTCAGTCACGTTGCTACCTGGTTACTCCCTCCTCCCCTTCCTTTATTTACAGAGCTGGATTGAGAAGAGTATTTAACAGGAACAAGGAGTGCAAGCATTTCCATTTTTTTTTTTAAAGGAAGAAGACATGCCATTCCTGTTTAACTTTCCAGGCAATTTGGATTCGTCTGCTCTGATGATTTAACTATTTACTGTTTCATGTATTTGCAGTTTCCCTCTCCTCTTGCAGATAAAGGATTCAATTTTCTTTGAAGCGGCCGGGGGAAAATTGGAAGAGATTTTGTTCTGTTTAAGCACAGCTGGAGTTGGAGCACTCAGGGGGGATTGAGAACAACAAGATCAATTAAGATGCTAAGGGAGAGGATCAGTTGTGTGGGCCAAGGGAAGGGAGAAGGGATGGAAGGAGAGACAAAGTCCAGGCTTGGAGGACATAAAAAATGAGCTCTCCCTGCCACAGCCCTGCCTTGCCCTGGTTCTCACCTGGCTCCAGTAAAACCCCTTTGTTGTCCTGCCCAGGCCAAAGCCTTCCCAGCAGGGATGCACAGACTGTTACTGCTGCCCCAAAGATGGGCCACATTCTACCTCCTCCCAACCCACAGTTGGGATCCCTCCCCCTGTGCCCCCCCTCTGCAACACCCATGTTTGGCTGGCATCCCCTGCTACCACCTCCCAGGGGTTCACCCTCTCCAGCCAGGGTTTTCCAGTACGTTTTCCCTTCGCTTCAAGCAGAAAGAAAGGATGGAGGCTGAGCTGGAGTCCTCTTCTCCCAGTGTTTGACCTTCCTGGGCTCCCTAAACCCATGCAGAAAGGTGGAGGAGGTGCAAGCCACTCCTAACAAATGCAGGATGTGACTCCCTGCAGAGCAGGACACAAACAAGGAGGTTGTACAGGGCCCTGCAACAAGCTGAGCAAAATTTAGGAAGTCAAACAACTGGAAAAGGCTGAGAAGCTCTGTGCTATTCCCATCACAGCATGGGGAATGCTGTCCTACTGACCACCAATGCCCCATGAGATGATGGGCTGCCTTACTCTCCAGTCCCAACACTGGACAAGTGCCCCAGGAGCCATGGATGGGGCAGGAGGTGGGGGTTTGTCTCCCACCTGATTCCCTACCCAAGTCAAGGACATGCTCATTCCTGAAAGCCTTTTCATCCACCTGTTGATTTGTGAGCTCATTCCTCACCTCACACCCCACTCCAACTGGCTGCATCCCTCATTATGTGCAACCTTCCCAAAAATCTGGAGTCATGTAGGCTTTCCCTCAAGGCTGGTCCCCACAGTGACCATCATCCTGTGAGAGAGAAACACAGCTCAGGGAGAGCTCCTTGGCACAGCATCTCACTCACCAGGAGCTCAAAGGTGCAGCCAGCTTGTCCACTCAGCCCCTACAACTACTGGCTTCTATCCCAGGGTATTTCTGGCCTCCCACCCTCACTTCTTCCTCAAAGAAAAAGGAGAAAAAAAAGCTTTGGAGATGAGCAAGAAACAAAAGCAGATATTAGGGGACAGCAAGTGCCCTTGGCCAAAGGGATGGAAGGATGCAGGGTAGGGTGAGACCTGAAGGCTGCACAGGCAACAGGAGGAAAAACCCCCAGGTTTGCAAGCCAAGCAACATCCTACTTGCGCTGGCCACGTTCACTTGGAGTTGGACAAACCCAGAGGGATCCAGCTTTCAAAGCCACCCTAGGACCATTGCAAAGCTCTGGGCCCAGGATACAGGAGCATCCCTTGTACCCCAACCATGCTCCCACCAGTGACAGACTGATGGCTGATGGAGAAAGTGATTTGCATTTTAAATAGGTGCTTATTGATGTCTGCAACCCTCCTTCCCAGGGTGGGAAAACGACATTATTACTTTCTTGTTGACTGGTGTTTACAGCTGGCTGGGAAGGAGGGGGAAAGAAAATCAGGCCAGGATCGATTTTTTCCCATCCCTGATGCGAGGCCAAAGAGAGATCGAAGAAGCAGAAGCAAACTGACAGCTGGATAGTAAAGGAGAGAAACTTTGCCAACCAAATTAAAGGCTGCTTTAATGAGGAGAGTAATGGAAGGTTAATTAGCACATTTACTTCATTAAGGCTCTTACTAACAAGGCTTCTCCTGAGGAAGCGCAGTAGCAGAGAGGGGGAGGGATGTGTCAGGAATGATGATCAGAAAGGGTCTATGGAGGAATGTGAACTAGAATATATATATTTAAATATACATATAAATCATAAAAATCAAAGGATATGTAGGTTTTGCATTCTGCAAAAAAGACAGAGGGACTTTCTCTTTCCCCTCTCCATAAAATAATCTGGAAATTTTAACTCAGGGAAAGCTGTAATCAGGGAATCTGTAACTCAGGGGGGGAAAAAACAGGGACAGTGGCATTTTTTAAAGCATGAGACTGTCTTGCAGGTTCAGATTCTCAAGCCCTGAGGGAACACTGTGCTTATTTTACTCACCTTGCTGCCTACCACAAGCCACAGAAAATCATTCCCACCTTGAAATCGATGCCTGATGGTTGACTTGGGCATAACAGTTCATAGTCTGAGGTGTGCTGGAGATGCTCAGACTATTCCCCAGAGTCTGCAAAAGCTAACTTTGGAAAACAGCCTTGCCTGAAAATGTCCTGTGTGGGGAGGAACATTCCAAAGCTCTGCAAAATTTCAGCAGCCCCTTCAGATGTCTTGAGGGTGGTTGTCATGGAGAGAAACCCAGCACCGTCCCAGAGCTGGGGTGTTTCTGGGTGAGGGGGACATCAAGGCAAAGAGCATCAATCACCTCACGGTGATGTGGGAGGATAAGGTCCCAGGGAGAAGGTGGTAACTAACCCAGCAAGGATTCGGGACAAATCCAATCCCATCCATGTTGTTTTTTTAAGAGCATCTGGTCTGAGGGAGGTGCCTGAATCTGACCTGGCCTGAGGAAGGAAGATCTGGCAGGAGACCACTGGGAACCACAAGGGTTAAGAAATGCTTGAAACTCCTCAGGTTGATCCCAGCCATCCCAGAGACTGTGTTCTGGGGTCATGTCACAGCCTCCCCAGTTTGCTTCTGCTCTTTGCTGGAGCCCGTGGCCACCAATCCCTGCCTGTGCAGCCAAGCCAGACCAGGGCAATAAAGTGGAGAGGAGGGATCAAGGAGCTAGGATTACTTTCCACACTTCCCTGGAGAAGCATTTTTCTCCAGAGCCTCCAAGGCAAATCAAAGGCATTGTTGTGTTAAAAACAAGTTACTCTTGGTTTGTTCAGGCTTTAAATGATTTTGGTTATCGGAGCTTTTCAGGAGGACTTTGCTATGCAGATCTGTGGGATACAAAGAGCTTAAAGGGACCTTCTATCCTGTCATTCTTACCTCCTGCTGGGTCATCTTAGGCCCCTTCCCTGTCTCTCCAGATCTAGCTTCCCAGCCCAGCATCTTTCACTGCACGCCAGGGGATCTGACAGCCCCAGCACATCACCACAAGGACAGGAGGGGATAGCTGCTCCTTTCTCCTGCTCCTCTCTCTGCTGGGGGAAGCTCACTGGAAGTTGGGGTCTTGGTGACCTCAGGAGCAAAGACATGTTTTTATGCTTCATCTCATGCTAATGCCTTTCCCACTCCCCAGGTCACAGCAGAACTCTTCATGGGAGCAACCACATGAGAGCAGGGGGTGAGGTGGGGAGTCCCAGGAGGAATGCCCTCTGCTTTGGGATGAAGTACTGGGCAGGAGGTGAGGTCCAGGGTGAGGGAGGAGCTGATAGGTCCAGTTCCGTAGTCCTGTGTGAATCCAGAGGCAGCAGAAGCCCTCAGCTATGTGCCCTTGCTTCCTGCAAGGCTTGTGCTGATGCTCCTACAGAAGTGGCGCAGACGTTGGACCATGTCCTTTCATCTGTCCCTCCTTTGCCTGCTTATCGATTTGTCCCTCTCTGCAAGGGATTTATCCTCCACCTGGTCTGAGATCTGTGGCCATGTTTCTAGCCAAACACCTCACCCTCCTGCCCAGCTACTAGGCTTCTCAGCTGGGAGAGACAGGGCTGAAGAACCCTCCTCTCTCCTGCCCCTCTTCCCCCCTGCGAGAAAACCAGTTAGTGGGACTTGCTTTGGGAGATGTTTGCTAATCCCACCTGCAGAAGAACCACTCATCCACCCCAGCACTACCCTTCCCTGGGGCTTCCTATGCACACAGCCCTGTGCTGGAGCCAGCACCCTCACTGCAAGGAAGGCCAGCACCCACCTAAAGCCACCAGGTGACACTTGGCTGGGATTGTCAGAGCCCCATTTAATTCAGGGTGCAGCATCTGTGCTCAGTGCCAACTCGTTCCTGGAAGGCATGAAGTTACACTGCCTGCCTGCTTGCTCAAGAAGTGTGAAATTCTTTCCCTGACCTTTTCTGTTACGTTATTATAAGGCTTCATGGCCAGTTGTTCTTAAAAAAAAAGAAAGAATATATATCTGCAATATTTCAATCTCTGTTGGTAGCTGGGGCAGAACTGGCCCATATCTTCAGGCTGAGCTCTGCTCACCTCCCAGCTTCACCCTAGCCTTGCAGAAGGAACCTGTTGCTGTGCAGGAGCTCTGAGTCCAGCTTTCCCCATGGAGCAGGGCTGGATGGATGAGAAGTTTGCACAGGGAGAGGCCACTAACAACTGCAGAGCCCCTGACAGCTCTTGGGTTGCAATGCGTGCCTAGCTCCAAACTGTCACATTAGGGGGGCAACCTGGAAGCTTTGCCTGGAGCCCTTCAGGCTGGTCATCATAAAAGCAAACACACAGGCCATCTCTGGCCTAATGGTCTTATCACATGGGTAAAGAGCATGGAGGGAGGAGAGAGAGCTGCCTTTGGGAGCATTGCAGGCTCCCTGTGCATGGCAGGAGCTCTTTCCCGTGAAGCCAGAACCTCTCCAGATGTTCTGGTGCAAGCAAATGACTACCTGAAATCAATCTGATAAATGTGTTTCATGGGCAGAATTAAACAGATGGACAGACAGGGAGATGGAGGGAATGCAAAGCAGAGGAAAAAGGGGAGACAAACAAGATCTTAGAGGATGGACAGGGCTGCACCATGCCAGGGAAGTACCAGAGATTTGCCTGGAAAGCTGGAAGGGCTG
>NW_009952798.1:3284038-3306052 GCF_000747805.2 Chaetura pelagica
TCCCTGCTGGCTGCCTGCACTTTGGGTTGTTTTACACTTGATTTATACGTGTAACAGGCAATGTTTCTCTGCTGTCACTGACATTAGGAGCCGAAACGCCGCAGAGACGGGTGGCCATTTGTCACAGCAAATGAAGTCTGCTTGCTCTGTTTTTTTTCTTTCCTTTCCATTTTCAGCTGGCCAAGTAGAAGGCAGTGGGGAATGGGTGGCAGTGAGAGGTGTGCTTGTTGGGCAGGGCAGTCTCCCTGCTCTTCCCAGCACACACAGCCAAGGGGGGCAAGCGGGGAAGCTCTTACTGAAAGATGGGCAACTAACCCAGGGTCTTCTGGGCTGCCAGGAATAAATTCTCCTCCTTCCCCAGGACATGGGGCTGGGCAGAAGCCATCTCCCTTTTCCTTGGTCCCCTGTGGTTTTAATAGCTCACCTCCCCAGTGGCATTGCTTCTGCAGGGAAGCCTCCTGCCATTCTCCAGCCACTGCTCACTCAGCCCACACGCTCCCCTCTTCATCCTCATCTCATAAACCCTTTCTTGCTTTGTCCTTGGCACCTTGGGAACCCATTGCCCCTCCAAACCCACGGCAGAAATTCTGCACAAAGGGGTGTTTTGCAGCCCTGAGCAAGGGAGAAACCAATACAAGTTCCCTTTCCATGGGGACATCATTCAGCAGCCACCAAAGAAGCAGGTACTCCATGTGGCTGGCCAAGCTTTCTTCAAAAACTCATCCCAGAATTACCCACAAAGAGGTCCCAGGCAAGCAGAAAAGAAAAAAAAAGAGGAATTTTCTCAGTTAGGAAAGCAGACTTTGTCTGATGGGGCAGTTGGAGAGGCCCCACACAGATGGGCAGTGCTGTGGAGGGGAGCAGGGGTTTGCACCTTGAAGGCAGCAGCAGGAGGAGCTGGTGCTTTACGAGTGTGGTTAAAAGTTTGGGATCAGCCTGGGAGGGCAATCTGGATTTCAGCCCTAACTGCATCCATGCTGATTTATCAGAGAAGATTCAACTTCTGGCATCCTGCATTCACTCCAGAACGCTGGCATAGCTGGAAGTTGGGAAAGGAGACTCAGTAACAATCTCATTGTTCAGTGCCTGACGGCCTGACTAGCTCAACATCTGCTTGAAATATTAATAACTGTCAGATGGGAACAGCTCGGGGGCTCTACAGAGTTTCACACCATCTGTTTGTAGAGTAAACACACTTAGGCAGAGGCACATGCACCCAAGCCTTTTGTCAGGGCTTTTATTCCCTGGATTGGCAGGCTGCTGTGGGTGGGAGACCAGGGGATGTGTCCTGGGGGTCAGTAGGGCAGCTGGACAGGGAGCCAAGCAAATCCATCTGCAACTAATGATAGCAGAAATACCACCCCCAAGCCTAGCAGGGGTTTTGATATTTCCCCTCCCAGAGAAGCTTCACTTCCCATTTTGATGGTTGCTCAGCACCGGATTTTGTTCTGCTTCCTGCTGTGCCCAACAACTGACACCCATGAACATCTCCCTTGCACCCTGGGAAACCTGTCATCTACCCAGGGATTTTGGGTGCTTCTCACTACCATCACCACCTCTGTTCTGCTGCCAGCCATTTAATACCATGCTCAGCTAAATACAATCATTCCCCTCTTTTTCCATCCTGAACACTTTTCGCAGCTCAACTGACCTGGGTTTGCTGGAGGAAGACCATGGGCACCACAGAGCAGGGAGAAAACCCACACTTAAAGACCAGTGTTGGGGCTCACTCTCACTGATGAAGGGACCAAGTCCATTAGGTACCACAGCATCTTTTCCCATAAGAATTAAGGGAAGAGAGAGGCAGTGAATAGATGACGGAACACAAGCCACGTACCCAACTGAAATACTCACTGGATCTCACACAGGGAGGAGGAGGGAGACAACACAACCACTCGGGACCCATATCTGCAGGAGAAGCTGCTGTTTGCAGGTGAGACCTTTCAGTGCAGGACTCTCCTTGGGGCTTCTGGTGTGGTGGGAACCACACACGTATCTTTCAGAGACCAGGAAGGCCCGTGGGAGGGCTGTACCCCACCGCCAGCACCTCACCCGTCCCTCGCAGGCTCCAAAGCCTAGCTCTCGGTGCCAGCACCGCAAGAGCCACATGCTCACCAAGGAGATGTGGCAGAGAGAGCCAGGATGCTTCTACTCACGTGAACCTGGAGGACAGTGGTGCCCACGGTGGCGTTCTCAAAGAGGCTGACATTGTACAGGGCCTTGCTGAAAACAGGGCGGTTGTCGTTCTCGTTGATGAGGTTGATCTTCACCCGTGCGAAGCCGACGTGGTCCGGGACGCTCTCGTTTGCAAAGAGCTGGGGCAGAGGTGGGAAGCAAAAGGGGAGGAGGTTGGAGGCACCTTTTGGGAAGCTTGGGAGAGTTTTCTCTGCTCTTCTTTTTCAGAAAAAAAATACCAGGGGGGGGGGGGGGGGAATAAAAAACGCTCCCCTGAGCTCCCTCACCAGGTGAGCCAACTCGGGGCCAACTACCAAAGCAAAGATGCTCAAAGAAAGGAAAGAGCCCCTTCCCTCCCCCTTGGAGCTGGCTCAGCTCCAGCTGACCTCAGCTCTTGGGAAAGCCAAACACCCTGCACCATGTGCCCCAATGAGCCCTGGTTTCTGCCCTGCAAAGAGGAGACCCAGGATCTGCCACTTTCAGCAAGGGTGGGAAGCTTTTGCTCATCTTTCACCACAATGAAGCTCCCTCTAATACCTCTGGTGAGGCACGAACCTGCTTTGCCTTCCTGGAGAATTCACAACTCAGGCAGAGAGCAGGATGAAACTGGAGCAGGAGGCTGGGGAGAGCTTTGATGCCTGATAGGTGCACTTAAAACCAGGTTTTATGCCCTAGAAAGCTTCCACAGCCTTGTGACATAGCAAGGGGGAACATGCTCTGCCTACACTTTTGCAGCTGAGCCTTTGGCTGTTGGAAGGAAAGAGAAGGCACAGAGCAAAATTCTTCCCCAGCTCCTCCTTTTCCTTTTTTATTATTTCCATTTCTTGGCCATTTTGTAATGCTCTGGAGTTGAACAGGGTGGATCAGAGAAAGAGAAGCCTGGGGAGTGGTCACTCCTAGGTCACTCTTAGAAATACAGACAACCCATGGAATCACGGCATCATTTTGGTCAGAAAAGACCTTGAAGATCACCAAGTCCAACCTTTAGCACCAAGGCCACCACAGAACCATCACACCCATCAGCATCACACCCACCCGTGGCTATTCAATCCCTCCAGGGATGGTGGCTCCACCACATCCCTGGGGAGGAGCCTTACTGAGAATTCGTAGCGAGGAATGGTCTCGAAGTCCAGGGGCACCGCCACGCGCACCCGGATGTCTGCCTTCCCCTGGATGGAGGTGGGGGAGATGATGAAGTGGTTGGAGTTGTTGCCCACCAGGTAAACCTCAAAAACGCTGTTGGGTCCCTGGGGAGGGAGAGAGAGAGAGAGAGGAAGGTGAGCAGTGACCAAGAGCCTGGCACAGACGCAGGGTGAGGCTGTGGGCACCTGGTGCCAGCCTGGGGGGGCAAGTGTGAGACAGAAGCATTGGCCCAACTGCCAAGCCTGGGCATTGGGTGCAAACCTGCCAAAACCAGCAGCTTGGGCACAGCCCTTTGCCTTCAGACATGTAAAAAATGCAATTACTGGAGAGGCAGGGGAGCGTTTCTCTGCTTGGCTTTGGTTAACTGAGTCATGGGGCTTGGCACCGACCTTAAACGCTCTTCGTTGTGTTTTATTACACTTGCTGGCTGTACAATGCATATGATTTCTATAAATCTGCTTTCCATGTGCACCCGTTTTGTACAAAATCCATGTGCAGATGAAAGGAGTGCATCCCTGGGATGAAGCTGCATAGCACACGGCTGGAGGGAAGATCCCTTCTGCTGGTTCGAGCTCCAGGCACAGCCTAGGACACCAGGCACTGGGATTTCATCATCTTATGCTGGGGGGGCATGGCATGGGTGCCTCTCCCAAGCAGAGGGCTCTTTCCAGCAACGAATCTCAAACTGGGAACTGCAAAACTCCTCTTCTCCCAGGTGTTGGCTGGCAAAGCAGCAGGAGCACTGAGCTGCCCACAGCAGCATTTCAGGCCCCTCTCCCCCGGGCACAGCACCCCTTCCCAGAGCACAGCCCAGCAGAGCACACGAAGAGCGAGTCCAGAATCTGCCAGAGCTGAATTTCCAATTTTCCCCGAATGATCTCCCTCCTATCAGGAAAAAAGGGACCAATTAAATGCACCAAGGGGCACTAATAGCAAAAGCTGGCTAAGCGTGACTGCCGAGAGCTGGTGACACGAGCAGAATCCCTGCTTGCCCTCCTCCTCCCCGCACCCCCTGGAAGCCAGAGGGCAGGCTGAGCACCTCTGGCAAAGCCAAAGGTGCAGGAGCAAGCTCTGGGGGCACCCACAGAGCCTCACAAGCAAGTTCTGAGGGCACCCACTGTCCCAGAAACCCAGCAATACTCTGCTGGGCTGAGCGAGCACCCCTACCCAGGGAACAAAAGAGACCCATCTCGGGGCAGGCTTAGCTCCCTCCAAAAGCTGTTTTGCTGGCAAACTGGGATGTGCCAACCCGAGCACGAGTGAGGGATGCTCCCCAACTCCAGCACACAGCCTGGGAGGGAAGGAGCAGAGGATATGGGGAACGGCACAAGGAAGCATGACTCCTCGTGCCGTTATTTCAAACCCCATCCTTAAGATGCCAATTTATAGCAAACAGCCACTTCCCACCAGCCGCAAAAAGCCATTTCATGGAGGAATTTCTGCCCAGCTCTGCTGCCAAACCCTGGGTGTCTCTCCCAGGGCCTGGTGCCCTCCCCTGCACCTTCCACGGTGGTGAGATGTGACAGATTTTTCTTGGAAGGCAGAGAGGAGCAAGTTTGTTGGAGGCACCAGATGAAAGTTGAAACATCAAAAGAAATCCAAGCATTTGCGGGAAGAAAGCTGAGTGGATTAATTCCTCTCCAGCTGGGGACAGAGATCAGCCTCCAGATACCCACCATCCCTCATTAGCAGCTCCTCGAGTGCCTCAGTCTCCCCACGTGAGGTCTGGAGAAGGGGAATGCATCTGCCTGTCAGGAGGGATGTTGCTGCCAGTTGTCATTTATCTGTTTATTCAGCTATTTATTTTTTTGTTTCTGCCCCCATGCTGCTTTCCTTGCTCCCAGTTCCCAGAGCCCACGAGCCCCCTGCGGATGGCTGAAAGCACATCTAAATATTCACATTGTTATCAGCTGCCCAGCAGAAGGGGCTGGCTCAGCCCAGCTCACAGCTACTACCCCCCAAACTCCAGAGGAAGCCACAGGAAGCTGCTAACATTTTTTTTTCCTCACCCCTTCCCTACCTGCTCCTGCCACCCAGAGCAAAAAAAGATGGAACTGAAATGTGCTTGTGAAGAAGAAAAACAAGAGCTGTCACCCCGGGCTCACAAAGGTCTGCCCAGCAGGGGCTGGCTCAGCCCAGCTCACAGCTACTACCCCACAAACCCCAAGGAAAGCCACAGGAAGCTGCTAACATTTTTTTTCCTCACCCCTTCCCTACCTGCTCCTGCCACCCAGAGCAAAAAAAGATGGAACTGAAATGTGCTTGTGAAGAAGAAAAACAAGAGCTGTCACCCCGGGCTCACAAAGGTCCTGGTGTGCAGAGGTGGGCTCTGGGCTGAGAACCATCTCTTTGTGGTGCTCAGGTGGTGCACGACCTGCCCTACCTGCTCACTTTCTCTCCTCCAGCCCCTTCTCCCCCAGCTCCTGCACCCCTCGAGGTTGTTCCTGTGGCTGAAAACGACCTGGCTCCTTCGCCTCCCTTCAGAGGCATAAATTAAATGAGCAGCCTGCCAAAGCTTAGCAGCCCTACCATAATAAACCCGTCTGCACGCACCCTCCCGTCCAAAACAAATTGAGCCATAAAGAAAGGGGCTCCAGAGGGAAGTTGTGCTGCTGCACAAAGCTGGGATACAAGCCACACGTTTCCCAGCTCATCCCGTGCCAGCACACGGGGCCGGCGCTTGCTGGGGCTTGGGGCTGCTGCCCTCTGCCTCCTGCCTGGCAATCAAACCTCTCCCCAGCCCTAGCTGGAGCCACAACTGATGGCAATTTCATGTCAATTCAGCTAAAAGACAATGGGAGCTGCAGTTGGGCATAATTATGACTCTGCTCCTCGCCTGCGTTTCCCTCGGAGCGGGTCGAGAGGAGCCACAATGCCAGCATCAACCTCATGCTGCTGCCCAGCTTGTGCAACACTGACCCCTGACTGATTGACCCAAAATGCTCCCTAGTTGGACCATTTGTGACCGGCCCGTTTGCCACCCGCGCCTGCACAATACCCCTCTTCAATCCCAGGAGGCTGGAGCAGAGGGGCAACTGTCTCTGGGCACAGCCAGAGACAAGGACCGGCTGGCAAAAGGCAGAGGCTCAGGTGTAAGGCTCTGAGATGCCAGGGGGTGGGTACATATGCCCCCCTGAGGTCCCAGGGGACATGGGACCTGCTCGTGCACCTGCTATGAACCATGGCCAGAACTCTGCTTCCCCAAGCTGGTTCACCACAAAACCCTCCTCAGCTCAGGAGGTCAAAGCTGCCACATCAGCTCTTCCAGCACTGGCTGAGGATGGAACATGAGCTTTATCCCTGCCTTTTTTCACCCAGCATCACCCACTGGCTTCTTCCATTGCTTCTGCTCCCTCTTAGCCCCCTTCCCTCATGGGAGTACACGTGGAAATCATTCAACCTTCCACCAGACAAAGAAAGTATTTAGCATCACTTACGCAAGGCTAAGCAAAAAATCCATGTAAAAAAAAATAGACAACCTAGACAAGCAAATAGCCCTTCCTCAACAAAACTGCCCTGAAATCAGTGAGGTGCTCAGGTTGCTTGGTGGCCTGCAGTCGTTTTCAGCCCTAATTTGTGAAAAGCAGCCTGGGATCCTCAGTTCTCCACTGTTTACCCTGACTCGGTACAAGGCTGCCTGTGATTCCTCCAGCCCTACCTCAACTCCAGCTTGCTTTTCCAAAATGGAGATCCATGCCTTTCTGAAGCACAAAAACCAGTTGAACTCCAGCTTTCCTCCCAGCCACTTCCCAGGCAAGGGCTATTACCTACAAAAAGCTGACAAATGTTTAATATCCCTCATCCTGGCAAGTTTGCAAAGAAAGGAAAGTACTGAAAGTTCAGGAGGGATGGAGGAGGAAGGTGGGGGAAAGGGCATTTTATTTTTAAAAAAAAGCAGCAATTAGTGCCTCTTTGTATGGTTTTGATACCTTGTGCCCCGTTCTAGGCACAGACAAATAATGCTTAATCCTTCCTTAGAAAACACAAAGCATAAAGAGGCTTATTCTCTCCACCCACTTCAAGACATTTAACTGAAGTGCTCTGCATAGCCCCTCCAGAGTCACCTCCCTCTCTCTGGCTGCCCAGCCAGCCAGCTCAGGCTCCCAGCACCCATCCCTCACTCCCAGCACCCATTTTTCACCCAGCACCCATTTTTCAGCCAGAACCCAAGCACCACAGCATCCATGACCCATCCAAAGGTGCAGGCCCTTGTCCCCTGCATCCCTAATGACCTTGCTGGGGTTGCAGGTGATGCAGGATGCCTGGAGCAAAATGCTCCCCAGCCTTTCCCATCCTCCTCCCAGTGCTGGCAGCCCTTTTCTTCTGTCTGTCTGTCCTAAGTGGCAGTCCTTGCCTGCTTCCCACCTCTCGGAATCCTCTCCTTTCCTGCTCTCCCCAGGTTATCTGCTGAATTCCACACACGGCTGCACAGACGGGATCAATCCGAGGCTGCCTTGCCTTCAGCTTATCTCTGCTCCAAATGATTGATTTTCCCTCTTTAAGGGTAATTTGCTGGCGAATTCCATGTATTGCAAAAACCCCTGTGCAATCTAATTCAGGCCGACTGGCAGCTGGCACTTTTGGGAGAGAATACTCCAGTGCTGTCAGTGTCCCTTTGCAGTCCCTTGCTGTGTAGTTGGTATTTATAGTGCGTGTGTCTGTCGTGTGCATATATATGCTAAGGATGATTCATATATTGCACCTGCACACGCCTGGGCATGTACAATACCCCTCTGCAAGTCTCTGATGTGGCTTTGTGCAACCAATATTCTGTATTCCCACAGCCTGGGTTTTCCTTTTCATTCTAAGTTCCCCAGTTGATCTTCCTCCTTACCCTTATTTTGGAGAAACGTTTTGAAACAGTTGGAAAATGTGAGCTCATCATCCTGGTGCTTCATACAGTCCCTGCCCTTTTCTTCCTCTTCAGTCAACTGTGGCAAGGAAAAATCAAGGGAAGAGGTGGAGGAGATAGTTTCCCTGCCTTGCCCTGGGAAAGTACAGCAGGGATTTTGCAGCAATGGGAAGCTTAAGGAGGGAATGCTCTGAGAGCTGCCCTGCTCCTTCTCCCTTGTCTTCTTCTTAAAATCCTGCATCAAGCCACCAAGCTGTAAAATACCAGGATATCCCCCATCTCAGCCAGCCCTGAAGCAGCAGAGCCTGAACTAACCAGCCCTCCCAATGAACACAAACTTATTTAGCTTATTCTCAACCTGGAAACAAATCTCGCTGCAGAAGTGGCTTTAATCTTCTGTGTCATACACAGGATTTATTCACACCCTGCTGATCTATTGCCATGAGAAGGAGAGGAGAACCCAACCCCAGCCTGGGAGGGCATTCTGTAATGTCCAGTTGTCTACAGACTCAGTCTAAATCCTGGGAAACCTTCACAGATTTTCACACCTAGCTCTCAAACTTCTTTGGAAAGTTAATCAAGTGGTTTGCTGTCTATCTGGCAGGGAGGGAGACTCAGCTGCACAGAGGTTAATGCCTTTTTTCTTGGTTCACAGAAGCCCATGTCCAAAACCCATATATGAACCCAGTGCAGCAACTTCTCCAGTGCTGAAGCGTTTTTGATAAGAGTGCAAAAAGAAGAACAAGCTGAACACCTCTTGGCTGCACCCTGAATCCACAGCTGGGGTCACCTTGGCTTCACCTGGGTGCATCCTCTTGAGATGCTCTCCATCCCAGCTCCCACTCCCAGCTAGCTCCTCTTGGAGCAAGGCCCTGACCACATTTGAGGGGCGTTTGCAAGGGACAAACTCAGAGGAAAGGGTTTCTCCTTGGAGACACCCCACTTTGGTACCTTGACTGAGACATCAATGCCAGCCTAGTTCCTGCAACGCACTTAAATCCAGAGGGAAATTCAAGTGCAAGCTTTCAAGGGCTGTCTTGTGTGCAACATAAATACATTTTAAGTGCTTTGCTGAATCATTTAATCTACCTCCTTCAAAAAGCAATCATCTAAGTTTGTGCAAAACACACCAGAAGAAAGACCCAAACGCCACCATTTAAAAAGGCCACGTGGGCCTGCTTACAAAACACCTTCTTGTTTAATGGCCTTGACAGCCCACACAAAGAGTTTTAAGAGCCTTTCCCCAGCTCTATGAAGGCAAAACCAGAGTGTGATGGCCAGCAGGTTCCCAAAAGCCACCAAACCCCTCGGGACCCCTGCACGGGGCAAGGTTCAGGCTTGGGCTGCTCTGTCCACATAGGGCCTTAAAAAGTGTGAGGTCTGAAGGAACAGCCTCAACATGTGCTGGAGAATGAGGCTGGATTGCCTGGTTCAAGAAAGAAATCAACCTGCCAAGGGGACTTAATAACATAGGTTGGGGGACAGGAGAGAAAACTCGAGCAAAAATCATCTTCCTGAAGACTCTAGCTTTGATTTCATGTGTCTCTATCCATCTGCTCTAGTTATGCATTGAGACATGTATAATTCTCTGTTTGTTTTCCTTTGCCCCTTACACAAATGAATCATGTCATCTCCAGCATGAAGGCCGTGTTGGCAAAATAGCTTCTGTCAGCCACGTCCTCAGTCACATCCCTGCCTGAAGACCCAGATCCTGGCTGTCCCATCCCTCCACCCCTGCACCCCGAGGGAGCTCAGGGAGCCTGACAGCACCTCAGCTACCTCAGATCCAGATGGTTTGGAAAAGCCTGGCAACTCTCACGAGGTACTTGAGCAGCCAAAACACCACTGTCAGGCATCCATCTTCCCTTTCTGCCAGGTTTTTTACCACAAGTTTTTTGGGGGGTCTGGGGACTCCCATAAATCCACTGCCCAGGAAGCAGAGCTGGAACAAGCCCAGCTGCAGATGCAGCCCCACATCTCTTTCACAACCCGGGTGTCCTCTCCCCGTTTCTTTCCCTCTAAGTGCTACCTGGATGCTTAATCAAGTTCCACGAGGGGAAATAAGAAAGATCCACCACAGGATAACACAGGAAAAAAAACCACCCAACCCCATTGCTTATAACTTTTCTCCCTCCAGCTGTTCCAAGACATCAGCTCTCCTGTTCTTATCAGCGAAAATAATGCCACGGTCAAGGCAATCTGTGCTAATATGATGGTCTCCAAAGACACATCCAGCAAAACTCCTTCAGACTCCCTTAGCAGAAGAGATCCTCTCTCAGCAGTTTTTAAAACCTCAGCCATTTCTTTTGGGGAAGTCTCGAGAAGTGAAAGAAACACACCAAAAGAATGAGTCTATTTTTTGCTGGCGTGGTTGGGAAGGCAAGGCTGGGTTGTTTTTTTTTTTTCTTCTCCAGTTTTAAAATTAGCAAGGCTGAGAAGTGAATTCTTGAATGGGAGTCACTCCAGTAAAATGAGCTTTTAACCAGAAATTATGACAGATCCTTCATCCTTCTGGCACCAACAGAAGTGTTACAATGCCCTTCAAGAACGGATCTGCTGACATCTCTCAGAGAGCACGACAGCACCTCTATTCAGAAACTATCCTCAGCATCCATCAAATCCATGTCTTCTTTATTAGCAATTGACATTTTTTCAAGAAAAAACAGTCCCTTTATCTGCTTAATGGCTCATCTGCACCTCTTCAGGCTGAACTCACGGATGGTGACATCATGTCACAAGGAGATTATTAGTTTTGTGTCATAATCACTTCACACGAAAAAATGGGATTTCTTGGTGGCTTTACAAGACCCAGTGAACTCCACCCAGGGCTGGGGAAAAGCAAACCAATCATTTCAGCCATCAAAGGTGATGCTGAGAAGATGCTAATTTTGATAGACCCAGCAGGATTTCATGGGGAGATGTTCTGTTTCATATCCCTCATTGCCTTCACATCGTTTACCTGAAGCATCAGGAAACCATCCTGATGATGCTATTTCTTCTGGCAAACCCTCTTCCCTTTGTCAGCCCAAAGAGGAACAGGGATTGCAGGAGCCTGGAGCCAGAGCCTTTCCCAGAGATTTTGGGAAGTTCACCATGAGGTGTCAGCACTTGTTTGAAGCAGACACCAGGCAGCACGGTGGGGTTGGAGGGTGTGGGAGCACAGAAGCAGCCAGACACCAACTGCACAAGTCAAATAATCAGAGTAATTGAAGGCTGCAAGCCCAGGGCTGGGAAACATGCTGCTGCTCAGCATGGACTGGGAACAAACAGAGGCTCTATTAACACCAGAAACAAGCCTCCAATGCTCCCAGCTCAATTGCAGCAATGAACTGGTGTCCCCTTCTTCCATGCCTCCACCAGCCCCATGTTAGCCAGTATCTCACCATAGAATCCCAGACTGGTTTGGGTTGGAAGGAACCTTAAAGATCTAGTTCCAACCCTCCTGCCATAGGCAGGGACACCTCCCACCAGCCCAGGTTGCTCCAAGCCCCATCCAACCTGGTCTTGAACACTTCCAGGGATGGGGCAGCCACAGCCTCCCAGGATATCCTGTTCTCCTGACAGCAGCAGGGCATGTCCAGTCTTCACAGGTGAACGGGTGACTTTGCACCCCTTGGAAACCCCAGTTTCAGTGCAACCCTACGAGGCACGGACAGCACCCCGGGTGGCAAGGGATACCTCACCTCATCTTTGTCCTGCACCTGGATGTAGAGGGGAAGGGCAAAGCCCACCTGGGCCAGCTCTGGGATGGACACACTGTACTCGGAGCTGTTGAACTCGGGCGCGTTGTCGTTGATGTCGATGACCAGGATGTTGAAGGTGGTGGTGACGGTGGCGTTGGAGGGCGTGCGGTCGTCGTTCAGCTCTGTGGCCTGCAGGGACAGAAGGCAACAGGGCAGCCTTTATTTTTCAAATAATAAACCTGAAAGAAGGTGCACAGGCCCAGAGTAGACACTCTTGCAGCTTTTGCTTCCTCTGCTTTGCCAAAGAAACATTCTCAGCTGGCTCTGCTATTGCTTCTCAACCCTGACCACCTTTCCACACCACTGACCCACTAACTCACCCAGCTCTTCCATCACCCATGTCTCAGACCCACAGCACCCTTGCAAACCTTCCCAGGGGTGGAACACTACCCTTGGGGTGGCTGTGGCCACGTTCTCACTTGCATGCAACAGGTTGTCAGGACTCAGAGTCACCCTGGGGGGTGAGGAGGCAGCTTCCCTGCCAGAGACATTTGACACCAGAACAATACACCTTGTGAGATGTGAGAGACAGTCCTCAAAATAGGGGAAGCCACAAGGGAGCAAATGGTGTTCCAGTAGCCTCTCCTAGGGAGAAAGGCTGAGAGAACTGGGGTTGCTCAGCCTGGAGAAAAGAGGGCTCCTGGGAAGCCTTAGAGCACCTTCTGGTACCTGAAGGGGCTCCAGGAAAGCTGGGGAGGGACTCTTGACAAGGGCAGGGAGGGATGATGAGAGGGAATGGTTTCAAGCTGAAAGAGAGGAGATTTAGATTGGATATTAGGAAGAAATTCTTTCCTGTGAGCTCAGGCTGCCCAGAGAAGCTGTGGCTGCCCCATCCCTGGCAGTGTTGAAGGGCAGGTTGAATGGGGCTTGGAGCAACCTGGGCTGGTGGGAGGTGTCCCTGCCCTTGTCAGCAGGGAGGGATTGGAATTAGATGATATTTAAGGTCCTTCAACCCAAACCATTCTATGATTTTCTCCTCTGCCATCTCCTGAGGTGTGACCAGGAGCAGGGAGCTCACCACCACAGCACCCCTAAAAGGACAGAAAACTAGGGCAACAGAGGAAAACATGATTTAGACCTTAAAATAGGTTTGGCAACATGTGTCTAAATCCAGAGCTGAATCGTGACTCCACATCACACCTCGGAAGGACCTTAATTTTGCTTTCCCAAAGAGTGCAGATTTTCCTGCCAGAGAAGCAAGACTTGTAAAGCAGCCTTTTGAAGCAGAGTCCCCTCCTCTTGTCCTTTGGATCATCTTGCTTTGCTGTGGGCACAGAAAAGCAAGGCTAACACGACCCACACGGCTTATTGCTATTCACCACTTCTGCACACACCAGCAGAACAGGCTGATCTCAACAAGGAGCAATCCAGCTGTATTTTCACTGCATGCTCCAGGATGAGAGAGCAGCAGGGAACATTTTGGGTCCTGGTGATGTGGGACACAGGGAGCTGGCATTTGCAAGAGGAGGCAAAGTTTGTGGAGAGAGAGTTTGTAGCTGGAACTCCATGAGCACATGCAGGAAAGTGGGCAAGTTTTCAGGTTCACAAACCTTCTTGAGACTAAACAGATAATTTTGTCCCTATTAAAAACAGTCAATCCTCCCTCTCCTGTTTTCTACTGCATTCAAAGTCTCATGTGCCCATACCAAGAGATACCAGGGATGGATGTGGATTTCTCCCCCATACCACAGTGTGACCTGCGCCTGGGACCAAGGGGCGTAATTTCTTGTCCCTTTGCCCCCCCAAAAAAAGTTGCACTTGCCAAAAGGAGAAGGAGATGTGTTGGCTGCTGCCCTCCCAATCAATGACCCTTCCTACAATGCTGATTTTTCCCCACCCCAGCCGAATCTATATTCTAAATGTGTTTCCAACCAGCTGTCCAGCTTGGTATTGATTTTAATTACAGGCCTGTGAGCAGAGCCCAGGAGCTGCTCTCTGGTGGGGCTGATGGGGCTAGAAGACCATGCTCCAGTGCCTTTCCTTGATGAGGAAACTTTCAGCATTGCTCTCTCCCTGTGCCACCACAGGTCATGCCCTGTTACTCTGCTGCCCAGTGATATAACAAAACATTCCCAGTTTTCTGGGGGTTTTTTTGGGGGAAAGGTGGGAAATAGGGCACAAGTGGGCACAATTCAAGTGCTTGGATGTAGATGTCTCATCCTATTTGCAATCCCAGGTGCCTGCAAGCTGCCAGCAGATAAAACACCAGGCAGATCTAGTTGGGAGACCGGGCAAGGCAGCAAAAATGACCTTCTACATCCATATAGAGGCAAGCAAGCTTGGACCCAGCCTGTTGAAACATCTCTCTTGGCTTGGCCAAGGATCAGCACATCGTGGTTCTGGATGCCCACAGGAGCAACATGTCCCAGGTTTGCACCTCCACCTTGAAGGAGCTGCCCCACAGCTTCCCAATCCTGCTCTGCCAGAGGGCTTCCTGGCTGGAGGAGCTCTCACCTTCACCGTGAGGATGAATCCAGAGCTATAGAAGGGGTTTTCCCTGTCCAGAGGTCCATTCAGGGTTAAGGCTCCACTGATGTAGTCCAGTGCAAAGATACTGTTGGTGTTACCTGAGAAAAATAACAGGCAGAGTGAGCACGAGCAGCTGGTACAGCCCATGACAAGCAGTACCTGAAGTACATGAGCCTCCTCCACCACCTGTCTCCATGCAAGGCTGGGCCTGGTGCTTGATAGGCAGGTTTTACTTGCTGGGTCAGGAGCTCCAAGGGGCTCTGCCACCCCTGCACAGTATCTCAGTGTGCTTTAAAATGTAGTCATAGCATTGTTTTTGTTGGAAAAGATGTTTAAGAACATCAAGAAAAGGTCCTCTCCTCTTCTCACCTGCCTCAGCTCAGAATGGTGCTTTCCATCCAACAGCTGATCCAGTCACAAATGCCACCAGCAACTGAATAATTTCCAAGGGGTTTTTGTTATTAAACTATGGTAGAGCTCAGCTGAAACTAGGGCTGAACCCAGGTGCTCCCCTCTGAATAACCACCTGCATCCACAGGGCACTGTGTCCCTGGGGTGGGCATGGCCTCTCTCACAGAAGACAAGAGTTGAGGGACATCAGTGCAGAGGGACGTCAGAGGGAGATGCCCACCAACCAAGTCATTCTTCACATAACAACTGGGAGATTAACTGTGGGACCTCCTGCCAGAGGATGCTGAGGATGATAGAAATCCACACTTATTTAATGAGAGATTGGAGAGGTTAATGAAAGAGAAGAGAAGAGAAGAGAAGAGAAGGGAAAAGGGAGGGAAAGGGAAAAGGGACAAAGGAGGGAAAGTGAAAAGGGACAAGGGAAGGAAAGGGAAAAGGGACAAGGGAAGGAAAGGGAAAAGGGACAAGGGAGGGAAAGGGAGGGAAAGGAAAGGAAAGGGAAAAGGGAAACCAATCTATCAGATAGCAGAGATGCCACCTGCAGCTCAGGAATTTTCTTAGCTGGACATATTTGGTGCCAGGGAGAGTATGAGGGTAAGTGCTGCAAGCACTTGCTCTGCTTTCATGCTCTTGCCAAGTATGTCGACCCCCTGCAGCAGGCTTGTTCTCCTCAACTTGAGCCAAATTTGGGCTCTGTGCTGGTCCTTACCTACAGGCAGCCAGACAGGGTGCCATGGAGGGCTGTGCTGCCTCCACCCAGCTGGACTCCTCCTCTGGAATTAGACACCCAGAGAAGATCAAGACAACACTTGAGCCTCACGGCCAGCAGATGCTGAGAAGATGGACATCCAGCATGGGGAATGCCCTTGTGACAGTCCCAGGTGCTCTCTCCATCAGCCAGACAAAAGAAAGCAGTTGGGATGTGGAGCCTGGGATACCTGATGCCAGCCCAACACAATACCAGGGCAGGCTGCTGAATTAGTGATGACCAAGGAAGTTATACACAGGCATATGGTCACCACACCACTCCCCTCATCATCTCCTGGGATGCAGAAACCCCTGATCCAGCCCCAAGCAGGAGCAAGGAAGCCCTGCAGTTAAGCTATATTCATCTCAGCCAAAAATAAAGAAACAAACAAAGAAAAAAAACCCCAACCCTGTCTTTTCAATATATCTCAGCAGGAGCAAAACACACACAACGTTTATCGTTCTGCTGGGAGGGAGCTGCAAGACAGATCTGCTGCAAAATAAAGTCACTTCCCATTGCCCAGCATCCCCCTCTTTCCCTTTCCAGCCCCTGTGCAACCATGATTGCATATTTTAAGGGATGGTCAAAGTCTCCAGATCTGGCTTTCCCCCTCCACTAAGGACCCAGAACCACCCTGGCCTTCCCCAGCCACCATTTCCCACCATCTCTTCTCTCTCCCAGAGCCCCAGGAGCTGTAACACCTTTCTCATCCATTATCAAGCTGTTATTTCTTCCTCTTGGACCAAAACCCTCCCATTCCTGTCCTTGCTTCTCTCTGTTCTCCATCCAAAATGACCCATTGATCGCTACCAGCTTAACAAACTGATGGGCAACAACTTCAGATGTTAACAGCAGCCTTAGTTTTTTTTAAAATCTAACATTCTCTGCCATAATGAGGTTCTCTTGTCTCCTCCTTTGGATCATTCCCCTCTTTTCACCTCAGATTCCCACCTTTGCTCTGCAATTTACAGCTGCCTCTTTAGGAGACATCTCGTGATGCCAGCTTGGAAGGACACCCCATGAGATGTGGACACACTTGTGCTGTGAGGCATTCACATGCTTCAGGATGCCACGTTGCCATGGCAAAGGTCATGCATCAGGGCCACCTTGGTGCACTCCCTCTGATAGAAAGGGTAATAAAATACCTTTTTACTCACAACATCCTGTCCTGCTAATCTGTAAACGTGGAAATCAACAGATTTTAGGGGAAATCGGTCAATAGGGCAGGAATTTGACACAAAGGACTAAAAAATAGTCCTGGGTTCCATGTCCTAAGATGGTCACACAATTCACAATTGACCACAGACATTTTTGGAAGGATGAAGAAGTAAATTATGGACCTAAATAGCCTCCCAGGCTGCAACTCACAGAGGTTTTTCTCCAGCTCAGCCTCCCCAGCACCTCTCAGGTGCATCTGGTGCCTCCTGAGGTGCCTTTTTGCAAGCAGACAATTGCAAATTAGCCTCAGAGGGCAAAGAGGTGTCTCCAAACTTGTCTCTCAGAGGCTTTTCCTCATTCCCTCCACAATCCCTCTCCAACCACCACTTAATTGTTCCTCTGACCAGTGATTCCCACTGAAGTGCTGCTGAACAACACATGTTCCTCCAAGAGAATTTCCTGTTACAGACAAGTGTCCTCTTCACTGGATAAAACACTGGCTGGATGGCCAGGCCCAGAGAGTTGTGCCCAAGTGGCCAAGAAGGCCAAAAGCATCCTGGCCTGTATCAGGAACAGTAGGGATTTGTGCCCCTGTGCTGGGTACTGGTGAAGCTGCACTTGGAGTACTATGCTCAGTTCTGGACCTCTCACTACAGGAAGGACATCGAGCTGCTAGAGTGTGTCCAGAGGAGCTACCAAGCTGGGGAAGGGTCTAGAGAACAAGCCACACCAGTTTGTTTTTTCTATGTGTTGACAGCTGGACTCTGCGATCTCAGAGGTCCTTTTCCACCATGATGACTCTGTAAATACCTTTCCATCCCTCCATCTTTGTGTGTGTACACGAACAGCAGCAGCTCCTACATCACCACAACCTGGCAGGGGATGGACCAACGTGGTGCCGGGTCAGGAGCAGTGGGATGGATCCTGGTAGCACATTCTGAGTGTTTTTTCCAGGCTCATTGAGGAATGGGTGGTGGCAAAGGCCTCATTTTGGAGAAACATTGCTATAAGGAGGGGTTTTATAGATGAGGGCCATAATGTTTAATTGTCCTCAGCCAATGCTCACACGGTTTAAAAAGGCCATTAAAGACACTGGCTCAAACCCAGGGGGAAAAAAAAAAAAGGGAAAGAAAAGACATGGATGTGTCCTCCTTCCTCCCTGTCCCTTTGAGCATCGTCCAAGCACGTAGGAGGGAAGAGATGCAGCTATTGCTGGGCTTTTGGTACCTGGGGGGGAAGGATGCCAGGAGTGGCTCCTGGTAAGAAGCTGAGAAGCTCCCCCTGCTCCAAAATCAGCCAAGGAGCCATTAGAGGGACAATAGATTAACCTCTGCCATTAACATAGGAAAGAACTGAGATAACCCCTGAGCAGAGCTGTGCTGGTGGTTGGTGAGGAAGAAGAGGAAGAAGACCCTCTGGAGAAGCAGGGCAGGAGTGTAAGGAATCCTTCTTCCTGAGGAGGAAGGAGCAGCAGGAACCACCAGCCTGTGAACTGACTCTAAAACCCATCCCCCTGTGATACTTGGGGTAAGGAGGGGGAGAAGCTGGGAACAAAGTGATTTGGGCCCAGGGAGGAAGGGAGGGGTGGGGGTAACATATACAAGCCCTGCTCTGGGTATATCTGTGTCCTGTGTGTGTTTGATGGGTGTGAAATTGAATTCTTATTTTTTCCCCAAGTTTGAGTCTGTGTTGCCCAGGACTTTAACTGGTGAAGAACCCTCCTTGTCCTTGGTCTCAACCCAGGAGCTTTGTCCTCCTCATCCCAGCGTGTGTGTGTGGGGGGAGTTTGAGCGAGCAGCCATGGGGCCATTTCTTTTGCTGTCCCCACCACAGCTGGGGAAGCAGATTCCCACACAGAGGAAAGTTTCCCCCCTTTTCTCTCCACCAAGGTCTGTTTGTATCAGGGAGCCACAACCTGGAGAGCCCCTGGACTTATTGAGCTGCTTGAACTCTGAGCGGATGACTTTCATGAGATGTGAAAGGGGAACCCATCACACACCCCCTGCTCTAGATAATTTATGAATCAAAATGTGCTCTGTCAGGGCTCCTCAGCACTGAAATAGATGCTGTTGGATGTGGTTCATAGAGTCAGCAACAGACACAGTTATCATCGTCTAAATAGTCCATCAGCTGCTGTGACCACCTCGCTGCTCTTCACCTTGAGATTTTGCCCCTGTGTGCTATGCAGGGAAGCACAGCAGGGCTGATAACCTGGCCCCACACTGAAACTCCTAGGGAACAAGTTATTCCCAAAGGAAAAGGGGTTATTACAACCTGAGCTTTGTTTCTTGGCTCTTTGTGAAATCAGGATGCTCTAGAAAGCAGTGCCTGTTCCTCCTGCTCTAACTCATCTTGGGAAAAAGTGCAGAGCCTTGGACCACAACCACCATCCCATGTCCTCTAAAAGGGGTTCAGTGACTCAAAGGGAGGGCAAATCACCAAGCACTGCCTGGCTTGGCTTTTTCCCTACCTGCCTCTTTCCTCTTTCCATGAACCTAACCCTAAAACCTGCTCTGGGACAGCAGTCAACAGCTGGATTGGGAGTCCAGACAGCAGAGCAAGGCCAGGAAAACTACCCTAAAATCTGACTTCATTCACTTCTGGAAATACAACTATTTAACTCTCCACATGAGGATTTTGTCCTAATAACCAGGGCACAGGAGCTGGATTTGGAGACCCACAAACCACCTCTCCTGCCTCTTCCACAGCAGTGAGCAGGTTCATCAGGAGCACATGGAAGAATTAGCCTGGAGAAGAATTAGCCTGGGTGAGAGGAGATCTTATTCAGGTCTATATCTAAAGGGCAAGTTTAAGGAGGATGGAGTCAGGCTCTTCTCAGTAGTGCCCAACAGTAGGACAAGGTGCAATGGGCATAAACTGAAACACAGGAAGCTCCATCTGAACATGAGGGAAAACCTTAGGGTGCCAAGGCACTGGAACAGGCTGCCCAGGGAGGTGGGGAGTCTCCTTTTCTGGAGGTGTTCAAAGCCTGCCTGGATGCAGTCTTGTGGAATGTGCTTCTAGGTGATCCTGCTTTAGCAGGGGTCTGGGCTAGATGATGTCCAGAGGTCCCTTCCCACTCCAGTGATTCTGGGAATGACACTAATATGCCTGGTAACAACTCTAAATTGGCTTTTCACATAAACCCCACATCACCAGTTCCAACACCTTTCAGAAAACCTTCCATTTCAGAAAGATATGAAAAACCATCCCAAACCCAGTTGTTTTCTCTAACCCCAACATGAACAGAGACAGCCACAGGTTCATCCCCTCCCAGTGGTTGCCAACATCTCGAATACACATTAAATGCCAGGAAGTTAAAAACAGTCCCAGAAATTAAACCAAAAAAAGAGATGCTTTTGTTTCATATTTACACATAAATGGGAATGTATAGTTTTAATTACTGAAGGCCATTTGCTGGGGGACCACCTGCCATGCAAACCATTATCCCAACTCTATCTGTTTCCAGTGACTTCTGGATTACCAGGGAGCCATGCCAACCTGATGACAAAGCCTCACTAGCTGCAAGGAGGGAGACAGGGAACAACTGAGCCAAGAAAAGAGGGGCTGTGGCTGTAGCCACCAGCTCTTCTTCATGCTATCTCACCCCCTTACACCAGCAGGGTGGAAAAACAGCCTTTGATGAATAACTTGGCATGAGGCACTTTTCCACCCATCAGTGTGTCCTCCCACAGAAATGTTCTGCTATGATGGCTGCCTTTAAATCACTCTGGAAAGCCCTCCCAGCAGGTGTAATTTAGGAGGGCTTTAACACTCTAGGAGTTCCCTGAGCAGTCCAAATGTGGCAAAAAGCCAGCACAACGTAGCCAACAGGCAAGAGGAACATGCAAATGAGCAGGTCCTATATCCAAGGATCCTCCCTGGTGTCCAGTTTAAGGGGCCTGGGGACATGGTTTGCTTCACTCTGCCTTTGGTATGAAGTCAGATCAAAATCTGAAGGGAGGTGTCAGCAGCTGAGACCTCTTTGGTCAGCCAACCTTGCCTTAAAAGTTCCTGCTGCACTTCCAAAAGGAAGTGTGTGTGTGTATATATATACATAATATATATTCACACACACACCTGTGCTGGTTTGGTTTGACAGGCTTTTTGGGATCAGGGGAGAGACAATAGATGCACTTCAGTGATTAACATACAAAAGGACTGTTAGAACACCTGAGCAGAGGGAGCTCTTAAAGAAAAAAGAAAAGCTGTGCTGGGCAAGCAGAGCGGTGCTGGGGGTTGGTGAAGAAGAAGGGGAAGAAGGTGCCCAAGCAGATGTTTCCCTGCAACCCATGGTGAGATGGCAGCTGTGCCTCATGGAGGAATGTGGTGGAACATTCCCTGAAGGTGTCAGAAGGGGTGAACTTGGCCAGTGGACTTGGTCTTGCTGCCAGTGGGCTCTGATTATGCAGCTTTGGAAGAACTTGGAGCTGAGTGTGTGTGGGGGAGTTGAGTGGCCAGCCATGTGACTGGTCTTTTGCTGTCATGTTGGGCCCAAACCACAACATCATTGTCAAGCCAGGCAGAAGAGATACAAGGAACCACAAGAACATCTTTGCTCCTTAGCAGGAAAACCAGAAGAAAGGCAGAAAACAGTTTTCTTTCCTACCCGCTTCCCTCTCGCTCCTGTAAATCGCACTTCAATTACATTGTGCAAACAATGATCTTTAATTCCTGCTTCCCTTGGGATGCACCAGCTTTAGGAAGAGAGTGCTTGGCCAGAAACTGCATCAGTCTCAAACAATCAACTCTAGAGGGGAAAAAAATTGCCCTGAGGGTTCGTGGGGAGCCCCTAAGGACCAGCTCACCCAACCAAAAGCCTTTTGCTCCCTCCTCTCCCTCCTGCAGGAATTCCCAGCCGCCAGGAAGACACATGGATTGTCCTTGTGCAAGCTCCCACTGCCCATCCATTACCATGCATGGAATGTGTCAGGCAGGCAGAGAACTGATGTTTTGAGGCATCCTGCAGAGCCCCAGGACCCTTTGCCCTGCTTTAACCCTTGGATGCCTGCCCAAGCAGAACACATCACCTTCACAGCTTCATGCCAGGAGATGGGAAGCCTCCTGACTGTCCTGGGAATAAACAAACCCCGAAGTTTAGGGCTAGCAAGCAAAGTGTGAGCCTGTGATCCTACAATACCTTTTCCTGACAAGAGCTTGCAGGCCAGAGTCCCCTCCTGCCTATTCATTAAGTTGCCACTTAATTCCCAATAAAAATCCTTCTCTTAAAAGAGCTAAAGGATTCCCCAGGCTGTGGGAGATGTGCAGCAGCAGCAAATGTGAAAACACACTGCTGACTGCAGGGCAGATCCTGC
>NW_009952798.1:3306275-3313644 GCF_000747805.2 Chaetura pelagica
GGAATGCCGGGGCCCTCCGGTTCCCACTGGGAAAAAAATCAATCTCTGTTAGAGCTCAGAGTTCCCCTAAATGAAAAGCCTTATCTAGAACAGGTCGTGTTATCCAACAAGTCACTCTCTTTGCCTGGGAGATGAAAGATGATGAGGCAGAGTCCCCGGGACAGAGGCTATCTCCATAAATCTGCCAAAAAGGAACCGTGGATTACTTGGCTGGATTAATTATCTGTCCTTCAAACACAGCCCTGACCTCAATGGCTGAGCATCTCCAGCCTGTCAAAGCAGCTAGGCAGGAAGGGTTTTTGCAGGGCACTGGCCACCTGCCTCCTCCTTTTATTTTTGCCTGGAAAAAGCAAGAGAAACACCCACAGGGGTGATGGGAGCCCTGGCACCCACCAGCCTGTCAGCACAAGGGGCTTGAATTGCCAGGACTCTATTTCATTTCCTTTTCCAGGTGGCTTTTTTTTGCACAGTGGTGGCTCCACTCCTTGCAGAGCCTGGGGAAAAAAAAAAAAAAAAAAAAAAGTGGATGTTTTCATGGGGTTAAAGCACTTGGTTTGGAAGGAAGGGGTAGAAACCACTGAAGGGTTTTTCCTTATAAGAGGTGAAAATGATTCCCAGTGCATGCAGGCAGCAGGCAGGTTCATCTGCCCCAAGAGGACAACCAGCCAAAGCCATGATACAACCCTCCTCCAGCATTTTAGGCTTAACAGCTTTGTAACCTGGCAGCATAAAGGTAGATCTTGACTCTTACTTTATGTGGTTATGGTTAATCTTTTAGTTTTATTGTCTTCCTGTCACGGGAGGACCTTGTGCTGAAGATAGTCATATAAATAAGAGCTGCTGCCATATATCCCAAGGCACAGCTACCCCAGGGCTGGAGCTGAACAGGACACTGGCAATTCCAAATTAATTCTTACACCTGCTTCCAAATCATACCAATGCTTTAGGTATTAAAACCAAAGGAATGATAAACACCTAGGTTGCTTTTCAGCTCTCTCACTGCTGGATATTCAAGCCTGGCTGGTAAAATAAGACCAGCCACATGTGAGCTCTGTGCCTGAAACCTGGGAAAAAGCATCATCCACCCGTGCCATGAAATGGGAATGGCATCACAGCCCCTTTCCCTCCTGCAAGTAAGCAGAAGAACCAGGTATAATTACTGCCTCCACCAGCCATTTCCACTTTTGCTTACGGTTGGTTTCTAATTTAATTTGCTTCCCTGTTCCCATATGTCAGACTGGGGTTGTTTTGGGTGGGTTTTTTTGGGTTTTTTTTTGCAAAATTGCTATAAAAATTTACCAGCTCAGGCACAAAATCTGCTTGCTGGCCTTTACCATTATGATTGAGGGTAATGACAAGTTAATTAGGCTTTACCTGCCTACCAAAAAAAAAAAAATCCCTAGATGCTGGTTCCCATCTCTGGACTCTTAGACATCAGAAGGTAACATCTTCTTTCCAAAGCAAGAAGAAAATGATGGAAAATATAAGAGAATACCTGGAGCAGAGTGGAGGAGGCACTTAGACCTTGATTGACTTCAGAAGAAAAAAATTATTTGCCCCATGATCGTGTTTTCCATAAATCTGCCCTCAGCTGCACACCTTGACTGCAATCTGGCCGCTGAACACAGCAGATGAACTCCAGCCTCAAACTCAATTAAAAGTGAAAGCAGAGCATCCCAAAGCCTGGCTCGTGGGATTTGGAAAAGCACTTCCTTACGGTGAGGATGGGGAGGAGACAGGAGGCAACAGTGGATGACTACAGTTATCCCTCAGACTGTTCCCAGGCTGCTCCTTTTTCCCAGCATCACCGCTCCAGAAAACGCCGGCTCCGAAGAGAAAGACTCCTGGCCAGTTATAAAAAAACCCACTCTGTTCAGGCAAAAAGGAAAAAAAAAATAATGCAAAGCAGTTTAATCAGGCTTTGATGTGCTGTGCCTGATTCTCAGATAGAAGAGCTGCCCCCTGCCAGGCAGGACTGGGAGCAGGGATTAAGCTGTTGGCAGCTGCGGGGCTGTTTGCGCTGCTCTGCCTGTCACTCGGCTGCAAACTGGGCTCCTGGAGCTTCCCTGGCTCCCTTCCACCAGCCCTGTGCCATCCCCAGCTACCCTGGCACCAAGCAGGGGACACTCGTTGTGCAGGAAAACCAAAGACAGACATGAAAATCATGGAGTGGGTGAACTCTCCATGGAAAAACCCAAGGCCCAAGGTTTGGTTTCCTCGATTCGACAGAGCAGCTGTGACCACCTGATGAGCAGAAAGCCTGACATGACCACGAGTGGATGGTTGCATTTGGCAAGTTAACCCTCTTAGAGATTGCACTTTTGTTTCTGTAGGTTCAAGCTACCCAATAACCTAGAGCAGATTGCATTGCACTAATGCTGACAGCAGAAAATTAGATTATCCCAACAGACTGTGTCAGAAAAAGGGTCCATGGCCACCAGCAGGTGCCCGAAGGAGGGTGGATAAAGAGGACAAGGGACATTTTCCACCTGCTGGCCATCTCCAGGCTTTGACCTGGGGGAGGTTTCTGTAAGCTCAAGGCTTTTACTACACTCACAATAGTCCAGCAGCAGCTGCAAAAGTAGTTTGAGGTTTCAGTCCAGTCCTCCAGTGAACAAGAGCCTGCATCTGACTGAAGGAAGGCCCTGCTGCACTTTGCCCAGAGGGACACACATGATCTGGGGGAATATCTCATTGAATTTGTGCTGGGGGAACGTTGGAATAAATTGCAGAGGGAATTAGAGGAATAATAATCCTTGAGTCTTCAAAGGCAAGACTGACCTGGATATTTGCAGTCAGGATCAATGGACTTGAAAGCCAAGGTGAAATCACCTTGACCCTAGAGGTGGGATTAAAAGAGCATTTGAAATGGCTGGGCTTTAAGGAACAGAATCTGGGCAATGATTTCCACACTTGTCACTGCCAGCCAGCACCCAAAGGGTGTGGCACAGTGAGGAGAGCAGGCACCATTGCCATTTCTTGCCATGAAGATCCCACCAAAAGCAACGCCAGAACCCCCCAAGCTGGTTCCTCACTGCTGGGTTAACCCAAGCACAGCCTCCCAAACCCAGCTCTGCCTTGGACATGGCAGAGGCTCACTGACCTCAGGGCATCTTAAATGAGATGGCTCCAGCCCCAAAAGCTGACTTTTCCAAAAAAGCAGCTAGGCTTTATCTAGAAACAGCTGCTCAGACCATCACTGGCTCATCTGCCACCACCAGAGGTTGACAGAAGGGATTTGGGCTGTGGGGCTGCAAGAAGGGTGTCCCCAGAACCCATAGCATGGTGAGCAGGGTTCAGCACCAGGCACCTCAGACAGGCCTTCCTTGGAAAATTAATCACCTTGTAGTAACTACCTGAAATTGCCTGTAGTAGTTACCTGAAACAGCAACTTCTCACAGCCAGTCAAAGCAACGTGGCAGAGCTTTCCCCAAAGGGAGGTGCCCAAGTTACAGTCCCAAAGGAGTCAAGCATTGCTCAGTGACAGCAGTTTTCACCAACCACCCACACACATCAGGAGAGGTTCCTCAGACTTCAGAGCCAGCCTGCAAAGGCAGGATTAATCCCCGTGGCTGTCAGAAGGCAGGAAACCTCCACTGCACTGACAAAGCCTCATTCTCCAGCCCTGCACCCAGCTCCCTCAGCTCTGGCAATCCCTTGGGAAGCCAGCCCTTGGCACAGAGGCTTTCCAGAAACAACAGGGACCTAATCAGCCCCATTCTCCTCCTGAACTATAACCACCCCACTGCCAACAAGAGTTTTACACCCAGCTCTTTGCAGGTCTCCTCTGTGGGGTTGTGTGAAGTGCAGTTATTTGTGACGTTAGGACTGAAAGGTTGTGCTATGATATATTGTCACAACTCTCAGAAATAACACCTGCAGCTCAAGGAGAGGAAGATGCCACCAACATCACCCTCAAAACAGAGCGCCAAAGGCAAGGTGAGAGGGGTAAAAGCTTTTGGCCATGGCAGTGGGCTACAGGAATTAGCCAAGCTGGATCCAAAGAGTAGGCAGAAGAGTTGAGAAGCAGCTGAGCCAGAGGTGATTCCCCAGGCACAGGATGTATTGCAGGACCAGCTCCTCTGGCCCTGCTGAGCATCCCACTGCGTTCCCCCAACATGACATACCTGAGACGATGGTGTAGCCGATGCCCCGGGGACGGCCCTTGTCCTGGTCCACTGCTGTGATCATCCTCACAGTGGTGCCCTGGGGAGGGAGAGGAAAGCCATGTTACAGCTGGGGCAGGGAGAGCAGAGCTTGCCCAGCACCCTGCCGTGGCACTGCATCCCTTCCTGTGGGCAAGTCATGGAAAACTCCCAACCTTGTTTCCCAGGGCAGTTGGGGCTCTTCAGTCCCGTGCAAGCTTCCAGCTCTGCTCACCCACCCCAGCTGGGGATGCTGAGGGCAGGACTGGTGTGTCCTCCCACTGAACCACTGCACCCTGCCTAAGCTTTGTACCAGGAAAAGTGTTCATAGAGACTGTAGAGAGGACCACCCCGTGCTGCTCCTCGCCTGCCCAGCAGAGGAGCATCTGAGGCAAGGTCAGTGCAGGAAGCACAGCTATCAGCACTCAAGGAAGGAGGAGGTGCTGGATGGGCAAAGCCAGGAGATGCCTCCTGGCAACATCTCCACAGAACAGATGCTGGCTGCCAGGCCAAAGCGTTTGTTCCTCTGCCATGGAGATCTTCACTCTGCAGTCCTTCAAGAACCAAGGGCAACAATTCTCTGTCACCATGACCTTCAGCACTGGAAGGCTGTCGGCTTCCTGTTTTCAACTGGTTGTCTTCTCCTCTTGTGTTCTTCAAACGAGGCACCCCAGGTGAGAAGGGATGCTGGTGCTGGCCATCAGCATCCAGCAGCACAACTAAGTGAGCTGCAGAGATTTTAATTGTAACCCTTAAGGAGGAGGAAAGTTGGACACATGCTGAGGACAGAGGATTTCCCACAGGAAGGAGCTTCTGCAACTTCTAGCTCCTCCATCCTGCAGGGCAAACCTCTTCCTGATGGCCCAGCAGAAAGGTCCACGTGACCAAGAGCCCCCCAAAACCCAATGCAGAACATAAAAGTGACCCCAAATTCTCCTTTAGCTCTTGAAATAAAAACTTCATGCCCTTATATCACCTCCAGAAGCTGCACATCCCCTGCCATGCTGCAGCGAGCCCAGCCGAGCAGGCACACACACACAATTCATGGAGTGTGAAAAAATTTACAGCTCAGCTGTTCTGGTTTTCAGAGGTTTAGGAACAGTGGGAAAAGAAGCAGGGTTTGGTTTTTTTGTTGTTGTTGTGGTGGTGTTTGGGTTTTTTTTTTTGATCTCCAAGGAAATGTCAACAGAGGCGTTTCCATCTCTAACGAGGGAGCAGGGTGGGATGGCAGTCTGGAGTTTGCCCTGCAATCCATCAGCTGAAGGCCAGAGGGAAAGCTGCTGCTGAAACATCACCAGTGGAAAGCTGGGACTTGCTGTCTCGCCAGCTTCCAGAGCCCCTTGGGCTCCATGGAGATGCTCTGCTGCTGCTGCTGGTCGTAAAGAAGGCTCCTGGGGCCAGGGAAATCTGCCCCTTCCCTCATCTCCGAGGGCATTTCAAGAGACTCCTTAAGTAAATCCAGGTTATTAACTGAGAACATTAGCCATAAATCCCAGGTCAGTGGCCTCTGAGCAGTGCTGGGCTGGTGAGGCTCAGCAGCTGCTGGAGAGCCTCTAAATCACCCCCAACAACTGCTCTCCAAAGGAGACATAAAAAGCACAAGAAAAGTGGGAAAGAAGCCGGTGGGAAAGCAAAAACAAGCGATGAGGGAAGGAAGGCAAAATGGACAGGGGGAAAAAAAGAGTGGTGTGCAATCCAGCCTGCTCTTCCCAGGGCCTTCTGCCTTAATCTGCTGTCCCCAAGGCTGGACAGGAGCTGTGTGGTGGTGGGTGAAGGTCCTTGGTCCACCCCACAGCCGGCTCATTGCCTGTCAGAAGGTGAGGGAGTGGAGAGGGATGAGAAAGCCTCACATGCCTTGGGCACATCTCCAAGGACAGGCAGCTGCAGGAGGAGAAAGCAGGGCCCCCATCACAGCCTGGAAATAGCAATGGAACCCTTCATCTGCTGGAAGAAAGGGCCATCCCACAGGAACCACAGGGAAGGGCTGTTGGGAGAGATAAAATGATGAGCACAGGAGGGGGAATCTTGTTTAGATACTTCCATGGCATGTGCCCTATAGATGTCCACAGGAGAGAAATTACCCAGACATCTGAACCTAGAAAAGTTCACCTGGTTCTTGGCCAGCCCATGGCTTCCAAGCTGCTGGTTTCTGAGCCTGGGTCTCCACTTGTTCTACGTGCCACCCTGTGTGTCTCCTCCTTCTCCACAAGGCCCTTTTCCAGCGGCCAAGAAACATGTGCCAGAATGGGACTAAGCTCTTGGATACCACCTTCTGGAACCAGGCAAGCAGCAGGAACCTGGACACCTCTTCACAGCCCACCTGGTTTCCATCCTTCCTGCCAGCTCCTTTGGAAGAGGCTTCCAACATCCTCAAGACTGGAAGATCCCATCTCCTGGGAATGGATAATCCCTCCCTGACCATCCATACAGCCAGCGTTCAGGGGCCAATCTTGATGCTCCTGGGGAAGAGGCTAAACAAGTGCCATGGGATAGGCATCAAGTTTATCCACGTTGCTGGTGGCAATTTCTGGTTTTGTAGTGAGTGGGAACAACTGATGCAGATGGCCTTGGAGCATGGTCACTCTGGATGGTCAACAGGAAAGGGCATTCCCCACTAAACAGATGTCTGGGTGAGATGGAGAGGTTTTGTGAAGCAAAACATGATGCTACACACAGGTTATACTCATATCTTAGTACCTGTGGTGATCATGAAGCATCTTGCTCACCATACCAGCAGAGATAACTAACCAGAGAAGAGAGACTAGAAAAAAGAAAACATCCTAAACCAAACCCTTGTTCATGGCCATCCAGGTTGATCTCTCACCAGCCACACCTCAACAAGTCTTGATTTTTCGTCCAAATTCCTATCAAACCACAAAACTTCCTTTTGCTCTCCAGGCTTTGGAGCAGACAGGGTAGAAGATACTGTGCCCTGGCTCCCTGAGGCAACCAACTGCACCCAGATATTGGAGGGGACCCTCCCACCATTTCTAGTCAAACACACCTGACAAGGCTTCCATGGGAGACACCAAACTGACTTCCAGCACCAAGAGCTCTGCCCAGGGCTCTCCCCACATGGGGGTGGTGTCAATCTTTGGCTTTTGGAAGCTCCCAAATATTCTTGACATTTCTTAAAGCAAGTAACAACTCTCCTGGCCTACCAGAGACAACTGTGGCTGCAAGGAAAAGACACAGGTGGTGGGTACAGACTGAAGCATCAGAAC
>NW_009952798.1:3313829-3327853 GCF_000747805.2 Chaetura pelagica
CCTCTAGGGAAGGAGGAAGAAGGTTTAGAAAAGCAATAATCTGGGAAAGCCTATGCTTCACCAAAAAAAAGGTAAAGAAAATAAAGAATGGCACATTATCCAAACAAAATCTGAGGGTTTTTTGAAGAGGGGCAGGGGTAAATCAATCCCTTTTTTAATAAAATCCTAAGCTTTTAATAAAGTGTTCACACTGATGGGCTGGAAATATTGTAAGAAAGAATTAACTCGGAGCTATTGAGACTCTAGGGCAAAAATAGCACTGATTCTACATTATTTCTTTAACCCAAGGAGTTTTTTTTAAGGGGAAGGGGGTGGTGCTGAAGAATTAAAACTGTTTTCATGACATTGGAGAAGTGCCTGGGCCATGCTATTGCAGGGGAATGCAACTGCTGGTCTTGGGCTTTGTCTCTCCACGTAGCTCCCTGAGAGGTAAAGCACAATTTCATACGTCTCCCCTTATCTCTTGGTGAGTAGATTCCTCCTCTTTCACCCAAAAAGTGAAGCTGCAATCCTTCCTGGGCCATGCACCAGCTGAGGTCCAAAAGCAGGACCTGAGCAGAACCTCAGCATCTCAGCAAGGGGAAGTAGCCCCTTCTCCTCCAACCCTTATCCACTTCTCTGGAGAACCTCAACAACACTGTCCATTCTACAGACACCCAGAAAGACTCTGGAAATGAAAGGTAGCTATGCTACCTTGGGTGCACTTGGGTGCTCTGGGAGAGGCATCTCAGGGGTGGTGGGATGATCAACAGCATCAAGAAAGAACGTGCAGCAACTCCAGGCTCAGCCACGTCCTGCTGCATCCTCACCCTTTGCCTGATGAGAAATTGCTTTCTTCTGAGTGTCCAAAGAAACATGTGCCCCAAATGCTTCCAAATTTTGCTACCAGATCCCAGGCTGAGAAAAATAAGAGCTTTAGCAGCACTCCTCTCCCCTCTCCTGCCCCTCCACCCCTTTTTCCTTCTTCTCCTCTTACAGGATTAGGGACTTGAAAGGCAAAGCACAGCCCAGAGTGGCAGGGGGGGGGGGGGGGGGGGGGGGGAAAAACCTCTGGGGGTTTTTTTTTTTTTTTTTTTTTTTTTTTTTTTTTTTTTTTTTTTTTTTTTGAAAAAAAATAAAAAAAATCCTATTTCTCACTTCTTAATTCCAGTCAATTCCAGGCAAAGGGCTGATAGAGATCTGTTTGTGGTAAATTTGCTGCAGTTTATCCACTCTTTTCACCTTCTATCGGCTCTTCACTGACGGGCTGGCTGACATGCTGTTACTCGAGTGAGGAAATTAAAATTTGATGCAATAATCCCAACTAAGAAGGATTTTATTAGGCAATGTATACACTTTAGATGAGGTATTCTGGCTTGATACATTGATAGAGGAACACAGACACGTTGCACGTCGCAGATAAAAAGAGAGGCAGGAGTGACGGAGGACGGGAGTGTGGAGCTGCAGCAAGGCTCTGCTCTGGAGATTTGGGGCTAAGGTGGGATGTCCTGGCTATCTTGGCTTGCTGGGCCAGGTGGTGGGGCAAACATCAGCCACAACAGCCTGTTGGCTTGGGCTGGCAGCCTGCTTTGGGATGGAATTTGGCTGAGCCCAGAGCCCTCACCCGAATTTGCCGTTACCCTTTTGGTAACTGAGCCATTCCATTCTGCAGTCATCATCCTCACTGTGTCTCTGGTGACACCTCTCCACCTTGGATGTCTCAATGCCTTTGGAGATATTACCACGGAGCCAAGAGAATTTCAAAAAAATCTCTGAAGCCATCAGAAAAGTGCTAACAGTGTGGTGAGCACACCTTCAGGCATTCCCTGCTGCAGGTCATGCAGTGATGATTTGCAGCTTTGCCTCCTGCCAACAGTGGAAGCTCTGGGAATGACTGCCATGGGTGCATCCACAAAAAGATGCACTCCAACCTCAACACGTACCATTCATTTGAAAGAGATCCCCTTTCCTGAGCACTTCACTCCATGAAGGTGATGCAGTCTATAATTTTGGATATTCATGGGATTTTCCATTTCTATAATTTCACCTAAAGTTTCCCCCCCACACACACAGTTAAGGATGATGTAAGAAGTGTTTTTTCTCTTCCCTGCAGCTCACCAGAGCAGCAGCCCTCAATCTCAACAGCACTGAACCTTTCACTTCATGAAAGTAATGCCTGAAGCCATTTGTGGGCCACCTTCAGGTAGTGTGACAGTGGGATTTGTGACAGGAGGATTTGCAGCCCTATTGATCCAGCACTCCCTGTGCCATCAGAGCCAGCAGTTTGCTCCCAAGTGAACCAAAAAAAGGCATCAGCTGAAGCTATTGCTCCATGGCTGGAGCCATCAGGCATTTTGGATCCAGTGCACCAGAGATACTACAGGATGCACGTGAAGTGTGGATGCCCACCATGCCACGGGTTTAGGACAGAAGGAGTTTCCATCCGTATACAAAACAAAGCCACAGGGATGCCTTGGGAAGATGGATGCTGCTGGGTGGTCTGAAGGTCCTGAGCACCCCTCATTGGGAGCAAAGCCAACAGCTCCCAAAGCTGAATGTTCCAGCCACACTCCCCCTCATCTTCTGGGAGGGGAGGAACAAAAAAGCAGCCCTGCTGTATTTAGAGCCTGGGAGACGTTTTCCACAAAGGGCGCATTTGCTGACAAACCGAGTTTTCAGAAGAACTGAAATGATTGGATCAATTTGGCAAAACCTGGAGGGGGGGGGGGGGAATAACTAAAAGGCGGAAAAGAAGTGCTGAAATGGCTGATGATTCTGGCATTTTCAAAACTGCCTCATTTCAGGAACGTTTACATTTTTTCTTCAAGTTTTCTCTCAGAAATGGCATGCACAGGGGGAGGAAATGGGGTGAGTGTGTGTTAAGAACAACAGAAAACCTTCTCAAAATTTAGGGAAAATCTTGAGGAAAACATCTTACATGGCCTGTCAGGCTTCCTAAACCTCCCTGCTTATGCTTCTTTAAAAAAAAACAAACCACAAACAAGCAGGGCAAATTGTTTTGGAGCTGGCTTGAGACATGTTCTTCCAGAAAGGGAAAGGTTTGCCTTCTCTTTGGATGCCATTTGAAGCTCATGAGCAATGCAAACCTGTGATGGAAGGAAGGATGCCCAAATATCTCTGCAAAGAGGAGGTTTTCCTCCAGCTTTTTTAAGATTCCTTGTGCTTTCTGTCCCTCACTTTCCCCCCAGCAACACCACAGTCATGGACATGAGAGGGAAGCAGCAGCTCTTACCGGAGGTGAGTTCTCGTAGATGTTGGTGCTGTAGGGCAGGTTGATGAAGATGGGGTCCATGTCCTGCACATCTGTGATGATGATTGCCAGGTTAGCCAGAGTGGAGAGTGGCTTGTGTTTATCTTGGTCCTTGAAAAAAGCAAGAGTTGGGGAGAGAGAAAGGATGTCTATCAGAAAAAAACCCAGAATTATTCAACAGTGTTAAATCTCCTGCAGTTGTAGCTGGGTCAAAATTTCTGACTAGTCCAGACAGTCATTTCTTTTTCAAGCTACCTGCTGGAATGATTGTCCACTGCACCCCCCCTGAACTGATACACAATACACATTTCATTCCAGCATTAGAGCCCTTTAAGATAAAGCAGGAAGCAATTTAGTTTTCATCTCTTTTTTGGGGGGGTGGAAAAGAAGCATCTACTCCAAAATAGAAATTCCCCCCTAATGCAGAGACAGCCTCGGGCAGCTCCACATGGTGAGACCCAGATGTGGTTGCCAGCAGACTCTTCTGCCAGCACATCACAGCAGAGCATCTCATCCCCCCCCAAGCACTGATGCCTCTTAACAGCCTGGGCTCCATCAACTGGAACAGGACAAATTCTACCAGCTCCCTCACCCTTCCACTGCTCCTCATAACCCTGGGTAGGGGAGGGGGGTGGTGTGGCAGTCACAAGCTTTTATCTTTTCTGTGTTTGCTCTTCTGGGCTTTGTCAGAGAGTCCATACAACAAAAAGCTGCTCCTGGTTCTGCCTCAGCAGAGGGGAAACCTGAACCACAGAGTACATCCTCCCAGTAGCAAACTCCTTTCTACTGGATGAGCCACTACTGGAGTGGCCCTTGAACAATGCAATGCTCTGAGCAGGAGAATCATCTCCCTTGCATCCCATCCAAACCCACCAGAATGGAGCAACCAACCCTTTCCCAGAGCAAGCCCCTTTTCCAGCAGCCAGTACAACAGGAGGCCATGCTGCCACCAGCCAGTGCCACAAGTTCTCTTGCTGGAGCCTCCAAAGCAACCCCAGTGCCCTTTGCTAGAAGGACAGGAGCAAAGCAGGGAACACGCAAAGGGAAGGAAATAAATCTCTCCTTACACCCTAATCAAGCATCACAGTGAAAGGCAACCATTAGAGGCTACTGCACACACTTCTGCAAAACGCCTCTGAGCAGCAGCAAGTCCTGATTGCCAGGAGATTGATGTTAATTTAAACCATATTCAACAACACAGCTTGTACATTATCCTCTTAACCTGCAGGCCTCAGCATTTGTGGCCTGGATGGATGCTTATTTCTGACTTGTGCTCTGCTGTTAGTGTTACCAGGCTGAAGTCTTTTGTTTCTTCAGCTCATGCTTTTCCTCTCCCCTTCCTCTCTTAAATTTTGGTGAAAGTCACTACAGGCAGCACTGAGAAAGCAAGCACACTGCAAGTTTCCTCACCCACCACCTCTCATTTTGTCCTTCCCTGCCTGCAGCCCTGGGATGAAACTGCTCCTGCTTTGAACCAAGGCTTCATTCACAGCTGTTCTCACAGATGCACCATCACCTAGTTCCCTCTTGGGGCCATACAAACTCTTCATCAGGCAGGCAAGATGTTGCATTTGCTCTGCCAGCTCCTGCCACACCTGGGGCAGCTCTCACCTTCCTTCCAGGACTGAGCTTTGCCTGGAGTTTCTCATTGCCTTTCTGCTAGAAAATATCCATGCCCAAGCAGAGAAGATATTCCCACAGCTGCAATCAAGCCCAGATACTTAACATTTATGTCTTTGAACTCCTTGAGCTGGAAATCACTAGAAGCCAGGAGTGTATTAGGCAGCAAGTACCGGGTATGTCCCCTTTTTATCTTTGCTGGTAACTGCCCCCAGGCCAAAAGGCAAGATGGAGCTGGATGGACCAAGATAGCATCCTTGAGGAAACTAGAATCGTAGGTGGGAGTGAAAAGCAAGTTTCCATCAGGGCTTGTATTTGGTCTCATGTTTGGTTACCCACCAGATGGCTCAAGAGCATGTCCTGGGAAAGCAAATTGGCAACAGAGACTGGTGAGGACCAAAAAACAGGCAGGATCTCTTACCCCTGGCATATTTGAAATAAAATGAGGCGTGTTTAAAACAATAAAATACATTTAAAAATAGGCTTCTGTGGAAAAATTATACAGCCTCAACTGAGCTGAAAGGTTGAAGTGGTTGCCTGTGGCCCTGCAGTCTGTGAATGCCTGGTCTCCGTGGCCACAGAGAGGGGAGCAGCCTTGCACAGAGCTCCGTGTCCTCCTGACATTCCTGGCTCTGCATCATGACAATAATCTTGATTCAATCACATGCTTCAAGAGCTCTGGCCAGCTGCCTGAAGGGGTTGGGAAGGGCTTTTCCTTCCCCCCCTCCCCGGATGCAGAGTTGGTCAGATGCATTATAGGGTTGAATCTCAGCTTCTTCCTCTGTTGCATCTGAGATGGCATCACTCTGAGTGGCTGCTGGCACCGGGTTCCTCATTCCCACCTCCCTTATTGAGCCCTCACTTAGATTTGACACCAGGAAAGAAGCCACCTGGATGTACCTCTCCCAGAGGTCCCCTCCTGGCAATTTGGACCTTGGTCTCACCTGCCCTGTCCACCCAAATCTGAACTCTTGAGATCTGAACTCAGCTTTTGCTCCGTGAGCCTCAGGGGGTTCCATACAGGGGGATCCACAAGGCACAAGGGATGAGCCTGAAGGGTCTAATGGTCAGTAGGCCCTGTCCTGGCTTTCCTCATCCAGAGAGATGCTCAGCTTCATGCAGAAGTCCCTGCCACACACACGGTCCTTCTGGAGAGGTGCAGCTCTGCCCCATCAGGCACCGCCCCACTCGAACACCTTTTCAGGTCCAAAACAAATGATGTGCCTGAGAAGATGCCTCCGAGCAGGGCAAGAAAATCAGTCAACACCTCCTGTCCTGCAGCCAGCAGAAGACTCACCGTGGCATTGACCTGGAGCTGGTAGGCCTGAGTCACTTCATAGTCCAGCTCCCGGATCACCGACACGATGCCGCGGCCGCTGTCGATGGCAAAGAAATCTGAAGGAGGCTGGAAGGAATAGAGCACACTGCCTCCTGCTCCCTGGTCTGGATCCGTGGCATTCACAATGAAAATGGGAGTGCCCACCGGGGTGTTCTGGGAAGGAATAAACAAGAAATCAACCCACACAGAAGCAAAAATCGTGCACCGACCCCTTTTTCCCATCAAAAGCACGTCAGCAATTTCCTCTGCCCACCAGAAACAACCCAAGAACTTCAGTCCTATAATTTCAGGACATTTCTAAGTTATGCAGCTGTTTTCTTTATGATAGTATTGCAGCAGCTGTAAGAGCTGTTACACACTTATAATAATAGTTATACAGCTGGGGTCAAGATGGCACTTTATCACAAACCCTTATTTTTTCCCCAGACATCACAACTTTCCAGCAAGGAAAAAAAAAAAAAAAAAGACTCTGTTAGCTGAAACTTGTTTTCTGCCCAAAAGCACTTTCATTTTCAACACTGTTTTCACCATAAGGCATGAGCTATAAGAGAGCTGCTCCAAAAAAAAGAGAAAACAGCATTAAATGCAACACAGAACTTTACGTAAAAGTCGAAGTTGTCGTTGCCACAGCAACTACAACCTGGCCCAATTAACAAGAGGCATTAACAGTTAAATCGTCATCAATCTGGAACTAATCTACATGCATAAAATATGCAGCTGAGTGCACAAAATCAGCAATGGCAAATGCAGTTTGGCACTTCTTATTGTTTAACTTCACAGCAGGGAGAACAATTATCCATTTTTGGTGGAACAGCTGCATGTTCCTATGCAAATCTTCAGTGCAGATTCTTAGTCTCTCTAAAGGCAGAAGCACTGACCTCGAGTGAAAAAAAAGGGGACCCAGGCTGCAGGTATCCCCAGAACTTGACTGCTTGGCCACATTCACAGCCAAGGTAAGGGTTGACAAAGAGCTCAGATTTGAAAGGAGGACAGTAAAGGTCAGAAGTGAGATGTGACGGAGGCTGGTTCTGGCCAGTTGGGATAATACGGATTATTTCTGCAAACCTCTTCCCAAGATTCTGCATTTTATTGTTAACTTTGCTCATGTTAAATTTATTCTTCCTCAGCTCATAGAGATGTATCATGAAGTGCTGAGAAGGTGGAAAGGAGACTTGAGAGCTCAGAAGATGGGGCACTGCTGCCAAGTGGAGATCCTCCTGTAAATCCCTGGCCAAAGCTGAGCGAGAAACTGAGTTGTTTTCAGGTTTATTTGGGAACCACAAAGCTTGCAGTGAACCACAGCAAGGGTGTCCCAAACCCATCTCCACTAAAAAACATGAGAAACCAGGGTTCCATGCTTAGAGATCTGATTTAACCTAATACTGGGTGAGGCCACCAGAAAAGAACCAAAGCATGTGGATTTCCCCTATTGAGACCAGCAAAAACCTGCCTTCAGGGTGGTGGAGTTTGCTGTGAGCTCCATCAGAGGGATTGGGGAACCCAAGTCACAGACTATAGCTCACATTCAGGGTCCTGAAAGAGCCCTGAGCTCTCACACCCTCACCCATACACGTCCCTCATACCTCCCACCCAGCATTACAGGGATGCTGCAACACCTCAACTGGCCTCAGGCTCCATCACAACTCCCCTTCCCTTGCTTCAGTGTCACTTCTGCTGAGGTGTAAGAGGTCGTAGTTCCCACGTAGATTTTTAATTTGCTTTCTTTCCCCCCCTTCTAAATCAAGCTGCTAAAGAAAGCCTCACAGAGCACAGCTTGAGGATTATATTTTAAAGCCAGTTCAATGTTGTTTTTTGTTGTTTTTTTTTCTATCAGCAATCATAAAAGCATAAAAGATAAAGCTAGAAGGGACCTCAAAAAAGAAATGTGTCCCTGTGTTACACCTAAATCACTCCCATCCTTACAACTTGCCAGTGGAGACAGTGCAGCCTCCCCAGACCATTTGTCCTAGCCTTTTTCTACCTTTTGCCTCACAACTGCTTGTTTTCTGGCACACTTAACCCCCATCTGCCCTGCAAGCCCTTGACTTTGTGCCAGCACATCAATCCAGTGTTTAGAGAGCTCAAGAACCAGGACTCAGGAGGCTTGTTGGGGTGAAGAAGCCCCTCAGGAGCTTCTCCAAGGTGCTTTCCAAGACACCTGTCAGGCAGGACCAGAGAATGTTCCCAACCTTCTTTGCTCTACCTGCCTCATCCAAGCCAGCATCATCTGGGAGCAGCCCAGAGCAGCCTGCAGCACTTCCAGGCTCAACCCCTGAGCCACATGCTCCAACAATAGTCGTCTTCTCAAATTCCCCTTCCTGAGCCACCGGGGTATCAATGTCAGGAGGAAGAACATCACGAATTAACCATTAATAGGGGGAGGAGGGGAGAGGGCAGCAAAAGAGAAGATACTGGGTTGCCTGGATGAGGTCTGAGGTATATTATCCCCAGGAATAATGACATTCATACGGATAAGGCTGGACTGGATGAATGTGTTTCCTCTTCTTTTTTTTTTAAAGTGCCCCAGCCACTGCTTTTAACATGCAAATCCTCTCTGGTCACCCGTGATTATGGGGCTGGGAGGCTGTGAAAGAGGAGAGCTTGATTTCCCCGGCATTGTGTTTTATACAATAGTCCCCAAAGCAGGCTTTGAAGGGAGTTCATCTCCTTGTCCTTCCCAAGGAGAAGCTGCCTGGAGGGACACGGAGGTCACCAGCTTTGGTGCCATCAGCTCCAGCCCCTGCAGACCCAGCCTGAGCTCTGACTGGGCGATTACTGGGTTTTCATCCTTATTTTGCAGCTTTGCAAACCAGGTCCCTTCCAGCTAAAGCCACACGAATGGAGGGAAATCTCTAACATTGCTCAAAGTGCATCCAGGTCAGTGGGAACATTTCCCTGGCAAATACATGCCCTTATTGCTGTCAGCAGGCAGGTCAAATGATGCAGACTTATAAGAAGTGGCTCTGGGTAATGCCTTTTTTTTTTTTTTCTCCAGCTTAAATTCGAGCAAAAAACCCCAAACCCTGGCAAGACAAAACCAGCTGTGGGATGCAAAACATTTCCTATCTAGAGTCCTCTAGGAAAAGAGCTCCTATTTTCCATGTCTGTGCCCAGGCAGGACACACAAGCATTTCAGACCATCTGCTTTTTAAGTCTGTCTTTAAAATCCTCTTGCTATGTTTGGGCCAAACAGGCTCGAGATATTCCACAGCAAGGAGGTGGACGTCTTTGTTTCTCAAAAGATGCAGCCCAGCATCTAAACAACAGAGCAAAACGTCTCTATGAACTTCAGGGACTGGGGTTGGTGTTTGATGGTAAATACCAGGCAGAGGGCAGGTCCTAGGGAGATGTTGCTGGGAAGCTCTGCCCCAAACCCGCTCCAGACAGACCCTGAGGATTCATCCCATGGATAGGACTTTTCTGCACGTCTCATGTGGCCGTTTCTCATCAGCACACATTATCTGTGGTTATTCTTAGGTCACCAACAGGCAAAACAAAGAAATTCTGGCTTTTCTGTCCAGAAAAAACCAAAATGCAGCCAGGTGACAGCCTTGTGCTGGTGGCAAACAGCTGAGTTTTCCACACAAGTTGCCAAATGTTGTCATTTTTTAAAGCTTTTCGACTCCGCAGCAGCCAGCGAGGAAGTTGAACTCACTACAGACAAAAAGAACTGGTGACAAAACTGTGTCATATCATTAAATCTTTGTTAGGATGCCAGCAGATGTGAGATAAAAATAAACGTGCAGACAGATGCCTCCCGCCAAGCAGGAGAAGGGCAAAGAGGAGCAGGTCCTGCTCCTCACCTGCCTCCAGCACCCCATCCTTCATCTGACAGCTCAGCAGGAGCAGCTCCAACATCCCAGTCCCCTCCAAGAAGCTGGGTGGGCTGGGGGTGACAAGCAGTGAGGCTATTTGGGCCACCCTCATTTGGCAAGAAATGAGTAAGAAAGGTCTAAACTGTTGTAAAAAATTATTCTAAAGAGATGAGGATGTGAGGCTCTGCTGGCCAGAAATACTGGGTGGCAACTGAGTGAGCAGCCCGGGGCTGAGCAAAGCACCAGGAACACCACACCAAGGGACAAGAGGAGGCTGCTCCATTGCAGTGCATCACCAATAAGAAGGACAGAGTGGGATTCAAATCAGGAACAACCCTAAAATCCCTGTCCAAGCACAAAAGGATTTTGGTCCACGAGGAGGTGGTGAGGGAGAGACCAAGACCTTAACTCTCTTTTTGTCAACACAGCAGTACCACAAGGCAATATACATGTTCAGGGGACCAAAACGAAGGTAAATTGATTTTTTTTTCCACCCAAAAGCTCTCAAAGCAATGCCCACCCCAGCAAACAGTTCCCCTTCAACCCTGCACCACCAGGATCAACAGCCACATTCATGCCCTGTGTTAACCCTGACATGCTGACAGCTGGGACACCAAACCTTTAGACAATGTTCTCCACAAAAGAGTGGCTAACAGTCATCAGAAGCAGGCCTTCTTAAAATATTTCTACCATATTATAAAACCTGCTATAAACCACATTAATAATAACACTTCTGATGTCTTCCACTCAAAAAAAAAAAAAAAAAAAAAAAAAAAAAAAAAAAAAAAAAAAAAAAAAAAAAAAAAAAAAAAAAAAAAAGCAGCCATCCAGGGCAGATTATGCCTCCCTGGAGGAGGATGTGCCAGGTTACACAGCCACAGCTGAACAGGAGGGGCACTAGGCAGGACTCCCTAAAAATATCAGGGCATCATCTCCTTTTTCTCTGCCACCAAATCCAAACCCCCAAGGGGTTGCAGAGCCAGCTCTGCTGGGGTGAGGGTTGGCACTGCAGGAGCACCAGTGACCAAAGCAGCAGCAGGACCACGTCAGGACAACGAGGACCAGAGATGGGATGGGTGAGAAGAACTTCAGAGGGGACAATTGTTAAGGCAGACATCAAGCTATGCAAAAAAGCTCTTCTTTCACACGGGGGTTACACAAAAAGACTGTGAGCAGAGAAGCCAGCACCCATGCCATTTCTCCAGGTCCTGAAAGCATGTCAAGCCCTCGGGCTGTCAGCCTGTCTCTGGGAGCAGATTTGCACGGCCCCTTTGAGAGCTTTCCCACCAGAGCCAAACCATTTCACAGGCTGCCAACACCTCAAACATGCCTTGATCCATCAGTCACGTCCAACCAGGCACCCTGCAGACAAAGGACTGGGAGGGGGGAATATGGGGAGCTGATTTTTTTTTTTTTTGCAGCAGGGTCAGAGTCTGGTAGAAGTAAAGGTGGGAGATGAAGCAGAGGAGACCTGGGAGGGAGTTTATCTGGTATTCTCTTCCTTTAAATGCATCCACCTTTCCAACCTACAGACAGGCTGTTACAAGCTTCACTTGGGCACGAGAAAAGCACGATGTCAGGAGAGCCCTGAGATCCTGAAAAGACCCTCTTGTCTCTCTCCCTTTTTCGCTTGCACACAAGCAACTCAATCAGTTCCTTCATTAAATGAGCAGCAGCCTTTGAGAAGCAGGTCCACTGCCCCAGCTGCAGCTCTTCAGGCTTGCACCCACCCTGTGCATGCACCACAATATCTGCACCCCATTATACCAACAGCAATGGGCTCCATCCTTCTCCTGCAGCCAGCAAGGACCAGGCACAAACCCCAGCAGCAGGATTTCCAGGAGAGGGACAGTGTCTGGGAGAAGCCCAGATTTATTCGAGGATGGTTCTTTCAAGCCCAGTTCCTCCATCTCTGCTGGCTGGACCTTTCATCTGAGCTCCCAGGGCAAAGTCACCCAGCAGAGCCCCAGCAGAAGCCGGGAGAGAACGATTAGGATGCGGCTGCACTGATGCAAATGATGTGGCACAAACGGCAGGCAATCTGGCCCAGCAGCTGTCTGAAGGTTGATGGGATGAGAGGAGGAGAGGCAAAGGGACTGGGGGGTGCACAGCCACGGGCACAAGGGCTGGAGCAGCAGCCAGCCTGCTCCCATCTTCCCAGCAGCATCCAAACTGTCTCGCCAGCCCCATTTCAAGCCCTTCCCTTTTCCCCTCCCCACAGCAAGGCGGGAGCTGCCCGCTCCCATCAGGAGATGCTTGGCTGCTTCACACTCCTGTCTTAGCTCAGGTCAACCTATTACTCTTAAATAATTCCCCGCTGCTGCTCCTGGCAGGTCTTTTCTCTCTCCCTGTCTCTCTCCCCTGTGCTAGCAGGGCAGATGAAAGGAGCTCTGTGCCCTGCTAACAGCTGGCTCAGACATTCCTCTGCTCCAGTCAAGGGCACTCCCACCCATCCCATCTCCTCGAAGGGGAGGAAGGGGTGTTTGCTTCCCTTTGCCCAAGGCAAGGCATCTCAGAGTAGCAGAGCTGACACTGAACCCAAGATCTCCTCTGCTATAGCTGAAATCCTGGCTCTCTCCTCCCTGGGCTGCCCACAGCAGATTTAAGTCACCTGTTCCCATCCAGGTCTCATTTGCTGCAGGAGAAAGCTGCAAAGACAGAGCTGGAATAAGTGCCAGCCCCTGTTCTCGACCCTGCTGAGAGGAAAAACCAGTCCCAGGTTTTTTGTTTCCCTCCCCGAGCTCCATCTCAGAAGCTGCCTGACTGCCAGCCTGGGTCCCTTGCTCATGTGCCAGCTCTAAATGCCCACATGGATGTGTGCAGACTTCCAATCCCTGCATTCTTTATTACATTTTTAATTACATTTATTAATTGCATTACTGCCAGTCCAAGCCAAGCAATTTCCAATTTCAAAGTTTGATTTTAAAACCTGACAATTTCCTTTTTTTTTTTTTAAGGAAAAAAACAACCCAACACAACAAACTTTGGTTGCAATTCAGCCCACCTTTCAATCAGCTCTCGTTAGTATGGATCTCTGGTTGCCATCTCTATCAAGTCACCTCCCTCATTATCGGGTGACACTGGCAAACTGCCACCTCAGAGCTATAATTCAATTGAGGGGCTTTTGAAAGCACCATAAACACAGCTGGAAGAGCTGCCTTGGTGGAGCTGGAGACTGAATTGGTGGCTGGAGAACAGCACGTTGGGCTGAGAGCTCTTCTTCAGGGTGGTGGACACATCCTGACCCAAGGCATGGCACTGAAGGAAGGGGCATGGCAAGCAGCAAGCCCATGGGGGTGTTGGCTGGGCTGGCAGGGTGACAGTGCTCAGCAGGCAGAGGGAAACAGCCACCACAGGGGGAAGATGCTCTGGGATCCCACAGGATCAAGCTGCCTCCTGCCTGGAGCTGCCCTGTTTCCCACTGACAATAACCCTGTCCCTGAATCACAGAATCTGAGGGGTTGGGAGGGACCTGGAAAGCTCACCCAGCCCAACCCCCCTGCCAGAGCAGGGGCACCCAGAGCACATCACACAGGAACGTGTCCAGGGGGTTGGAATGTCTCCAGAGAAGGAGACTCCACAGCCTCTCTGGGCAGCCTGTCCCAGGGCTCTGTCACTCTCACAGCAAAGAAGTTCTTCCTGACATTCACATGGAGCCTCCTCTGCTCCAGTTGGCACCCACTGCCCCTTGTCCTAAGCCAGCACGATGTGACAGAGCTTTAATTCCCAGCTTCAGGGGCAAAAGGAGCCATAGACCACAGCAAGGACAGGGTTTAAGCTCACACAGGGGCTGCCCCACGACGTTTCTCATCCCCAGCCCGACCTCCAGAGGCAGGAGTTTGCTTCTCTCCCCCCGCTCTGGACCTTGCCTTCATCTCACTGCTCGGTCCATCCTCAGGCAGCCCTGCCCAACCAGGTGAAGCACCAGGAGGAGAAGAGCAAAGAGAAGAAGGCAAGTTCCACCCAGGCTTTCAATAAGCCCCCCCACCCACACTGCTTC
>NW_009952798.1:3327878-3343839 GCF_000747805.2 Chaetura pelagica
TCTTTCCCTTCACAGCCCCGATTTCAAGGCAACTCCAGCCATGATGCTGCTCCCTGGGTTGGCAATTGCTGCCCCAGATCTCAGGAGACCACGAGTGGCTTCTGGCAGCTCCATGAGAGGTGATGAAGAGGAGCAAAGCTGGTGCCAGCAGGCTCACATCACCTGTGCAGGTCAACCTTTGTGGGAACCTTTCCAACAACCAAAATGACACCAAGACAGACTGCTACAGGAGCATCAAGTCATGGGCACAGAAGCTGAGAGGTTAGAAAAACCCAAGTGGGGTTGATCGTTCCACCCTTGGAAAAGAGGTAGGGAGAGCTGTGGCAGAGACAAAGTCTCTCAAATCTGCCTTTACCTGTGCAGCCTCCTCGGGCAGCGGGTCTGATCACTCCTGCCAAAAAGCATTAAAGGTGATAGCCAAGATGCTCACTGGACCATTCCTGGAGATTTTGGAAGAGTGGTAGCAGAACAACGACCATGCTGCTAGGATCTCTTCTGTGGGAGTCTTCAGACTCCTCAGCTACCTCAGCTCCAGGAGAAATAAGACCCTCAGCTCTTGGCTAATAGGGAATCAAAAGGAAGTAGCACCATTAACACCTCCCACAAGACTGATGGACAATAAATCCTACTCTATTCTCCCTCTCTTGCCTACCAGACAACAATCTTGGTGGAAAAGGGAGAGAGAATCAAAGTCACATACATCATCTTCTCTACACCACACAACTCAGGGCACTGTGAGATTGATTAACACACACAATAATTCAAGATCAATGCAGCCAGCCACCATGTAGCTCTCAAAACACAATTGTAAACAAGGGATATCATCAGACAAGTGTATTTTCAATGGATTCCTGCCGGGAAGCTGCAGGTCTTTTGCTCATGACATGACATTTTTACCAATCATCTGGAAGAGTGAAAGCAGTTTAGAAGTTGGGAGATGGGAAAGCGACAAGGGGTGCAGACTGTTGACATGGAGCAAATTGCTGGCAACTGGTTTGAACCAATATCTGTTGGGTTTTTTTAACATGTAAATTCAGAGACCTACACCAGAACCAAAGAATGCAGCTCTGCAGGGAAGGGGGAGCATCCTGTGAAGGAGGGTGTTGCCCACTGCACTAGGAAGGGGACAGAAATAAAGGGTGGTGAAGCCAGAATCACGTCGCTAGCTCAGCCCCGCAGCCAAATCCCATTGGAGAAGCCAAGTTTTTCTCCCATTTCTGCCCCTTATCCAACTCCAGCCTTTAAGGAAGTCAGGCAAGAGCTGGGAAGCAGCCTATGCCTTTGTCCCAGCTTCAGAGATGGCAGATGGGAATCCAAGATGGTCTAACCAGACGTTTGAAAGTCAGAGGCAAACACCGAGAACGTGAGCACCTGCCAGTCAGAAAGCTCCTGGCTCCAGCAGCACAGGTTGGCTCCAGCTGGTGGGATTTTCCTACTCAAAAAAAAGGTGTTCAAAGCCATCCCCCACCTTTGCAAGGACACGCACCACAGATGGCCCAGCATCCCCGGGGCTGTCACCTGCCTGCAGACAGTGGGCAAGGAGCAGGTGGGTCCAGGTGGCCACACTCAAGGTCTCCACCCCTACCTGGCAGAGGCAGCTTTTCTCCAGGAAAACAAAGGCAGCCCTGACCCACAGCAGCCCTCCCACCACTATTAAAATCATTCAGCAGCAAAATCAAACCACCTGTGTGATTTACTGCTACCAGCCAACACACAGCGTGGGGGGAGAAGTTTCTTTTCTGATTTCTGCTCTGGGGTGACCCTGTAACCTGGAAGAGATGCTCTTTATTTTTTAATTTGCAGTCACCACCGACTTTTCCCTTCTAGACCCAGGAAGAGGTCAAGAAGGTGGGTTCAGTTCATGCACCAGCCTTGAAGCAGGGAGTGAAGGATGCCTGGAAGTGGCACAACCATCTCCAGCAACACTCTGTGCCAGAGCCAGGGAGGGGTGCAGGCTGCTGTGCCCCAGCTCAGGCAGGCAGGAGGGTTACCCTTCCAAGCCATCATGTTGCACACAGCTTAGATGCATCCTCACATGAAAAGTAACATATTCATTAAATATCTCATCCGCAAAAGCAATGTAAAACACCCAGCCTGCCTCCCTCCTCCACCCCTCTGGGTAACCCTTGCTGCAAACTGGCACCCCCACAGCAGCCCCCGCTGCCTGGCAAATGACTTCCATTAAGGCAGAGCTTGAATACAACATATTCCAAATGAAGCCCTAATGACAGGACACCAGCAGCACTGCTTCTACTTGATATTAATTGGGTGACACTTTATTTTAATGGTACATTAATTAATGTGGAGTATCAACAGAAGTCCACGGCACTCGCATTAATACAAATGAATTCATTAGCATCCGTGTTATTACAAGGAATGACAAATAAATCTGGGAACAGTGGGGCCCTTCAAATAATAGCCACGAATCATTAGGTATTGCCTCCATTTAGACAGCACACTGCAAATATGCACGTGCAATCTGTGGGTGATGATCTATTCACACCCTCCTCTCCATGCCAGCCCCATGCCTGGTCCTTCCCTTGCTCTCAAGGTGTCATGGGCCACCTTGGAGGAGGACCCAGTGGCCAGCTCAGTTGGCCAAGGAGAAACTGGAACTTGCTTTTGCAAAAGCTCATTGCCAGGACTTCTCACTAGCTCCTCTCCTATGCTCACAACACCATCTTGAGCCTTCAGAAGACCCTCTATGCATTCCTGCAATGAGGATCACCTTTCCCTCCTCTCTTCCAGGGAGCTAGGCAGGCAGAAACCTGCCTACTTCACCATCTTGTTTCTTTTCCTGCTTCTTTGCCCCCTGTTCTGGTAAGAAAAGCTCCAAAGCACCTTTCACAGCACAGAGCAGCTCCTTCCTGACCACAGGTGGAGCAAGTCATTTGTCCTTAGGACCGTGCAGGGGGGAAAATCTCCCTTTGAAGTCTGGGATTTGTAGAGGTCCCAAAACCCCATTCAAAAGCAGCTCCTGGGAGAGGTTCTGCAGCAGCCTGGGAGCTGGGAATCACTCTCAACAGGAGCAAAAGCAAAATCCATTGAGCTGTGCTGATTCAAAACAATATTTCCCTGCCTTCCTGCAGATGGCTTTATTACTGAGGGAAGGATCAATAACAGTTCAGCTCAGGTCTCCTCCCTGGGCTTTCCTCCTGCTGAGGCACTCGCCCTGAACCAGCAAGCTCCAACACAAAGCATTTCTGTCGAGCCATATCGTGACATGACTCCATTACAGGACCCCAGAAGTGTGGGCACCAGTCTCCCACGACAGCCAGCCCCCCAGTTTGCTGCCTCCCACCATCCCTGCTGGCTCACAGGCAGAAAAAGCAGTTACAAACCTGGGACAAAGGGTATTTGCAGTGAGTATTGCTTTTTAAGTACAATATATGAAGACTTACTGACTTATCCTTGAACTACTAGAGCAGGAAAACCCAGCAACATTGCTAGACCAAGCTAATAAAGACATATAATAAAGACAGAAAACCTGGTGGACCCAAAGAAGGAAGAAAAGGGAAGAAAAGTCTCCTTAGCTCCTGCAGCATCCCAGTGCCACAGTGTAAGGAGTGGAGCTCCCAACTCATCCCTGCTATGACAGAGGGGTTTATAGACACCCAGCACCCAGTTTTACCTGCTCTGATCCAACAGCTCCCTGCTTGGTGCTGCACAGAGCTCATGTGCAGAGCAGCTTTGCCTCCCTGTCACACCCAGTGCCACCTCCCTGTCACACCCAATGCCAGTTGATTTTTTTCCCCCACCTTCTTCTGACAGTACAAGTTTTTTTCCTCACCTGGGAAGAAGAGGCAAAGACCTCAGCCAGCAGGAGAAGTCATTTAAGAGCTCCAAGGTACAGGGTAGATAAGCTCCCAAAAGAAGGTGCCTGAGCATCAGGAACCAGCCTGCCCTGAGAGGAGAGGAAAAAGGGCAAGTGGGAGCCCAGCAAGGTTTGTGAAGGGAAGAACCACCATATGTTGGATCAGCTGACCTTCAGCTCTGGAGCAAGAGAAGAGCCTCCTTCAATGCTGAACAGAATGAGGACTGATGCTCTGAATTTACTGAGTCCCTGCTAACCCTGCAGAGCCACAGGGCAGTTATTTGTGAAGTAGAAAAGGAGTATTAGCATGAAAAGGGCTGATCAAATCATCAGCCTCTTGAGGACAGAGGCAAGTAATCATTGCCTACAGGGAGGGGAGGAAAGTCCCACAACTAGGAACTTTACTGAGGCTGGCAACAATTTAGATCCTACCCTGAGGAAAGGATGGACAGATCTACCCCCAGTGAGGTGAAGGTTTCTCTGCAGGTGATGGGGACTCTGAATAGACTTTTTCCAAAGTACTGTCTTCTTGGTTCCTCCTTGCAGAAGCAAAACTCCACCCCAAGAGTATCTTGAGGAAGGGATGCAAACCTTCATATGCAGCTTCATAGCCACGTTGTTGGTGCACTTCTCCTCCTCTTCTGGTTACCAACGTGCCCTCCAAGCTGTCATGAAAATCTAGAGGGCTTGTTGCCATCCAGAAAGCTCTTGGAATCACTCAGCTTCTGGGTTGTTTTGTTTCAGCTTTGCTTTTTCCTTCAGCCAGGCTAGGATCTCAGTGCATCAGCTGGGTTGATGGTGTTCAGGTCACACTGCTTCCCTGTCTAGCAGGAATCCTAATCCAAAGGATTTTACCCAGAGGACTCAGCTCACTGACTGGCACATCTGGGTGAATGAAAGGAGGGATGGTTTGGTATTCCCTTCATTCACTCCAGGCCAAACCCCTTCAGCAGGGCAGCATCTGCGTGGCGGGAAACAGGCACAAATCCCACTTAATCTCCTCAAACCTTGTCTGAGGGATGGGGTTAAGTCCGTTTCTTTCACACAGGTCACTTCTGTTCTCTTCTTCCCTCAGCTTTGCCCTCATTCACAGCTGAGCAAACGGAGTATTTGCCCAACTTTCTTTCTTTAGCATCACTGGGCTACAAACTTAAACAAAACTCACAACAATGACAAATAAATCGGGGTTTCCTTTCTCTTCTTTCGCTGTTTCTCTCACCTCCTTGTCATGTCTCTCCTCCTGGCAAGATCTTTTTGAGCCTCAGCCAAGTCTGAGGCTGTGACAAGGCAGGGAATGCAGAGGGAGGTGCAGAAGGTACAGCAGGAAATGTCAGCGTGGGACACTACCCTTAATTTGGGTGTTACAAGCCAGTTTGAACAAGACCTCAGCTCCTTGCTGAACACCAACAGTCTCCACCTGCCTCCTTGCACCCCTACTCACCTTGCAGCCTCTGGCTGCTCCTTGTCAGCTTTTGGGGCCAGGATGATGCTTTTTGCTGCAATCTTGTGCATCTGCCCAAGGCCTCATAACTCTACATTAAGGCAAACCAGTTTTATATTTAATTTCTAGAAGGAACCAGCCTTTGCAACTCAGCCCCAAGAACCAACTGAGCAGACTGTGAAGTCACACCAGAAGAGGGGTCAAAGCAATCAGTTGGTGACACCAGTTGTGCTAAGTGGATTTAAAAATACCTTAAAGTGGTTTTTAAACATACCTGCTGTTTTATTATCAAAGCACTGAGGATTGGGTTGGGTTTTGTTGGGTTTTTTTTTAGAGGGGTCCAATCTCTGAACCCTTCCCAGGAACATCAGAAGAACCAAGGCAATTGGGTCCTACAGTCTCACCAGAGCATCTCCTGCAGGGATAATACACCAGTAAAAGGCTTAGAGAGCATGGGCATGGAAAGTGTGTTCCAGCAAGGAATCTAGGGTGGAAAAGGAGAAAAAGTGAGGGAAAGCAGAAAGGAGAGGGAGGGAAAAAAGAAAGTGGAGAAAGAAAGCTGCATTTTGGCCCTTTTCTAGAAACACGAGGACAACTCCCACCTTCCCTCTCTCAGTTCATCATGTCTTTTTCCAACCAGCAGAGAAGATCCCAGCCCTGCCAGCATTCTTGCCAGCTCCAAGGAATTAGCAGGGCTTAAAACCTTGGCATCATCTGGGGGCAGAGGGGAAAATAAACAGCAAACCAAACCCCAGACAGCCCTGCTTTGCTCAAACTGTTCACTTTGAGACACTGGCTGCAACCAACAGCCACTTCCTGAGCACTGACATCCCTCTAGCAGAATCAGACCAAGCCTCATCATATCAACAAGGGTGCAGGACCAGGAGAAGACCAGGCTTGGTTGCCAGGGCAGAGAAAAACCAACCCTGCACCCCCCTGAGTCCTCCTGCTATGGCTCTCACTCCCCTTTTCATGCTGATTGCAAAAGCTCACCCTTCTGTTGATTACAGCTGATGGTCCTGCCTGGTTTTTGCCCCTCCAGACCAGATGCTCCATTATCCAGGGTCTGGTTTGTTCTTTTTTTATATAAAAAGCTTTGTTGTTGTTTTGTTTTATTCTTAACTGCTTTTCCAGTTCAGCCAGCAAGTTGTTTTTTTTTCTGCTTGAGCTCTTTTCCTACCCTGTCTAGTTGTGCTGATGGATTTTGTTGCTTGCCAGAATTCAGCAAAACCAGGCTGGTCTGGGTGGTATTAACTTCTAACCCCATGTAAAAATAGCTGCAATAAAGCAGAGTGAATAATCACAGCTTCACCTAATGTAACTTTGATTAAAAAGCGCTGCCCTCTTTTATCACTCCGAGGTAGTAACTCTGGAGAAATGTCCTTCCTGAGGTCTGGGAAGCCTGGGGAGAGAAGAGCACATCCCAGGGCTGCTGCTGAGCCCAGGAGGGAACGTGGAGGGAGCAAACTCAGACAAAAAAGCAGAAACAAGGAGCAAAACAAAAGAGATTCCTCCCACCTCTGGGTAGCAGGGCGGGTCACCCACAGACCTAAAGCACCAAGGTCCAGAACAGAGCAGCATCACCCTTTCCCTCAGAACATATTCCCTCAGATGCAGAGAATCTCCATGTATTTAATAATTCTCCTCTTTCCTCCTGCTGCTGGCAGACTGTGGCAGGAGCTGTTTCCTTACAGCAGGCAGGGGGAGGCAGGAAAGGTTTTAATTTCACGCCTTGCACCAGGCGCTGCAATTTTTGGCCACTTGTTTGTTATCTGACTTCTGGTCCTATCTCCAGTCCCCCTTCTCCTCAGGCAGCCTCGGCCAGTTGGCTTTTTAATTTCTTCTCTGCTAGGCTGGGGATTCTGTTCAAGTCAGAGCCCTCACCGGCCAGGCGTGCCTTTTTAATAACAAAATGCCTTCAAGTTTGGAGGTGGGACTTTGTGCCAGGTTCCTACAGCACCTGGCTCTTCTGGCTGGGGGCTGTGCTGCAGGAGGAGCAGAAGGAAACCCCACTGCTGCAAATCACCCTTTCCCTTCAACTTTCAACCACCTGGAAAGGGAAAAAAAAAATCATCCCTGGGGACTAAAAACAAGTCCCTCACCTCCCCTTCTTCCCAGATGGTTAAATGTATTCCCAAATCAAGGGATCACCTCCTAGAAAGCAAGAGGAAGCTCACAACTGCTGCTCTGGTACCTTTAGCACCATCAAAACTAGCCCAGACCATGAGATTCCTGCTCAAGGGCCTGAGCTGGAACATTCCTTGGTCCATATTTGGGATGGTTTTTTGTTTGTTTGCTTTTTCATGTGTCTTTAGGAAAACATGCTGTGGTAAGAAAGGCCTCCAAAACATGTGTTTGCAGTTTGTTCTCTCTGGTGACTCTTGGGACCTAGAAATGTCAGCACCAATCTGTTTTATTTTTTTTAAAAGGTCTTTTCATCTCTTTTTCATTGTAATTTGGACTGGAAAGGTAAACAAAGCATGAAGACTGGATGGGGCTTGTCCCCTTTGTCTGAGATGCTGCTGGTCCTTAAGTGCCCAAGCTTCTCCCTCTTCACATCCCTGTCCCAGCACATTCTGCAGAGCCATGGTCCAATCCCTCCACCCACTGAGAAACTCCATCCCCAGCAGCATCTCACTCATGTGCTTGCAGGATCTCTTAGGTTGCCTCAAGCCCAGCCACCATCTCAGGTGACAAGCCAGGGTGACCTCCCTGTACAGGAGACACCAGCTTAAAAGCACAAGAGGCAGTGACCTCAAACCCATGTCACTGACTGATCCTAACTGCTTCTGTCAGAGGAGAGACATCTCCTCAGCTTTCCACCTTGCTTTCTGCAGCAGCACCCCAGCCCTGCAGCAGCCACACACAGGCCCAGAAGTTCTTCAGAGCAACAGCACAGGGAGAGCATTTTTTGCCCAAAAACCTCACAGCTGCTGATTTTTTTTTCTGCACGTTAGCTCATGATGATCTTAAAGGTCTTTTTCAGCCTTGGTGATTCTGTGATCACAATGAATCTCAGGCCTTTGTCTACCCAAAGCACAGTTGCTTGAGCACCTGCACCTGGTCTAACTCGGTCTGATACCTCTCTTTTAGGTGGCCACAGCTCATACAGATGATGGAGGATGGAGGATGACTTGAGAAGCAGCTCTCAGCCCCTCCAAGCTGATCCTTTCCACAGCAGCCAGGTGAAGAATCCCCTGTGTTTTCAGCATGAACAACAAGCAGAAAGTCCCATTTGCAGGCTGGGGAGCCCCAGGACTTCAAGATGATCCCACCTCAGGCAAAACTCTCCCCAAAGTCTTTGCTGTGCAAAACTTCTTCCCAAACCCAGACCCTTCTCTTTCCTTCCAGGGTGGTTTGTCAATACACAGTTTAGATCTCTGGCAAAGGAGTCTGGAGGAGAGCAAGGCAGGGGAGGTAATTGCAGCATGAAGATGACAGGGCAGCGATTTACGCAGACAAAACCGGACGGCGGGAATACCAAGAGGCAGCCAACAGTGGAGAATCAATACCTCCCAGGAGGTGGGATGATTATTAGGGAGAGAAAGGGGCTTGAAAGATCCATAAGTGCCTGATGACTGACTATTTCCAAACGGCTGTTGGGCTGAATGAGAAACACCTTCACAGGAGGGATGCCGGGATCTTCCCGAGGGCTTTGCATTTTGCCCCGGGATGCAAAAGCTGCTCCAGCACCTCATCACCAGCCTCACCAAGGCCCAAAGACCTTTTGCCCTTCCTCTCTTTCTAGGAGAAGGGGGAGCAGTGCCAGGGAACATCCCAACAGGGATTTGAGGTAAAGCAGGCTCCTGCATTTTGGCCTGTAGGCTGGGGTTTCTAAGAGAAACATGTGAAAAAGAGGCAGCAGAAGAAAAACCTGGGTTTATGTTTCTCCTTTCATTTCTGCCAGCATCCCTGCAGTCATTCACAAATCGGGTTTGTCAGTTCCCCTTATTTCCTCTGAAAGACAAGTCATGTTCCATCAGCATCTTTTCAATGGCAATTTCCATGCTTTGTTCAATTCCACGCTGGAGCCACACACAAGGTACATCCCACAGAGCCTTCAATATCCCCAGAAAACAAGCCTGTCTATTTTACACCTCTCCAGAAAGCCACGGGAAGCCCCCAGGATCTCCTCCAGATGTTTTCTTCTGTTTTTAGACCCAGCAGAGCCTGTTAACCCACACGAGCCATCCTTTTCTCCAGGGATGGCCAAGCATCCTAGCAGCTACAACGACAACCCAGAGCAACAATCACCCCTTTGCTTTTCCCTGGTATGGCAGGTTTACACCTGAAAAAGCATCCTGAGGAGCAGCCTCTTGGCAAAAACAAGGTGATGTGCCTCCAACCAAAAAATCTGCCCTCCAAAGAGGAAGGGAGTTAATTTTTAACATCCTGCCTCCAGGCATTCTGGCTTTCCATGGAGCAGAGAGGTTTCCTGCACCCAGCAGTTCTCTGCCAAAATCAGGTTGCTGAGGAGTACAGGCTGGAAGCTGCTCTCAGTGGCCTGGGGGAAACTTCATGTTCAACTTCGTGCTAAATACACCCAAAATACAAAAGCTCCTCCTGGATGAAAGCAGACAGGAGAGCCAGGAGTCTTGTTTCCTCAGGGGACAGCCAATTGCTCGCAGCATCCACGGTAGGAAAAATGAGTAAAAAGCCAGAACAGGCATTTCCTCTCTGACCACTGTACATCTCCTGTGCACACATCCAAGTTTGATTTGGTTTTTGGTTTTAAACTGTTTTTCAAAGGTGAAAACAGAAATAAGATAATTTTTTTTGGTATTATTATTATTATTATTAGGAGAGGAGAGACATCACAGTGCAAGGAAGAAGGGAGTAAGGAGGACCCTAAAAGAGCAATTTTTGAAATGTCAGCAGGCAAGAATTTGTCCAGGGACAGCTTGGATGTACTATTTAATTTTCCAAGGAAGGTAAAAAGAGCTGTTATATCTCTGGCCTTGCACCATTTAGTTCATCAGCCTGGAGAGGAGCTATAGGGCAGGAAAAGGGCAATGCACAAGACATGGTCTCTGAAACCTCTCCCAGCATAAGTTTCTTCTATTACTACTTATTTTCTATGAAATGTAGGAGCAAAAAGGAACAAAAACGAGCTGCATTTTTTGGGGGGGTTTTGTTTTGTTTCATTTTAAATTGAAGCAACTGATTGCTAACACTCAGCTCAAGCCAGGGAGGGAGGCTTGAAAACCAAGGTCTCATGAAGTCTCGTGGGAGAAGAGAGGGAGCTGCACATGCAGCCTCCAGCTTGGAGCAGCTTTGGCACATCTCAGTGTCCCCAGTGCTACAAACAGGCCCTGGAGCTCCTCTGGGAGTGAGTGAGGAGGAGAGTGAAGCCCAGGGAAGAGGGGACAGAGGCCAAAGGGAGCCAAGAAAGGGGGACACCAGCAGCAACCTCCTCCGTGTTCTCTCCTGGCACCGTCAAGATCGTCATGTCCAACCATGAACCTAACACTGTTAAGTTCAACAAAAAGCAGCAGCTCACAGTGTTGTATTTAAACTGCAACTAAGAGATCAAAGAAAATAGGCTGATGTTGGGTCAACACACCTTCACTGTCATTTTGAAGGCATAAAAATCAACAAAAGGGGCCCTTGAATCACAGAACCAGGGAATGAAGCCCAACAGTCCTAACAAACCACCAGATACCAGCTATTCCTAAGATCCTGTCCCTCCCCTGAAGCCTGGATGAGAGGCAGTGAATGAATGCTCAGCAGCAACAGATGTGGGCTATTTTGGGCCAAAAAAAGAACAAATGCCAGAGCTGGAATAGCGTAAACAGTTTCAGCCAAATAACCACAGTGATGTCTGCTCCGGGAACACTGTGCTAGGGGCAGGACTTCACCACCCAGCAATGCACCAGCCCCTGCACAGGCAAAGTGAGCAGACCCACACCAGCCCTCCTGTCCCCTCTGCTTTGTCCCCCCAGCACTTCAAAGCAAAGACAATAGGGACCAGTCACCTTGCACGGTCCCAGCTGGAACAACTTCACAGATAAAAAGTCAGGGAATCATGTAAGTTGGAATATGATGGAGTCCAACCATAAAACTAACACTTCCAAGTCCATCATGAAACCATGTCCTTAAGTGCCACAGGCAGGTGGCAAAAGGATAACAGAAGGGAGACACCACAATGATAAATGCTATTAATGCTAAGTGCTGTTAAAACTAAGCACACCTACTGAAATCAAAGGAAAATCCACCTGGATGAGGATATCCCAGGAACAAATATTCAGTTTGCAGCCCAAAGCACAGACACAGTTATAAACGAAAAGAACGAGAGAACTGTTGGTTCTTGACCACATTTGCAGCACACTTGGTTCAAGCCTTTAGCCAGGAAATGAAAACAGAAGCACCTTGTCAAAGTCACAGTAAGGAGGAGGAGTTGGGGGAATGAACCTTGCCCATTAATCATCAGTTGCAGCCAAACCCCAAGGAGGTGGCAGAAGCAATGCCAGCTTGGCACTGCTGCAAGCCTTGAAGCCCAGGGCAGACCTGTTCCCACTCCCTGGCAGTGCCCACCTGCTCCACCAGCAACACCCCATTCCAATGCCACAAGCAAAACAAGCTTTCAAGAACTCATCCACTGCACAACAGCTGCACCCAGCAAACATTTCTGTGGCCTAAGACTCAAACACTCTTCTTCTTCCCATCAGTCAGGCTCCGTGAAGGATTTGCAGTGTGGGTTTTGTTTTGTTTATTACTTCTAATGACTTTCTCATTATCATTTTGCTGTGAAACATAAACGATGGTTATGGGAGAAATCATATTATTTGGATGACTTTATTAAATTAGAGAGCAAATCTGCGTATATTTCTGGCTCAGGATAAATGGTTGAACTTGGAGAGGCCAAAATTCATTTTCAGACAAAGCCATTTTCAGAAGCTCTGGAATCAGAGGTTCAATTTGCCCTCAGCTGCAATGGAGATGTATGAGGGTATTTTTCAGTTTAATCCCTCCTCGTGATTTAACCAAATCACCAAACCCAAACCCCTGCTTCTAGTTCCCTTTATGAGCAACTCAAAACTTGAGCATCATGGAGAAATAAAGGCAAAGCAGCACTGGGAAAAAAAAATAGAAAATATTCCTGTCTCCTTCTCCTTATTCTCCTATTCCTCACAGAGGGATGTCATTCAGCTCACGCCTCCTCTGTGAGCACAACCACTGTCTTCACACCTTTCACAACACGAGCTGAAAAAGTGCTTATTTCTACAGCTTCCTCTAGGGCTGATAACACCAGTAGAGCTGCCCCCGAAATAGCAACAGCAGACATGTGAACAGCGGATGGCACAGCTTACCTGCAAGAATTAGAGATGTGCCAATTAACATCTGTATGAGGAGATGCGTCTGGCACCTCATCTGCGCCAGGGTTTCTACAGGAGCACCAGCAGGACTTGGCTGGTGGTGGCAGGGCAAGGAAAGTGAGTGTAAAGCACACATTGGATGAGAAAGTTGTTGCTAGGTGGGAAGAAGAGGTTGCTGCTTTGTCATTTTATCCATCCATCCATCCCATCCCGTCCCATCCCATCCCAGTCCCAGGAGAGAACCAGTAACCAAAAGCATCTCCCAGCCATGAGATCAAAGGTCCCCTCAGCCTTTTCAAGCCACTGGCCTAAGTGTGTTAAAAAGAGTAAGTTCCCTCAAGTGTCCCCAAAGGGAGAAGCAATAGAAAATCAACCCAAATCAAAGATCTGCTAAATGAAAGCACTTTCACCTTGCCAACCCAAAATATACAGACTGCAACAAGCAAGCTTCATGAGGGAAATCTCTGATGGAAAAAGACATCAAGGAAAGGGGAGGAACATTTTGGGTCCTCCATTCACCATCAGGGTGGGAAACATAAGTTGACCTACAAGGAACAGGCTCTGGAGCAATTAGACATGCGTGTAGATACCAGGAGACCAAAGACATCATCTCAAGCAGCCTAAGCATCTGGTAGGAACACACAGGTGACCAGGATGAGAAAAGCCACAGGGTAGGAGTACACCAAACTGGGAGCAAGCAAGGTCTATTCTGCTAGTAGTTAATAAATCAGGAACAAAGGTATTTGGGGGGAAAAAAAGAAGAGAAAGGGGCAGTTTTTCAAGCAGGGGCAGCTCCACAGCATTGGCCATGAGCAGCTCTACTCCCAGCTGGTGGAGGAGCTGGTCCTACCTGTCAACTGCCCAGAGCAAAACACATCTTGCCATCTTTCCTCCACCTCCATGAACTGGAGACAAGGAGAAATGCTGCCTGGGGCAGCCTGGCCCACCCTGGCCAGACCTCACCCCTTCAGCTCCCATTTCACAGGGTTGGTGGGCAGCAGGGAGTGACTCCAGAGCCAAGGGATGCCCACCTCCTGCACAAGGCAAGAGGAGAAGAAACAAAGAAGATGGCTAAGGAAACTGAGGCAAGCAAACCCAGAACAGCTACCAATCCCTCTGCCAACCCTTTCTTTAAGAAGGATCTGCAGGAACACACACAACTCTAGTTCAACAGAGGTGCAGCCTCCTTCACAGAGACCCCAACTCATCTCAGAGCACACCAAAGGAAATACAGGATCATCACCTTCTTCAAGTCCTAAGGGCACTGGGCTCCAGCCCTGATGCTCTTCCAAGAGATTTGCACCCAGTGACTACAGAAGAAGGAGGCTGGCACGTGGCTGGCTGGGTTTAAGTTCATGTTAAAGTAGGACACATTTAACTCTGAGTGCCAGATGTGCTAAGGGGATGCAGATCCTTGCTATTTCATCCACTTTGATTCCATATTATCTGGCTGCAGTCACTTTTTCTGCAGGACCATGGGTCTGTCCCAAGAGTCTGGAGGGAACTGTCATCTTCTGTTGTGTTATTTTATCTGGGTTGTTTTAAATCTTGGTGCTCAGCTGCAACAGACCTGATGCAGGTGGTGAGATAGGTGGCCACAGGAGAGTGCTGCCTAGGGATATCAAACCTGTAGCTATCATTCCACCTGACACCAGCCTGGTTGTCCTACAGAGACCAGGAGAAGCTGGAGACAACTCCCTTGCCAGGACAGCTGGGCAGGATCCAGCTCTCCTTCTACTGACCCCTTTTCTCACTTAGCAAATCCATCATGCAGAGAAATGCAGAAACAGTTGGATCTGCAATGAACTAAAGACCTGCAACAACACCCACAAGAGAACACATTGGTTCATTGAAGCCTCCTTCTCTCAGACCCTCCTAGGAGCTGCAAGCCACCACCAGGGGCAAAAAAAAAAAACCAACCCACAGCCAGACAGACGTTTCAGCTGCTCTAAAGGAAGCCACAACCATGTCCAGGAGCACATGAGTCAGTGCATGATGCCTGAAAGCAACTTCCCAAAGCTTGTCCAGAGCCTGTGCTGAAGAAAAAGGTCCAGCCACAGCAGAAGGCAAGAAGCAGCAGCATGTTTCACATGCCACCTGCATAGCACACCCAGGAGTGGGGTTGCAACAACATGTAACGTGTTGACAAAGACCTGATGTGACACTTCAGCAAACTCCTGTGTCCAGGAACAATGTCCTGCTTCTTACAATAAAAGGACAGAAATCCTATAAATGCATTTACTCTTCGAAAAACACCTCTTGACAGTGAATTGATGGAAATGACCTGCACCCTTTTCCCACCAGAAGCTTCTAAAGTACTTGCTTCAAGGACAAGTCCATGTCCCATTGCCCCTCTCTCCCAGTGCTCATCACCCCCTTTCACTCCTAGCCAGAGTTTTCCAGAAGCAAAAGCACCCCAGGTGATCCAAACACCCCACCAAAAGGCTCTAACAGGTGGGGAGATGGGGAGGAGAGAGGAACTTTCCCTATTTCTCTGAACTCATAGAAAGGGAGAAGGGGAAGAGACAAGCCTCCTTGGAAGGCAGAGCATTAAAGTGAAATGTATCATGGAAAAGAAAACTTCTGTCTCTGCTTAAAAAGGTTTTTGACAGGTCTTCATTTGTAACCCACAAACAAATGCAGTTTCTCATGCTCCATGGACTCTAATATCCCTTCATAGCAGACCTGAACCCAAGAGTCCATTGAAAAGCTGGAGGAGCAACCACATTAAAGCAGCTCTCTTCACTGCTTTTGGGCACACCAGAAATCTTTCATTTCAGCAGCTGCACCTAAGTGCCTGGGAGCACAACCCTGAATAAATGGCTGCTCAAAATCATTTCAATAGCTTTGGGTGGACCAGTTGTGGTTAAGTCAAGCCTAAAAAACAAGGCATTATTATACAAGACAGAAAGAAATGGTGCTTTGCCCTAGTGAAGCTACAGCCCAGTTACAGAAACCCTTTTGGTGACTTATTTGATGAGAGAGACTGGTTCTGATCTGCATGAACATCTAGAGTCCCCCAGTGCCTGGGAGAAGAGGTAGAGAAAGCAAAGAGAAGGGACACCCACTGCACACCAAAGTTAGGGCCAGAGAAGGTAAGAGAAATAAGGACCTATTCCAGAACCAGGACATCAAATGGCACATGACACAGCAGGAGAGACAACCTCCTCCTTGCCTTGCTCTGCAAGAAGGTGGTTGTTTGGGGGAGGCCAAATGAGGAGCTGAAGGGAGAAACCTTTGCTTCTGAGCATGTGCGCCCATGGCAGGCTGCCTCAAAAGGCACATCTGATACCAACAGGCCTGATGCCAGAGTGGCACGACCACACTGTGACACTGAGACACAGGCTCTTGTAAAAGGCATGAACTGGGAGGTGGCCAACAGTCCAGGAA